>NC_080541.1:8291934-8624434 GCF_028640845.1 Ahaetulla prasina
AGCTGGCCTTCATGTGTGCGGCAGTGCTGGAAACTGGAAGAACTGGTCTTCCATTTTCCGGAGTGAGCATGCGCGCCAGCCAGCTGATTGTCACACGTGCATGTGTGCCATAAACCCGGAAGAGGAACGGGCCACTGTGCATGTGCATGCCGGAAACCGGAAGTTCATTTTCCGGTCTGTGCATACCCCTTGTGCAGCTCCTCTTCCGGGTTGCATACCAAACGAGCGCACATGTGCGCTCCCTTTTCGGCACTCGGTGCCAAAAGGTTCTCCATCCCTGCCCTATAAGATTTCCAACAAATGGTTGTCCAATCTATTCTTAAAATCCTCCAGTGCCTCCACAACTACTGGAGGCAACGCATTACTTTTTCTTTCAGGAAATTTCTCTTTAGTTCTAGGCTTGTTCTCTCCTTGATTAGTTTCCATCCATTGCTTCTTGTCCTGCCTTCAGGTGTTTTGGAGAAGAGGTTGACCCTCTCTTCTTTGTGGCCAACGCCTTAGATCAGTGGTAGTCAACCTGGTCCCTACCACCCATTAGTGGGCATTCCAGCTTTCATGGTGGGTGGTAGGGGTTTTATCTGATACTGAAGCACTTTCCTTTTTTTTAAATTTAATTGACTTTTTTAAAAAAAATCATAGCATTATTTAAAAACATTTTCAATAGGTTTTCATAAAATTCCCTGTGACAATTTAAATTTCTGAAAATATACTATTTATATCGCCCGTGCATAAGTTTAGTTCATGTTACGTAAGTGAAACTAAATGGCGCTATAGTGCGACCGCAAACAAAAGAGCCTCGTCCCAGAATAGCTCGCACATCTCCCTCCACACTACCCAGCTGTAATAGACAAGCAGAGCTGGTAGCCTGCGCCATCGCCCCCCAAACCCAATCCACGATGTGCAAGAGGGATGCACAGATGACGATACACGGCGCATTACTGTGGAATCAGTGGGCGGATAGAAAATTTTACTACTAATAGAGATACAAAAGTGGGTGGTAGGTATAAAAAGGTCAACTACCCCTGCCTCAGATGTTGGAACACTGCTATCATGATATAATGAAATTATATAAGCCACCCAGCACCATCCATGTATGAGTTGAGCAGCCACGTAAACTTGTAATAATATCATAAAATAAAATAATAACATGTTACGAAGGTAGCTGTTGAGCTAACCAGTTAGTTTGACATACTCAAGCATATAAAACACGATCGCTAATGTATCTATGCCATTTGAGACAAGTGACTGTCCAATCATATCTTAAAATTCTCCAATGTTGGAGCTTCTGAAGGCAAGTTGTTCCACTGATTAATTGTTCTCACTGTCAGGAAATTTCTCCTTAGTTCTGGGCTGCTTCTCTCCTTAATTAGTTCCAATTCGTTCTTTCTTGTCTTGTCTCCTGGTGGTTTGAAAATCAGTTGACTCCCCCTCTTCTTTGTGGCAGCCCCTCAAGTACTTCGATATGTCTATCATGTTGAGGGTTTCCTCAAATATTAAAATATCAAATACTTTTTATATAAAATATCGAATAATATTTGACATTCTAGTATCAATATGCACATATGTTCATGATATGTACATATTGATACAGGAATATCAAATACTATATGCTGTTGTCCCAAAGGTGCTTTTTTTCAAGCGAAAACTGGACTTTCTTGTCCTTCTTTGAAGATGTTGAAGAAGCTTCTTGGATGAAGTGGCGAAACAATTCTGGGCCAAAATTAAAAAGTGGTTACAGGACATAATACAGAAACCAATAAAGGGAGAGCCAGAACAATTTTTATTAGGGATTCCAACAGAAAATTATATAAACGATATGCAATATTTAATAGAATAGAATAGAATAGAATTTTTTATTGGCCATGTGTGATTGGACACACAAGGAATTTGTCTTGGTGCATGTGTTCTCAGTGTACATAAAAGAAAAGATACCTTCATCAAGGTACAACATTTACAACACAAATGATGGTCAATATATCAATATAAATCATAAGAATTGCCAGCAACAAAGTTACAGTCATACAGTCATAAGTGGAAAGAGATTGGTGATGAGAACTATGAGAAGATTAATAGTAGTGCAGATTTAGTAAATAGTTTGACAGTGTTGAGGGAATTATTTGTTTAGCAGAGTGATGGCCTTCGGGGAAAAACTGTTCTTGTGTCTCCATATATTGACAGCATCCATCCATAATACTCCATATATTGACAGCAACACGTATAGCCTATGCCCAAAATTGCAAGAATGAAAATCCACCAACAGAGGAAAAACTAATTAAAAAAAATATTAGAATGTGCAGAGATGGACAAACTTACAAAAGAAATTAAAGAGAAATAGGACACAGAATATTATAAGGTCTGGAGCAAATGGTATGAATGGTTAGAAAATAGGAACAATAGATAAATAAAAGAAGAGTAAGATAGAACTAAAATATGTGTAAATAATAGGAAAGGACTGTCTTGAATAGCTGATAAACAGTGATATCTACATAAATGTTGTATGTTTTGTCTTTCGTTTTAATGTGTGTTTAAAAATAAAAAAAACTTTACTAAAAAAAAGAAAAAAACAACAACCATCGCTTGGATGACTGAGAATCTCCATAGACGATGTGTACTGTTGTGCACTGTTCTGATTGCCACACCTCCAAAGGATATTTAACTATTTAACACCACCGACAATACATCTACCATTCAAAACGACCTTGATCATCTAACCGCTTAGTCTAAAACTTGGCAACTCCAAATCTCAACCAGCAAATGCTCAGTCTTACATATTGGAAAAAAGAACCCAAACACTAAGTACATACTTGACGGACATTACCTTACAGATGACCCCCATCCCGTTAAAGAGCTTGGAGTTTTCATGTCAAATGATCTAAGTGCCAAAGCCCACTGCAACTACATAGCAAAAAAGGCTCTAAGAGTTGTAAACCTAATCTTGTGTAGCTTCTTTTCCAAAAACACTACACTACTAACCAGAGCATATAAAACATTTGCTAGACCAATTCTAGAATACAGCTCGCCTGTTTGGAACCCTCACCACATCTCTGACATCAATACAATTGAACGTGTCCAAAAATATTTTACAAGAAGAGTTCTCCATTCCTCTGAAAACAACAAAATACCTTATCCCACCAGACTTGAAATCCTAGGCTTAGAAAACTTGGAACTCCGTTGCCTTCGACAAGACCTAAGTTTAACTCACAGAATCATCTATTGTAATGTCCTTCCTGTTAAAGACTACTTCAGCTTTAATTGCAATACTACAAGAGCAACCGATAGATTTAAGCTTAATGTTAACCGCTTTAATCTAGATTGCAGAAAATATGACTTCTGTAACAGAATCATCAGTGCTTGGAACACTTTACCTGACTCTGTGGTCTCTTCCCATAATCCCAAAAGCTTTAACCAAAAACTTTCTACTATTGACCTCACCCCATTCCTAAGAGGACCATAAGGGGCGTGCACAAGCGCACAAACGTGCCTACCGTTCTGTCCTATTGTTTTTCTTTTCTTCTTCCTATATATATATATATATATATGCTTATACCTCCTAATATTTACTCTCATATATGTTTATATACTATATAATCTTTTGTATGGCCAAATGTGATTGGACACACAAGGAATTTGTCTTGGTGCATAGGCTCTCAGTGTACATAAAAGAAAAGATACCTTCATCAAGGTACAACATTTACAACACAAATGATGGTCAATATATCAATATAAATCATAAGAATTGCCAGCAACAAAGTTACAGTCATACAGTCATAAGTGGAAAGAGAACTATGAGAAGATTAATAATAGTGCAGATTTAGTAACTAGTTTGACAGTGTTGAGGGAATTATTTGTTTAGCAGAGTGATGGCCTTCGGGGAAAAACTGTTCTTGTGTCTCCATATATTGACAGCATCCATCCATAATACTCCATATATTGACAGCAACACGTATAGCCTATGCCCAAAATTCTAAGAATGAAAATCCACCAACAGAGGAAAAACTAATTAAAAAAAAATATTAGAATGTGCAGAGATGGACAAACTTACAAAAGAAATTAAAGAGAAATAGGACACAGAATATTATAAGGTCTGGAGCAAATGGTATGAATGGTTAGAAAATAGGAACAATAGATAAATAAAAGAAGAGTAAGATAGAACTAAAATATGTGTAAATAATAGGAAAGGACTGTCTTGAATAGCTGATAAACAGTGATATCTACATAAATGTTGTATGTTTTGTCTTTCGTTTTAATGTGTGTTTAAAAATAAAAAAAACTTTACTAAAAAAAAGAAAAAAACAACAACCATCACTTGGATGACTGAGAATCTCCATAGACGATGTGTACTGTTGTGCACTGTTCTGATTGCCACACCTCCAAAGGATATTTAACTATTTAACACCACCGACAATACATCTACCATTCAAAAAGACCTTGATCATTTAACCGCTTGGTCTAAAACTTGGCAACTCCAAATCTCAACCAGCAAATGCTCAGTCTTACATATAGGAAAAAAGAACCCAAACCCTAAGTACTCGCTTGATGGACATTACCTCACAGATGACCCCCATCCCATTAAAGCCCTTGGAGTTTTCATGTCAAATGATCTAAGTGCCAAAGCCCACTGCAACTACATAGCAAAAAAGGCTCTAAGAGTTGTAAACCTAATTTTGCGCAGCTTCTTTTCCAAAAACACTACACTACTAACCAGAGCATATAAAACATTTGCTAGACCAATTCTAGAATACAGCTCACCTGTTTGGAACCCTCACCACATCTCTGACATCAATTCAATTGAACGTGTCCAAAAATATTTTACAAGAAGAGTTCTCCATTCCTCTGAAAACAACAAAATACCTTATCCCACCAGACTTGAAATCCTAGGCTTAGAAAACTTGGAACTCCGTCGCCTTCGACAAGACCTAAGTTTAACTCATAGAATCATCTATTGTAATGTCCTTCCTGTTAAAGACTACTTCAGCTTTAATTGCAATACTACAAGAGCAACCAATAGATTTAAACTTAATGTTAACCGCTTTAATCTAGATTGCAGAAAATATGACTTCTGTAACAGAATCATCAGTGCTTGGAACACTTTACCTGACTCTGTGGTCTCTTCCCATAATCCCAAAAGCTTTAACCAAAAACTTTCTACTATTGACCTCACCCCATTCCTAAGAGGACCATAAGGGGCGTGCATAAGCACACAAACGTGCCTACCATTCTGTCCTATTGTTTTTCTTTTCTTCTTCCTATATATATATATATGCTTATACCTCCTAATATTTACTCTCATATATGTTTATATACTATATAATCTTTTTGTATGATGTTGTGACAAAAATAAATAAATAAATAAATAAAATATACAGGTGACTAGTAGACTCGAAGACTTCCTGGTGCAGTTGGTTTGAGCACACTGTAAGTGCACACTGTTGGACTAGTTATCCACTTATCCCATCCACCCATGCTTATATCCTCATATCTCTGATGTGTCCTCCGCATTTTGAAGATAACATCACAAGAGGAAAAAAATCTATTTAGAAAAGGCCGAATAGCTTTGTCCTTAGTGCTCTCTGAGCTTGGATGTTTTCCTGAAGATGTTTCATAACCCAACTAGGCAACTTCATCAGGGCTAGGAAGTACTGGGATTTCCAGAGTGGGAGGAGGAGGAGGACTGTGGAGTCCCTGGTGCTGTCTGAACTAGACTGTTTTCTTGCAGATGTTTCATTACCTAAATACTAAATGGGCCGGGGTGTGGCTCAGGCTGTAAGAAGCCTGTTATTAAACACAGCTGCCTGCAATTACTGCAGGTTCTAGTCCCACCAGGCCCAAGGTTGACTCAGCCTTCCATCCTTTATAAGGTAGGTAAAATGAGGACCCAGATTGTTGCGGGGGCAATAAGTTGACTTTGTATATAAATATACAAATAGAATGAGACTATTGCCTTACACAATGTAAGCCACCCTGAGTCTTCGGAGAAGGGCGGGATATAAATGTAAAAAAAAAATAAAAAAAAATAGTATGACAATGAGGACAGGACTCCAAGTTGAAGTGGGAGACTTTGGAATATTGTTGTATTTGTCTCTCTCTCTGTGTATGTTTGTGTGTTTACACTAGAGCATTGCTCTTTATTTATAACATTTTCAGCTGTTAGAATTCCTGGGCTAGAAATCCAGTAAAGATCGATCGATCAATCGATAGAGAGAAATATACAGATATACATGTATATATGTATATAGATAAAAAGGATATATATATATGTATGTATGTATGTATGTATGTATGTATATATGTATGTAGGTCTTTGGTTATTCGGGTTTTCTCCTGCATAAAATTGGAAGTGTCTTGGCAACGTTTCAACGAAGTCTCATTCATCATCTTCAGGCTGGTGTTTACAGCTTCGTGCTTCTAGGAGCTGTAATCGCAGCTTTCTTCCTTTTAACTGCTAATGGGGGTTTGAACTGATTGGTTGGGAGCTTGGCTGTGTTCTGATTGGGTGGAGGTGTATTCTGATTGGTTGGGGATTTGGCTGTGCTCTGATTGGATGGTGGGGTTGGCTGTGCTCTGATTGGATGGGGGGGTGTTCTGTTGGGGGGGCTTGGTTGTGCTCAGGTTAGTCTGAGTTGCAGGGGGATTTGAGTTGGTGAGCTGCATTGCTGTTTTTTTGCTTCGCGTTCGTGGTCGTGCTACATCTTCATGGTGGGTGTCAGTCTGCTGCATGTATGGATGGGGGGGTGTTGAAATGGCTAGTGATGCAGCTGTGGTCTGGCTTCTGGTCTGTGGTCGTGCTTCATCATCGGTGTGGGTTTGAGTCTGCTTTCCGCATGGATGTGTGGTGGTGACATGCTGTGTGGCTCTCGTGAGTGTGGGTCTGGCGTCATTCCTCATGTTAGGGACTTGTTTGTCGATAAGGGCGGGTTTCCAAATGGCTGGTAGGTGGGAGGTATCAGATATAGATGTAGATGTATAGATGTATATATATAGAAAGGATAGATAGAGAGATATAGAGATATAGATAGATAGAGAGAGATAGAGAGAGATATACAGATATAGATGTATATAGATAGAAAGGATGGATGGATGGATGGATGGAATGGATGGATGGATAGATAGATAGATAGATAGATAGATAGATAGATAGATAGAGAGAGAGAGAGAGAGAGAGAGAGAGATAGATAAAGATATACAGATATAGATGTATAGATGTATATAGAAAGGATAGATAGATATAGATAGATATAGATAAATGTAAATATATATAGATATATATCTATAGATAGAAAATATAGATAGATATAGATAGATAGATATAGATACACACACACATGCGCACAACACACACACCACCAGAATTGTCTGTTTAAAATGGCCGCTTGTGTTTTCAGACCTAACCAACGAAGATCATAAGTTCTCCGAGCAGTAATGAGTTCTGCTACCAGTGTTGGTTCCCCTTACTTGATGCCAGAGTGAATGGATGGGGAAGCTGGCTGAGTCTTCATGAACAGCCTTTTTTTTTTTTACATTTTCCAGCCTCTAGGCTGCCTGGCTGACATGAACATCTGAGACATATTGGAAAACAGGGAGGGTTTTTTTTTTTCCACTCCTTTTCTCAGAGTTAAACATAGATGAGTAATTCTGAAAGGCTTTAAAAATAGCACAGGCATCTAAGGACCATCTGCACAAATCAGATAGTCTGAGCAGTTGCGCCTGAGTGTTGCTATTTCTCCTTTCTAAGGCAGTCGCTGTTTGGAGCCCACTGAATTCACAGATACAGTAATAATAATTACAGGTAGTCCTCCACTTGCGACAGTTCATTTAGTGACCATTCAAAAAAAAAAACCAACCCTGACTTATGACCATTATTCACACTTTTTGGGAACAATTCGTTCCTCATTCTTCATTGCAGCGTCCCCAGGGTCACGTGATCAAAATTCAGACATTTGGCAACTGGCTAATGCTTATGATGGTTGCAGTGTCCCAAGGTCATGTGATCTGTTTTTGTGTGCTTCTTTGCGTTGCCAAAGCAAAGCCACTGTTGTGGTCCACCAGCAACCTGTGGAACTGGCAGCAGAGTCGGACAGTGAGGAGGCTGGGGAGGGCAATGGGCCAGTCCTGGAGTCAGGGGAATGCCCAGACGAGGGCTCTGTGACAGACGAAGAGATGGGGCCAGGGTAATCTGGGAGTGATGCGCGGACTCCGGAGCCTCCAGAGGCAGACAGCAGAGAGGCAGAGGAACAGGAGGAGCCTGTTCCTAGTGCCTGCATGCGAAGAGCAGCCAGAAGGCAAGAGCAGCTAAAGTAAAAAGGACAAATCGGAGTAAGGCCACGAGATGATTGGCCCCTCCCATAAGGCTTAAAAGAGCAGCAACGGCTCTTGGGCTCTTTGTAGGAAAGCAACATTGCTATAATTGTTTCTTGCCTCCTGTTTCTGAACTTCGTGGGGTCCTTGCCAAGAAAAGCCTTGGGCAGGTTGCCAAAGAAGACAAAGGTTTGTGATAAGGCCAAAGGACTTTTTATGAAGGACTTTGTTTTGGACTTAATTTGGGCTAAGGTGAGAGTTCTCAACTGTTCTAATAAAATATGTTTGTTTAGGACTGATTGTGTCTGATAATAACTACTTGGGCCTGGGTCACAACACAACACAACACAACACAGAATCACACCTGGAATACTGCATCCAGTTTTGTCAACACATTGCAAAAAAAGATGTTGAGATTTTGGGGGAAAAAATGCAGAGAAGAAATGCAACTAAGATGATTAAAGGCCTGGAGATTAAAACATGAAAAACGGTTGCAGGATTTGGGTTGGGCTAGCTTAGAGAAAAGAAGGACGAGTGGGGACATGATAGCAGTATTCCAGTATTTGAGAGGCTGTCACAAAGAGGAGAAAGTCAATTTATTTTCCAAAGCATCAGAAGGCAAGACAAGAAACAATGGATGGAAGCTAATCAAGGAGAGAAGCAACCTGGAATTGAAGAGAAACTCCCTAACAGTGAGGACAATTAACCAGTGAAAGAGCCTCCAGAAATGGTGGGTGCTTCATCACTGAAGAAACTGGACAATCATTTATCAGAAATGGTATAGGATCGCCTGCTTGAGCAGGGGCTGGACTGGAAGACCTCCACGGTCCCTTCCAGCTCTATTCTGATTGACACGCTTTCTCCTTGATTAGATGGGATAGGCTGCTGTAATGGGACAAACCAAAAAAATAACAGAAGAGTTGGAAGGGATAACTTCTGACCGGGGTGAAATTCAAAATTTTTCCCTACCGGTTCTGTAGGTGTGGTTTGGTGGGCGTGGCAGGGATAGGATATTGGAAAAATCTCCATTCCCACCCCACTCTGGGTTCAGCCAGAGGTGGTATTTGCCACTTCTCTGAACTACTCAAAATTTCCGCTACCGGTTCTCCAGAACCTGTTAGAACCTGCTGGATTTCATTCCTGCTTCTGACCCCATCTTCTTTGTGGCAGCCCCTCAAATACTGGAGTGCTCCTGTCATGTCACCCCCTAGTCTCAGGCTCTTAATCCTCTTCGTTGCTCTTCTTTGCACTTTTCTCAAAGTCTCAAACAACTTTTTTTGTAACGTGGTGACCAAACCTGGATGTCAGTTTTGGAAGGCAATTTTCTTTTTGCTTCTTAACTGCCACATGTTTTAGCTGGGGAAGTTGGGAGGGGGTTGTTGTTGGAGTGGTAGAAAGTTAGTCATAACAACATTCCGTATTCAAGGACTTTTGCCTGCATCTGATGTAGACTCCCTGAAGACTGTATCCAATTGAGTGTGACGAGTTGATTGGACAATGCGATGAACTTGTGGGTATGGGGCAGGGCTGTGAACTGTCAACCGGGTGTGGAAAACCTGGAAGCTTTCAGTTTCGGGTTTTCCTAGCTGTGCCAACAGGACATCTCTAATAAATTGGAACTTTGAGGAACCTCAAGCCTCAGAGCTTTATTTCGTTGGGGGTGTTCCTTGGAACCCTGACACTGGATTCCAGGTGTGGTCTTACTAAGGTTTCATAAAGCGGTACTAACACTTCAAGTGATTTTGATATTATGCCTCTGTATTTATACAGACACTCCTGGAAGACGCCCTGTGAAGTATTTATTTATTTCTTTAATCAATTTTTTTATTTAATCAAATCAAATTAATTTATTTAATTTATGAAACCTATTCAAGATTTGGACTCCGTCACAGAAGAAAAACTGTACCGATGAATGGAGGTTTGGATAGCAAAACTGCATCTGACAGTTTCAGATTCATTAACTACAAATCTAGGCCAGCGTCATTTCCTACTATTATCATGCATAAAGAGAAGAATAAAAGTCAATAAATGATAGAGATAAGTAATGCACCCGGGTGGTAGAAAAACTGAGAATTCATCACTGTGAAGGTTGTTATTTGTATCTCGCGTACGGTGATACCGTATATTTTACAGGAACTGTCAGAATTGCTATTATAATTCCAATTGGCTGAAATCATAAATTGGCCCAATCGTGCAAGGCAGTCACAGATAAATATATGTTGTGGCTCAGTGAAAAGAGCACAAAATTGCTGAAGAGCTGATGTGTTTGGGTTTATAATCAGAGTTATTTAACGCAGAAAATAAATTGAATTATTGAATTAGAAAACCTTGACATCATTTTTAGATATGACGTTCTTTTTTAGATACCTTTTTTTATTGAAAGTCTTTAAAACAGGAGTAAAAATTAATACCAGCCAAAACAAAGGAAGAAGGAAACAAGAAAAATGGATAAAATAAAAGAAAAAGCTAAATTGAAAATAGATAGAGGCAAAATGCAAAAGAAAGAAAAAGATTTTGAAAAGTGACTCTAATCTCCTTTGTAGCAATTATAAGCACAGTTGTAGATACAGTGGTACTCATTGTTTATTGGTTCTGGGAGGCACAATGATGATATGAGGAGATAAGGTAGGGTGGGGTGGGGTGGGGTGGGATAGGATAAAGTGAGGTGAGATGAGATAAAATATAAGATGATATAAGAGATAAGATAAGGTGGTGTGTGGTGAGATATGGTGGGGAAGGATAGGGTAGGGTAAAATAGGGTGAGATGAGATGAGATGAGGTGAGGTGAGGTGAGGTGAGGTGAGATAAGATAAGATAAGATAAGATGGGACGGTAGGGTAGGGTGGGGTAGGATAAGGTGAGGTGAGATGAGATAAGATAAGATATAGGTTGATATAAAAGATAAGATAAGATAAGATAAGATAAGATAAGATAAGATAAGATAAGGTGTGGTGTGGTGTGGTTGGGAAGGGTAGGGTAGGGTAGGGTAAAATAGGATGAGATGAGATGAGATGAGATGAGATAAGATAAGATAAGATAAGATAAGATAAGATAAGATAAGATAAGAAAAGATAAGATAAGATAAGATAAGATAAGATAAGATATAGGTTGATATAAAGGATAAGATAAGATAAGATAAGATAAGATAAGATAAGATAAGATGGGACGGGTAGGGTAGGGTTGGGTAGGGTAGGATAGGGTGAGGTGAGATGAGATAAGATAAGATAAGATAAGATATAGGTTGATATAAAAGATAAGATAAGATAAGATAAGATAAGATAAGATAAGGTAAGGTAAGGTAAGGTAAGGTAAGGTAAGGTAAGGTGTGGTGTGGTGTGGTGTGGTGTGGTTGGGAAGGGTAGGGTAGGGTAGGGTAAAATAGGATGAGATGAGATGAGATGAGATGAGAGAAGAGAAGAGAAGAGAAGATGGGACGGGTAGGGTAGGGTAGGCTGGGGTAGGATAAGGTGAGGTGAGATGAGATAAGATATAGGTTGATAGAAGAGATAAGATAAGATAAGACAAGACAAGACAAGATAAGGCAACCTTTATTATCATTTTCTACTGTGAGCATATTGGCTTATATTAAAAATGAAATTCTGTTGCCTGCTCTCCAAAGAAAGTATATATCTACTCATATACACACACATACACACACACTTATATATATAAAATAATCCTTGTCCATCTTGAATACATAGCAAAACGAGGAAACTTGAGACTTCCCAGGGTTGATGCTAAAGGGAACAAAACAGTGACCGAATCTGAATGTTCTGCTTCAGATATCATGAAGCCCCCTCCCAGACGGTAACTAGTCATGAAGAGGCATCCCAGACAATCCCATGGACTCTGCTCAAGCATGGCTTACATGCCATGTCCTGTCGTGTCCCACTCCTCCGCTGACGGCCGGGTCAGGGAAATCCGAATCAGGCATGCCTCTGCAGCTCTGCCAAAGTCCTAGCAAAGTTCTCAAGGCAGGCAGGAGACCAGAAAATGACTTCAGCAAGATAAGGTAGACTTTGCCTGACTCAGAGAATGCCAGAAAGCAGATCCTTTATATAGGCCATGGGGTGTGGCTCCATGACTCAGCACTTATCCAGGCCTGCCCCTCCCTTCCTTCTGTTGACGCCGCCTATCAATTCTCCTGAAGTGAGGGTCACTCCAGTCTGCAGCTGTTGGTAATTGACCTTCCTCAGGCTCACATGCTGTGGGGGAGGGGGAGGGGTCTAGTTGCTCTATTTGCCTGGGCATGGAGCCAGGGCTGGGGGCTGGAGGCACTTCTTCTTCCTCAGCCTGTCTGGGCATGGAGCCAGGGCTGGAGCCGGGAGGCATGCTAGGACATTCCTCAGCATTCGGAAGCAGATAAGACGGGCCCGGCTGCGGGGAAAGCGGACGAGGCACAACATGTCCTGGATAGAAGGGAGTGAACTATGAATAATCTTTTCTGCTCTCCTCACCACTCTCTGCACCACCTTCCTGTTTGAAGCAGTAATGCTTCCAAACCAGACAGTCATGCAATACGACAGGATGCTCTCGATGGTCCCTCTATGGAAAGTGGTAAGGACAGAGGAAGGAAGATGTACCTTTCTCACGCGATGTAGAAAAAGCAGGCACAGCTGTGCCTGCCTCACCATGTCTTACTGTTGAGCGACGAAGCTAGCCTAGTATCAAAAATGATGAGTAACAAACAAAATTTTCCCATAAGGAATAATGTAGTGAGTCACAAGGCAGCTGACACTGACAAGTTCTAGCTTGTGCTTTGAGTACCAACAATGATGAGTACTGGGGACAAAATTTTCATGCCACAAAATATGTTGAGTACTCTATTTGATGAGTTTCAAGGCACTTGAGTACCAAGGTACCACTGTATACGCCTTTCTTTAAAATTATATTGTGTCTCTCTTCTTTCAATAATTTATATAATCTTCAAAACCATAGATTAAACAAAATCATTTTTCCTGTTTTATGCAAAACATCCATAAGGGCTTTTTGAGTGGTGCAGTAGCCAAAGGTGAAGGTCTCACCTCACAATCAGGAGGCTGTGAGTTCGATCCTAGCTAGTGTTAGATATTTCTCTCTCTGGGCACAATTTGTAATTATCTGCTGCAAACTCTGCATTGGTGACAGGAAGGACATCCAGCCAGTAAACACTTAGCTCCATTCAGTTGCCCTGACTCACCCCTGATGTAAGGGATTACGGGGTCCCATTAAGAGAAAAGTTCCATAAGGGCTTTCAAATGAGCAGTAAACATAGATACCGTCATTTCTTTAATCCAAGAAGTCAATTTGTCCATCTCGTCAAGTTCTACCCTCTTCACCAACCATTCTTCCATGGTAGATAATGCCAGATCTTTTCAACTTTGCGTATAAAATAATCTCACTGAGGTTATGCACTACAGGGCATTACATGCCAAAACAAATAGACACAAAGATAATTTTTTCCCCCTGTGCCATCGCTCTAAAGGTAAAGGTAAAGGTTCCCCTCACACATATGTGCTAGTCGTTGCCGACTCTAGGGGGCGGTGCTCATCTCTGTTTCAAAGCCGAAGAGCCAGCACTGTCTGAAGACGTCTCCGTGGTCATGTGGCCGGCATGACTCAACGCCGAAGGCGCACGGAACGCTGTTACCTTCCTACCAAAGGTGGTCCCTATTTTTCTACTTGCATTTTTTTACATGCTTTTAAAACTGCTGGGACAAATAACGGGAGCTCACCCCGTTACATGGCAGCACTAGGGATTCAAACCACTGAACTGCTGACCTTTCGATCAACAAGCTCAGCATCCTAGCCCCTGAGCCTGTTTCAAAGTCAAGAGCCAGCGCTGTCTGAAGACGTCTCCGTGGTCATGTGGCCGGCATGACTCAACGCCGAAGGCGCACGGAACGCTGTTACCTTCCTACCAAAGGTGGTCCCTATTTTTCTACTTGCATTTTTTTACGTGCTTTTAAAACGGCTGGGACAAATAACGGGAGCTCACCCCGTTACATGGCAGCACTAGGGATTCAAACCACTGAACTGCTGACCTTTCGATCAACAAGCTCAGCATCCTAGCCCCTGAGCCTGTTTCAAAGCCGAAGAGCCAGCGCTGTCTGAAGACGTCTCCGTGGTCATGTGGCCGGCATGACTCAACGCCGAAGGCGCACGGAACGCTGTTACCTTCCTACCAAAGGTGGTCCCTATTTTTCTACTTGCATTTTTTTACGTGCTTTTAAAACGGCTGGGACAAATAACGGGAGTTACATGGCAGCACTAGGGATTCAAACCGCTGAACTGCTGACCTTTCGATCAACAAGCTCAGCATCCTAGCCCCTGAGCCTGTTTCAAAGCCGAAGAGCCAGCGCTGTCTGAAGACGTCTCCATGGTCATGTGGCCCGCATGACTCAACGCCGAAGGCGCACGGAACGCTGTTACCTTCCTACCAAAGGTGGTCCCTATTTTTCTACTTGCATTTTTTTACGTGCTTTTAAAACGGCTGGGACAAATAACGGGAGCTCACCCCGTTACATGGCAGCACTAGGGATTCAAACCGCTGAACTTGTTGACCTTTCGATCAACAAGCTCAGCATCCTAGCCCCTGAGCCTCCGCTCTACTAAACACCT
Source organism: Ahaetulla prasina (assembly GCF_028640845.1). Lineage (NCBI taxonomy): Eukaryota > Metazoa > Chordata > Lepidosauria > Squamata > Colubridae > Ahaetulla > Ahaetulla prasina. The sequence continues at coordinate 8,306,829 of NC_080541.1, forward strand.
AATTCCCTCAGCACTGTCTTATGCCTAAAACAATTTTGCAGTAGGGCTGCGTTGCTATTATCCTTCTCATCTTCTCAACTTTGCTCACCTTTTCATCTTTCCTCCTACTTTCTCCTATTGGTACCTTATGATTTATCACTTGATGTTTGTATCTTATGATTTATGATTGTATTTTATGATTTACGATCTATGACTTATCGCTTTGTTGTTGGTATGTACACTGAGAATTTATGCATCGGAGACAAATTCCTTGTTTGTCCAATCACATTTGGCCAAACAAAGCTCCATGATTTTTTTCTCAACTATTCATCCATCAGAGGGGAAAAAAAATGATTTCACGTGTATATTAACTTTTAAAATCTTCGGACCTTTAAGCGCGAGCTCAAGACCTTCTTTTTTCACCAAGCGGGGCTGGCCTGATTGATTTTAATATTGTGGGTTTTTAGTGGGCTTTTAAATAAGGGTTTTATTCTATTTTTGTAATTTTCTTAATTAATATTTTTAACCTACAGCGATCGAATTAGATTTTTAAACTGGATATTGTATTTTAAATTTTTGGATTATTGGTGTTTTATCTGCTGTACACTGCCCTGAGTCTTCGGAGAAGGGCGGTATAAAAATTTGAAAAATAAATAAATAAATAAATAAATAAATAAATAAATAAATAAATAAATAAATAAATAAATAAATAAATAAAATCCTCTGAATCAGTGTATGCATTTGAACCCCAAATCTTCTAGCTTTTTTGAGAGGTTCACTAAGCATGGTAAAATGACCATCCGCATTGTAAACATTTCCAGCATTGATCTGAACTATTTTTACACAGGTAGTCCTCAATTTATGACCACAATTAAGTCCAGAATTTATGTTGCTAAGCGGGACACTTGCTACGCGAGTCTTGCCACATTTTACAATCTTTCGTGTCACGGTTGTTAAGCGAATCACTGCAATTGTTAAGTCAGTAACACGGTTGTTAAGTGAATCTGGATTCCTCACTGACACTGCTTATAGAAGGTCATAGAAGGGAATCGCATTAACCTGGTTTACTGCAACCATCATAAATATGAACCAGTTGCCAAGTGTCCGAATTTTGGTCACAAGAATATGGGGATGCTGCATTCGTCATAAGTGTGAAAAACAGTCATAAGTCACTTGTTCAGCGCCTTTGTAACTTCGAACAGTCACTAAATGTATGGTTGTAAGTTGAGGATTACCTGTATCTTAACCAGTTGGGTTTAATCTCATACATTAATCTCATCATTGAAAGGCTAAAATATTACTTCTCTGCAGCAAATCCCATCTAAACTTTAAGTTAGCCAAACTTTAACCTGCCTTTGAGCCGTTAATTTCAACCTAAAAATTTGGCTTGAAAGAAGAGATTGAATGATATTCATCCTAACCGCCATGTTGGAAGGAATATCTATCTGGTTCAATTCCAAGCTGGGAGAAAGACACTGGAAACATGGAGATTGATTGGAAAGGAGGTTTAATGGTGAACAGAACCACCAAGCCCATGGTTCTGGTGCAGCTGACCAGAGGTGGGTTTCAGCAGGTTTTGACCAGTTCTGGAGAACCGGTAGCGGAAATTTTGAATAGTTCGGAGAACCGGTAGTAAAAATTCTGACTGGCCCTGCCCCCATCTATTCTCTGCTTCCCAAGTCCCAGCTGATCAGAAGGAAATGGGGATTTTGCAGTAACCTTCCCCTGGAGTGGGGTGGGAATGGAGATTCTACAGTATCCTTCCCTTGCCACGCCCACAGGGCCAAGCCATGCCATGCCCACCAAGCCACACCCACCGAACCGGTAGTAAATTTTTTTGAAACCCACCATTGCAGCTGACTACATGGACCCGAGAGTGAGGGGTATTTATACATTCTCTTGAGCTTCACACCTGAGATTCCTGTTCCTGTGAAAGAACATGTATTCTATTGGCTGTGACCAAGATTTCTGTAGGGTCATAGCTGGCTCTATAGGCAAAAAGAAAATACAAAACCTAAATGTTTGTCTGAGCTAAGTTTGGTTGAAGTTTGGACTGCTCTGGAAAGAGTGTTGGGCAATTGGTATCCATGTCGGTGTCTACTCTGTTACTTGTTTTCTTGTATTTGTTGACGAACAAATCATCATCATCATCATCATCATCATCATCATCATCATCATCATCATCCAAAAAGTCATGGGAACATAAAGTGGAAAAAGTTATAGAAAATGAGAAAGTGAAGATCTTGTGGGACTTTCGAATGCAGACGGATCATCACTTGGAACACAACACATCAGATAGATATCACAGTTGTCGAAAACTGAAATGTACAATTTATTGACATTGCAGGACCAGGAGATGCCAGAGTCGAAGAAAAAGAACTGGAAAAAAAAATCATGAAATATCGTGACCTGGCCATCGAAACTACACAGCTATGGATGAAACATGTAACAGTGATACCCATTGTCATCGGGGCACTTGGTACCATATCCTAGAATTTTATAAGGTACATCAACAAATTGCAGCTTCCTGCAATAACACCAGCAGAACTGCAAAAAACTGCGCTACTTGGAACATCGTACACCTTAAGAAGGTACTTGGTTGAAATCTAGGACACTGGCAACAACCCTATCAACCATTAGCACCAGTCAATGGTATTTGTGATGCCTTTTTGAATGTTCAGTTGACTGAGTTTCATATTTAATGAATAAAGTAAATAATAATAATCATTCCTATTGTGACTTAATGGCTTTCATCCTGTTTTGGCTCTTGGGTGAAGGTTTTTGCTTACGAATAGAGCTATCTAGTTTTCAATAAGCTCTTCATCTCTTAAGTGCTGACATCTGCTGTGGGCTATTAAGGAAAGTGGGGGTTGCTTTCTGCCTCTAAAAAAACATATTTCTCCATTTCTCCCTTTTGGGAAATATAACATTCTGCCTTTTTTTTTTTAAAAAAAATATTCCTCAAAGTATTTCATTCTTCTAGGTGGGGTGGTGGCTTCCCACAGCCACATAACCGAAAAAGTCTTCTGAGGCAACCACGTTCCATATTTACATATCTTTAGGAAGTTTTCATCCCTGACTGCACAAGGGTACACGGAGGGTGTTTCTGTTCTATCAGTGCTGTCAGCACCCCCTAAGTATAAATGATTAGAGAAGAAAATTGCATCTTCTTCAAGAGGATCTCCAAAAATGGCACCATGGGTGGACAATCAAATCATTATTGGAGACACAGCTAGAATGAATGGGAAAATGTGCCCAATGGAGTCCTTGTGAGCTGTCAGTGGAGTGAAGTGCCAGGTTTCTAAGTTTGGCTTAGCTGCCCTTCAAAGCATCTGATTATGCTGAAAAGACAATGCCAGCGTTGAACCCTCAGATATTAGTCAAAGAGTTAAAGGCCATCAGAACCACAGAACAGCTAACACAATCACAAGGTGAATAGTGCACCAATAAAGCATCAATAATGTGCGAGGTTCACATATATTATATTACATGTAGTGCTTTAAAAAGGGACATGGTGGCTCAGGGGCTAGGACGTTGAGCTTGTTGATCAAAAGGTTGACAGCTCAGCGGTTCGAATCCCTAGTGCTGCTGTGTAACGGGGGTGAGTTCCTGTTATTTGTCCCATCTTCTGCCAACCTAGCAGTTTCGAAAGCACATAAAAATGCAAGTAGAAAAAATAGGGACCACCTTTGGTGGGAAGGTAACAGCGTTCTGTGCGCCTTTGGCATTGAGTCATGCCGGCCACATGACCACGGAGACGTCTTCGGACAGCGCTGGCTCTTCGGCTTTGAAATGGAAATGAGTACCGCCCCCTAGAGTCGGGAACGACTAGCACATATGTGCGAGGAGAACCTTTACCTTTACCTTTAGTGCTTTAAAGCAAAGCAAAAAACAATGGTTGGAAACTAACCAAGGGGAGAAAAAACCTAGACCTTTCCTGACAGTGAGAACAATTGATCAGTGGAATGGCTTGCCTCCAGAAGTTTTGGGTAGCCTTCACATCCATCACTGAAGGCTTTCAGAAAGAGACTGGACAACCATTTGTCTGAAATGATATTGGATCTCTTGCTCGAATCGGAGGTTGAACTAGAAGACCTTCCAAGTCCCTTCCAACTGTATTATTCTATGTTCTATGTCAGTGTTGGTGAACCTTTCGCATTCTCGCATGCACTCACGTGCCGGAAGTGGCACGCGAAACCGTCCCGAGGCAAATGCGCGGCCTCGCCGGCTCCCATCGCGTTCCTGTGCTCAAATGCGTGCCAGTCACCTGGCTGTCGCGCACACAATGCCGGTGACCCCAGAAGTGCGGCGGTCCATTGCGCATGCATGTTGGCAAACCACTGGCACGTGTGCCACCTCACGCATGTGTGTTGGCGAACCTCTGGTACACGCATGCCGCCTCACGCATGCGCGGTCCGATGGCACTGTGCGCACCCGATGGCGAGCTAACCGGTGCACATTTGAGCGCAGGAACGCAAAGAGGAGCCAGCGTGGGTGCACATTTGCCTCGGGATGGTTTTGCGTGCCGCTTTCGGCACGTGTGCCATAGATTTGCCAACATTGTTCTATATCCTCAATCTTAGAAACTTTAAGAGGAGTGGACTTCAACTCCCAGGATTCCCCAGCCAGTCATAGGTGGAGAGAGAAGAAGGAGATGACCAGCATCAAGGGGGATAGACTTACAGTGGCAATGGGTGTGCAACTGGACAGTCTAGGCTGGGGACATATGTGACCACTAAGAATTGACAATGACTTGATGGCATATAATCAGTCAATCAATAGCATATTAGGCTAAATATACATGGAGATTCTCAGTCATCCATGTCGTGGTTGTCACAAAGGTGCTTTTTCAAAAGACTTTCTGGTTTTTCCTTGAAGACGTTTCACTCCTCATCCAAGAAGCTTCTTCAGTTCTGACTGTATGGTGGATGATGGAAGGCTTTATATTCCTTGCAGTCATCCTGTCATTACAGAGGGGGATGGATACAACACCAACTATCTTCTGTTTACAACACAGTCCTTTCAGCAGTTCCAAGAAGGCTCCACACCCATTTGCACTATTCAGGTGACTCTGAGGGTACAGATAAACCTCCAAGTGGCCTCAATGAATCTCAGAGGGAGTACTAACGACCAGATGACTGCAAGGAATATAAATCCTTCCATCCTCCACCATTGAGTCAGAACTGAAGAAGTGTTGTAGTCCGCCAGCAGCCTGCGGAGCTGGCAGCGGAGTCAGACAGTGAGGTGGCTGGGGAGGACAATGGGTCAGTCCTGGAGTTAGGGAAGGCCCGGATGAGAGCTTTGCGTCGGAGACAGAGATGGGGCCAGGATCATCTGAGAGCGATGCGCGGACTCCGGAGCCTCCAGAGGCAGACAGCAGAGAGGCAGAGGAACAGGAGGAGCCTGTTCCTAGTGCATGCATGCGAAGAGCTGCCAGAAGGCAAGAGCAGCTAAAGTAAAAAGGACGACATGGGAGTAAGGCCAGGAGATGATTGGCCCCTCCCATAAGGCTTAAAAGAGCAGCAACGGCGCTTGGGTTCTTTGAAGGAAAGCAACGTTGCTACACCTGTTTCTTGTCTCCTGTTTCTGAACTTCATGGGGTTCTGCCAAGAAAAACCTTGGGCAGGGTACCAAAGAAGACAAAGGTTTGTGATAAGGCCAAAGGATTTTTTATGAAGGACTTTGTTTTGGATTTAATTTGGACTGAGAATTACTTTATTCTCAGCTGTTCTAATAAACTATGTTTATTTAGGAGTGATTGTGTCTGATAATAACTACTTGGGCCTAGGTCACAATAAGAAGCTTCTTGGATGAGACGTGAAACATCTTCAAGGAAAAACAAAATCCAGTTGCCCTTTGAAAAAACATATTTGGGATAACCATGTTACTCTGTTTGCTGTATAGTCCACTATATCTGCGCAGAAGTGGCTGACGGTGGGAGACGATCTCAGAAAGAATGGCTCTGACCACCACTAACACATTAAGGAATCCATTTACCTCAACCACCAACGTCATATGATTTTATGAGCCTTTGACATTAACGGTATGATGCTGCTTTCAATAAGATGCAGAATGTTTCCTGTGCGTGGTAAAGGCGTAGAGAAGCGATCCTGTCCAAAGCAGGCCTTGGTTTTTAAAAACGAACAGATGAAACTATACTTTTCAGTCAAAGCAGTAAAGCCACTTTCTTAAACTATAATCCTAAAAGGGTTATTTTCCCCTCGTTATTTTGTACTTCCATGTAGAGGTTTATTTACTGGACTGTGGACTGAAATGGATGAAAACAATGGAGATAATTTTTACTTTGATGTAGGATGGAATGCGAAGGGCGACCTTCTAAAAGTTCCCCTCATGAAAATTTCTACTTTTCACCAGGGTAGAAAATGATCTGAGATTACTAAAAAAAAACATTAAAGCCCATAAATTTAAGGAAGGGTGCCTTCTGCTATTGTGCTATCAAATATTAACGTGTTTCTACGTTATCAACAGATTCAATAATTGTATCTTTTTGAAAACGTTTCATATCACCCTAAATCAACTCGTTTTCCACCTCAGCCTAAAATCTAATCTGTTAGCTTTCCAGGATGCAAGAAATACTTCAACTCTTCAGAAACGAAGAATGTAAAAGCTGTGTTTTACAATTCTTACCACAGACGGTATTAAGACGTTGTTCGCACAATAATGTCCATGCAATCTTTTTATTTAGTATTTATTAGAATATTTGTCCTCCGGCCTTTATTGCTTTATAAGCAACCCAAGATGGTGAACATACCTAATACTCCTTCCTCCTCCTATTTTCCTTACAACAACCACCCTGTGAGGTGGGTTGAGCTGAGAAGTCACTTCATCTTCCAGATCAAATTTGGGCTGGGGGGCGGGATGCATCTAGGCAGACATTCAACAGGTGAAGTTCCTTTATTTTATTTATTTATTACAGGAATCTGTCACACATTATATTTGATTCATGTCTCACAAGGTTTACTGATCGCCTAAAATCAGTATAATCGGATTGCCAGTTAGTAGAATTATTGGTCAGGTAGAAACTCTGTAGGCTCATAATCAGTGGTGGGTTTCAATTTTTTTTTACTACCAGTTCTGTGGGTGTGGCTTGATGGGCGTGGCTTGGTGGGTGTGGCAGGGGAAGGATACTGTAAAATCTCCATTCCAACACCACTCCAGGGGAAGGATACTGCAAAATCCCCATTTCCTCCCGATCAGCTGGGACTTGGGAAGCAGAGAATAGATGGGGGTGGGGCCAGTAAGCATTTTTACTACCATTTCTCCAAACTACTCAAAATTTCCACTACCGGTTCTCCAGAACTAGTCAAAACCTGCTGAAACCCACCTCTGCTCACAATACAATATATATTTCCCTGATATGTGAACTTTAGTTTATGTACTGGTTTTTTTTTATGTACTGTTTTTTAAAATGCTGTTCTATTCCAAAATGCTCAGTGTGACACATAGAGGAAAAAATCCCCAGAGGATTAAAACGAACTCAACCATACTCAATGCATTATAATAGCTTTGAACAACATGGGTAGATTCTATCCATAAACACCACCCAAATACTCTCCCACGGAGCCCTATTTTTACTTCATGGAAACTCATTAGGGAGGTCCCAGTTCGTATTAGGAACACGGTGGCTCAGTGGCTAAGATGCTAAGCTTGTCGATCAAAGGTCGGCAGCTCAGCGGTTCGAATCCCTAGTGCCATATAATAGGGTGAGCTCCCGTTACTTGTCCCAGCTTCTGCCAACCTAGCAGTTCAAAAGCACATAAAAAATGCAAGTAGAAAAATAGGGACCAACTTTGGTGGGAAGATAACAGCGTTCCGTGTATCTTTGCCGGCCACATGACCACAGAGACATCTTCAGACAGTGCTGGCTCATCGGCTTTGAAACGGAGGTGAAAACCTCCCCCTAGAGTCGGGAACGACTAGCACGTATGTGTAAGGGGAACCTTTAGCTTTACCTATGTAAAAGCAGGTCTTCCCAAAATAAGCAATCAAGCAAGCAAGCAAGCAAGCAAGCAAGCAAGCAAGCAAGCAACAAAATCAACATCATTTATACACGAAAAATAGGTATGTTGTAGCAGCCTGCATTGTATTAAAGCTTTCCCAGCCTGCTTGCAAAAGGAATAAATAAACACCTACACTATAATCCTGCAGATGTTCACAAAAATAGTTACGGTGGTTAATCAGACCATCCAAGAAAATGTGCCTGTATTGCATCTTGCCACCAGGTTATGTATGGTTCCTGCTAATGAACCGTTTGCCATGGCGTGTTTTGTCATATCATTTTGCCCCCCCACAAACATGCTAGGTAGATTCCCTATAGCAGAGTTCCCCAATCTTTCTGGCTTTGTGGACCAGTGGGGGGAAGGGGAGGGAGGATAGTTCTGTGTGAGTGATCGACAAACGCGTGTGTAGCTCCATTGTACAAGTGGCAGGCACATGCGTCTGATGCTTGTGCAAATGGAGCTATTGTGGCCTGTCAGCCACTGGTCCCTCCAGCAGCTGAATCAGAGGAGTAGGAGGCGTGGGAGTCAAAGTCAGCATCAAGGCAACCTGAGAGCTCCTAGGGGGAAGAGGGAATGGAGCTGGCAGAGAGAGAGAGAGAGAGACAGAGGCGGAGGCAGAACCTGGGCCATCCATCAGCCCTCAGATGGAGAATCAACAGCCCCCAGGTCAGGAGGTGGCTGATGAGGAAGAGGCGGATCAGCTGGGTCCAGTGCCTGATGTGCATATGCACAGAAGGCAGAGGAGAGGAGAGCAGTGGAAATCTATGGGCTGATTCTTGGGAAGGAAGAGTCACCGCTGCTAGTAAAGCCCCACCCTAGCTCTGGGGATAAAAGGCAGGGAGTGGATATGAATAGGTGTGGCTGGACAGACTTGCTAGCCTGCATTGAGAGAGAAACTTTTTGCTGGGGCTGCTGGTGCTCCTAATAAAGGAATCATTGATTTAACTTCAGAGGGTTTGTTGTGTTTGAGGAGCTGAGTCAGAACAAGAGTGTGTGTGCCTATGCTCACCTGCTGCTTGTGTAAGTGGGGGGGCCTACGTGCACTCACCTGCCCCTTCCGCAGCCTGGTTCCGAATGGCTCATGCCCCAATTGTGGGTCGGAGCCCAGAGGGTTGAGGACCCGTATGGGCTGGAGCAATTAGCTATCTGCAGAATTCTCATAAATTGAATTTAGAAAGATTCCTTGCAATCCCTAGGGGGAGATGAAAAAAAGGCAAAATGGCAGCCACGAATGTGCCATCAAAGCCCCACCCCTTTTTTTGTATGCATCGTGACACACCTACAAAGGGGCGGGGCTTCGACCACTCACTTATAACTGCCATCTTGATTTTTTTTCCCCACCTCCCCTGTTCCCATCCCTGAATTTCTGCATTCTAAAAAAAAGAAAAATATTTCTCTAATCCCTTTAGCTTTGTGGCTTTCTTCTGATCTTTATCCCGTTGAAACTCATATCAACCTACCAATTCGGTGACTGCGTTGATACATTTCAAAGGTGGCCAGTTTTCAGGCGTGCATTGACTGAAGAATATAAGGTACAAGGAACTGCACGATTTGTTCATGCTTATGCATTTTAATGCAACGTCCTGCCAGTTATTGTTCCCCCCCCCCAGAAACATAATCTATTTACCATGCAAGTAAATTTGTAGTGCAAGGAATTAGTTCAGCTTTGACAAGAAATAAACAAAATATGTGGAACGTGGAATTTATACTAGCAAAGTACTAATGGAATTTTTTTTTAAATGGCCATTTGGCATAGATAGCAATATTTCTTTTATCTTTTTAAAGAAAGCATTAAGATCAATCAAATCTTTGGATGAGTTTAGTGAATAAGAAAATATAGGTATTTAGAAAAAGTGACATCATATACATGTCATTATTGCTGCAAAAATATCCCTTCATAAATCAAGATCATTCGGCTAAAAAATTAAAATGCAGCATTTTTTTTAAAAAAATGAATCATGGTAGCAACGGTTTCAAATTGATCCCCCAGTCTTCTTTTTAAAAAGTTGGTCTTATCATTTCTAATTTTTTTTATAAAAAGTTTTTTATTCTGAGCACATTAAAACACAAGAACGTTTATATAAATATATATATATATATATATATATATATATATATATATATAAAAATATATAAATACAACGTTTATATACATATCACTGTTTCTTATCAGCTATTCAAAGCGGTCCTTTCTTACTATTTATACATATTTATACATAAACTCCGTCGCCTTCGACAAGACCTAAGTTTAACTCATAGAATCATCTATTGTAATGTCCTTCCTGTTAAAGACTACTTCAGCTTTAATTGCAATAATACAAGAGCAACCAACAGATTTAAACTTACTGTTAACCGCTTTAATCTAGATTGCAGAAAATATGACTTCTGTAACAGAATCATCAGTGCTTGTAATACTTTACCTGACTCTGTGGTCTCTTCCCATAATCCTAAAAGCTTTAACCAAAAACTTTCTACTATTGACCTCACCCCATTCCTAAGAGGACCATAAAGGGGCATGCATAAGCGCACAAACGTGCCTACCGTTCCTGTCCTATTGTTTTTCTTTTGTTTTTCTTTTCTTCTTCCTATATATATATATATATATATATATATATATATATATATATATATATATATATATGTCTTTGGTTGTTCGGGTTTTCTCCCGTGTAAAATTGGAAGTGTCTTGGCGACGTTTCGACGAAGTCTCATTCGTCATCTTCAGGCTTCAGCTTCGTGCTTCTGGGAGCAATGTGTGATCCGCAGCTGTTTCTTCCTTTTAACTGCTAGTGGGGGTTTGAACTGATTGGGTGGGAGCTTGGCTGTGCTCTGATTGGATGGGGTTTTTTCTGTGCTCTGATTGGCTGGGGGTGTGCCAAACCCACACTGATCATGAAGCACGACCAAGGACCAGAAGCCAGACCGCAGCTGCAACATTAGCCATTTCAAACCCCTCCAATCCATTCATGCAGCAGACTGACACCCACTATGAAGATATAGCACGACCACAAAGCCAAACAACAGCTATACAGCTCACCAGCTCAAATCCCCCTGCAGCACAGACTAGACTGAGCACAACCAAGCCCCCAACAACACAGGACACACCCCCAGCCAATCAGAGCACAGAAAAACCCCCATCCAATCAGAGCACAGCCAAGCTCCCACCCAATCAGTTCAAACCCCCACTAGCAGTTAAAAGGAAGAAACAGTTGCGGATCACACATTGCTCCCAGAAGCACGAAGCTGAAGCCTGAAGATGACGAATGAGACTTCGTCGAAACGTCGCCAAGACACTTCCAATTTTACACGGAGAAAACCCGAACAACCAAGACCTATATACAAACACCGTGAAAACCTCAGAAAATATATATATATATATATATATATATATATATATATATATATATATATATATATATATAAATATATATATATATATATATATATATATATGTATGTAGGTCTTTGGTTGTTCGGGTTTTCTCCCGTGTAAAATTGGAAATGTCTTGGCAACGTTTCGATGAAGTCTCATTCGTCATCTTCAGGCTTCAGCTTCGTGCTTCTGGGTATATATATATGCTTATACCTCCTAATAAGCTTATATATATATGCTTCTACCTCCTAATAAGCTAATATATATATGCTTATACCTCCTAATATTTACTCATATATATGTTTATATACTATATAATCTTTTTATATGATGTTGTGACAAAATAAATAAATAAATAAATAAATAAATAAATAAATAAATAAATAAATAAATAAATAAATAAATAAATAAATAAATATTGTAATTCTAGCCTATTTTACTTTTATATTATCTATCTTGGTCTTATCATTTCTAGAACAGAAAAAAAAAGAATTTCTTATTTACAGAATAAGAAATTTTATTCTGATTGTTTGGCTAGCCCGAAACCATAAGGACATAGAATATTTGGATTTATAGAACTGAAATCAGTGGTGGGATTTGGCCGGTTTGCACTGGTTCAGTTTAGAACTGGTAGCTAAATTATTTGAATGCCATCCATGACTGAAATCAGTACTTTCAACTTTGGCAATTTTAAGATCTATAGACTTCAGCTCAATGGATTGATCAATGTGTGGAACGGAAAATTTGGAATACATTTGGAATACTGCATTCAGTTTTGGTCGCCACGATGTAAAAAAGATATTGAGACTCTAGAAAGAGTACAGAGAAGAGCAACAAAGATGATGAGGGGACTGGAGGCTAAACATATAAAGAACAGTTGCTGGAATTGGAGCAACCTAGTTTAGGTTTAGTTTAATGAAAAGAAGGTCTAGGGGTGATATGATAGCAGTGTTCCAATATCTAAGGGGCTGTCACAAAGAAGAGGGAGTCAAGCTATTCTCCAAAGCAGGGGTCTCCAACCTTGGCAACTTGAAATCCTCCAGACTTCAAGTTGCCAAGGTTGGAGACCCCTCCTCCAAAGAACCTGAAGGCAAGACAAGAAGCAATGGATGGAAACTAATCAAGGAGAGAAGTTAGCTAGAACTAAGGAGAACTTACTGTACTTCTATATGAATTTAATAAAGTCTCCTACAACCATGTGGAGATATTTCCCCTCCCCCAGCTTGTCTTCAGGAATAGCCAACACCCCAAAAAAACAAGCTCATGATCAAAAAAGCTCTTGACAATCTTGAACAATGGGCCCTATCCAACAACATGCTGCTGTTAAAAAAGCCAACACAGTTCTGGGCTGCATAAACAGAGGGATAGAATCAAGATCACGTGAAGTGTTAGTGCCACTTTATAATGCCTTGGTAAGGCCACACTTGGAATATTGCATCCAGTTTTGGTCGCCACGATGTAAAAAAGATGTTGAGACTCTAGAAAGAGTGCAGAGAAGAGCAACAAAGATGATTAGGGGACTGGAGGATAAAACATATGAAGAACGGTTGCAGGAACTGGGTATGTCTAGTTTAACAAAAAGAAGGACTAGGGGAGACATGATAGCTGTGTTCCAATATCTCAGGGGCTGCCACAAAGAAGAGGGAGTCGGGCTGTTCTCCAAAGCACCTGAGGGTAGAACAAGAAGCAATGGGTGGAAACTGATCAAAGAAAGAAGCAATTTAGAACTAAGGAGAAATTTCCTGACAGTTAGAACAATTAATAAGTGGAACGACTTGCCTGCAGAAGTTGTGAATGCTCCAACACTGGAAATTTTTAAGAAAATGTTGGATAACCATCTGACTGAGATGGTGTAGGGTTTCCTGCCAGGGCAGGGGGTTGGACTAGAAGGCCTCCAAGGTCCCTTCCAACTCTGTTGTTATGTTATGTTAAGAACATCAAATTGAATGTGGAGAAAAGCAAGGATTTACACCTGGGCAGGAAAACCAAAGATACAAGTTTTAGGTATTAGGTGAAACCTGGCTCAAAAACAGTTACCGTGAAAGGGACATGGAGTCCTAGTGGACGATCACTTAATAATAATAATAATAATAATAATAATAATAATAATAATAATAATAATAATAATAATAATAATAATAATTTAATTTTTATACCACCCTTCTCCCGAAGGACTCAGGGCGGTTCACAGCCAGATAAAAAACAACAGTAAATAGATACAATACAAATAAAAACACTGATAAAAAACTTATTAAATTTGGCCCCTAAATTAAAATATATAAAACCATAAAACCCCATTTAAAATAACAAATAATAATACTAATTCTATGCCAGTCCTGCGCGGTAGAATAAATACGTCTTCAGCTCACAGTGGAAGGTCCGGAGATCAGGAAGTTGACGAAGTTCTGGGGGAAGCTCATTCCAGAGGGTAGGGGCCCACACAGAGAAGGCCCTCCCCCTGGGGGCCGCCAGCCAACATTGTTTGGCTGACGGCACCCTGAGGAGGCCCTCCCAATGGGAGTGCACGGGTCGGTGGGAGGCAAACATGAGCTTAAACATGAGCCAGCTGTATAGCCAAAAAAATACAATACAATCCTTGGTTGTATAACCAGAGGCACAGAATCAAAATCATGTGAAGTATTAATACCGCTTTATAAAGCCTTTGTAAGGCCATGTCTGGAATACTGCATCCAGTTTTAGTCACTACATTATAAAAAAAAAGAAGTGGAGGCTTTTGAAAAAGTGCAAAGAAGAGCAACTAAAATGATTAAGGGCCTGGAGACTAAAACATATGAAAAACAGTTGCAGGATTTGGGCTTGGCTAGTCTAGAGGAAAGAAGAATTAGGCATGACATGATAACAGTATTCCAGTATTTGAGGGGCTGCCACAAAGAAGAAGGGATCAAATTATTCTCCAAAGCACCAGAGGACAGGACAAGAAAAAAATGGATGGAAACTAATCAAGGAGAAAAGCAATCCAGAATTAAGGAGAAACTTCCTAATAGTGAGGACAATTAACCAGTGGAACAACTTGACTTCAGAAGTTGTGGGTGATTCATCACTGGCGGTTTTTAAGAAGTCACTTGCCTGAAATGGTATAGGATCTCTTGCCTGAGCAGGGGGCTGGACTAGAAGACCTCCAAGGTCCCTTCCAGTTCTATTCTGATTCTGCTACTGATTTCTCTTAGTAAAGGTATGCAACTGGTATGCCTTTATCTAAAACAGGATATTTTCTGGGTTCTCTCGCTTATAAACTTTATGTTCCTTGGAGGTATCTCATCCTAGTATTAAATAGCCTCAACCCTGCTTAGATTCTGAGCCTGGACAAAAAGCTGCCCCTGCAGAGAGATTAATAGTTACTGGGTGGAAGCTTATTAAAGAGAGATCCAACCTAGGAATAAGGAGAAATTTCCTGATGGTAAGAGCAATTAATTGACAGAATAGCTTTCAAAAATAGTCTCAGACAACCTTTTGACTGAGATGGTATAAACCCCCCAGCTTGAGCCTTATGATTCTGTGTTGCATGCTTTTCAATAATAAAGTCTTCCTTCTACTTCCCATCAAATATTGGACCAGAAATACTTAAAGACTTAAAAGTTTTGGTCTGACAGAATATCCCAATAAGTTTCAAGAAACCTTCAGTAAACAATATTCTTGGTTTATACAAACCACTATTTGTCTAGAGGCACTTGGGACAATAGGGACACGATGGCTTAATGGATAAGATGCTGAGCTTGTCGATCAAAAGGTCGGCAGCTCAGCGGTTCGAATCCCTAGTGCTGCCGTGTAACGGGATGAGCTCCCGTTACTTGTCCCAGCTTCTGCCAACCTAGCAGTTCGAAAGCACATAAGAAATGCAAGTAGAAAAATAGTGACCAACTTTGGTGGGAAGGTAACAGCATTCTGTGTGCCTTTGGCATTGAGTCAAACTGGCCACATGACCATGGAGACGTCTTTTGACAGCACCGGTTCTTCGGTTTTGAAACGGAGATGAGCACCGCCCCCTAGAGTCGGGAACGACTAGCACATATGTGCGAGGGGAACCTTTACCTCTACCTCTACTTGGGACAATAAGGACAACATGGAGAGTCCTGAGGCTGGATTGGGCCAATGGCTAATGAGATATGGAAATCCAATCTTTTATACCTTGTTCTGATCATATTTCAAATATGTAACCTAGGGAGGAGGACGTTAGAACTGACACATAAGCATCCAGATTGATACCCCTTGTCCATTCTTGCTTTAAAATTTTCTGTACTGGTGACCATCATTATGTCTAACCAGAATGAAAGTCTTAATTATATGTGGGTTTCAACCTGAGTCTCTAGGAGAGACAATGGCTATCTCAGTCTCTTCACCTTCTCCCAAATTTCTGGTTTTTTTTAAAAAAAATGGTGTCTAGGACTTCACAGACAAGTCAACTTCCGCTGCTACCTTGCCATGACTCCATTGTTGGTCCTTCAACAATTTGCTGCCAATCATCATGATCATCATGATTATGATCATGATGACTGGAAGCAAATTATTGAAGGATCAACAATGAAGTCATGGCAAGGTAGCCGCGGAAGTTGACTTGTCTGTGAAGTCCTAGAGACCAATTTGATGATGATGATGATGATGATGATCATCATCATCTAGTGAGTGATGCTCATTATCCTTGATGTTCTCTGAACTTGATTGTTTTCTTGCAGATGTTTCGTTATCCAAATTAGACAGCATCATCATTGCTGGTAAGAAGTGGGGTTTATATTCTAGTGCAGGGGTCTCCAACCTTGGTAACCTTAAGACCTGTGGACTTCAACTCCCAGAATTCCTCAACCAGCTTTCCTTCTATGTACACTGAGAGTGTATGCACCAAGACAGATTCCTTGTGTGTCCAATCACACTTGGCCAATAAAAAATCCTATTCTATTCTATTCTATTCTATTCTATTCTATTCTATTCTATTCTATTCTATTCTATTCTATTCTATTCTATTCTATTCTACTCTATTCTATTCTATTCTTTTATGTACACTGAGAACACATGCACCAAGAGAAATTCATTGTGTGTCCAATCACACTTGGCCAATAAAAAATTCTATTCTATTCTATTCTATTCTATTCTATTCTATTCTATTCTATTCTATTCTATTCTATTCTATTCTATTCTATTCTATTCTATATACATAATATTTATGTCTATGTGGGATAGTCCATGGCCTTCCTATATAGGATAGTCCATGACCAGAAAACATCACAATGAAGCAAACAAGACTTTTGGACAGATTGAAAGATGTCTGGTTGTTTCCAGCCTGGCAAGGACCCAACCTCCAAACAAATTTGGTTCCTGGCTCTGATGTATTTTCTTTTCTCTTTTCCAAGGAGCTTCAATGGAGGAATTAAATTATGGGACTTTGCCTACCTTTATTGAGTCACACGATAAAAATAATGAATGAGAGTCTATTAAAATGACACTGCTCAGATTAGTTAGCAACAGTGGACAGGAGTCCTGTTGTCGGTAGGTGTTTTCCAGCATTCAATGGGTTTTCTGTAGCAAATGCCAGTTCATCATCTCTAAGCACCTGGCTCCCTTCCCAGCCAGGAAAGCCTACAGAAATGACACAAGCTGAGCCAACGGTTGTCTTGTTGCAGAGAAACAGGCTGAGGAGATGTATACAGTACGCAATTTAGTGGCCCTAGTCATTCTCCAATGCCACCATTCTCATGACAAGCACTTCATAAAAAGCGATGATGACTGTTCATTGCTACTTTTCTACTGACGCAACAAAACAGACTCCAACCAGGATCCAGTTTGTCATCTGCCTGCTTGACAGAAGCTTCCAGAAAAAACGATTCCAGGGAATCGGTGGAAAGTTACAAACCTAGGCCGCCCTAGGCCAAGGGAATCAAGTAAGAAAATCAGATCACAGGCCTGCTCAATTTTTTTTTGTTCCAGGAGAGAACTGGACTTTCTTGTTTTTTTCATTTGAAGACGTTTTGTTTCTCCTCCAAGAAGCTTCTTCAGCTCTGACAGAATGGTGAGGAATGGAAGGATTGATATTCCTTGCAGACAGCTGGTCATTTGCTTCCTTTTAGAGGATCCTTAAAGCACTTGGAGGTTTATCTGTGTCCTCAGGGTCACCTGAGTGATGCTCCTGGTTCCTGTAGTCTGCAATTTTTTCCTCTGGAAATCCATTCCTACTCCCACACCATTCCAAGGGTGTTCATCCCAATTTGTATAGCTAAAAGTCTCTAGAGCAGTGATGGTTAACCTTTTTGGTGTTGAGTGCCCAAAGCACACCCGCATGCAAGCGCACGTGCCCAACCCCCCCAAAATGCAACGCAAGCACTCCCCACGCATGTTGTTGTGACTCCAGCCCCCAAACCTGCCCCATGCCCAAAAGTGACTCCGAGAGTGAGGGGGAAGGGTCGGTAAGGCTTACCTCGGGAGCACCGATTCCTTTGGCTCGGCTCCAGGAGCCAGAACCAGACCAGTCGGAGGATGTAATGAGGCTGTCATCCCCTGATTCCTCCCCTCCTCAGGCTACGCCTTCAGACCCAGCTGACAATAATAATAATCAAGCTTAGATCGACCCGCGCTTCAGAAGATTAGAGAGGCGGCATCATCAAAGGGAAGGGTGGGGCAGGAGCCCCACCCCACAGGATATATAAGGAGCTTTGGGACTGGTCTCATGCCACGGGAAGCAAAAATTAGCTGAACCATTTCAAAGAGAGCTGAAAGTCTTGCTACGTGAGTCATTTATTTGAACTTTGGCAGACAGCTGCGATTTCTCTGCCAGGACTGATAAGAGCCGTGAATCCATTGGTTGAAGGGCAGCTCGTTGCTCCAAAGTGGGGAAGAAGACAGAACACATGTGCACATATCCTGCATGCATGTGTGTGCGTCTGCCGCCTATGCACCCCGCCCTCCATGTGCATGCGCCGCGGCCCCCTCCATGCCCCATTTTGGCTTACAGATTGGTGCAGGAGGCTTTCCAGGCCCAAAACAGGGCATGTGGAGGGGGTGTTGCGTGCCTCCCATGCCCTCTTTTGGGCCTGGAAAGCCTCCTGCATCAACCTGCATTCTCTCAGGCATGCACACTGCCTCTCTGTGCATGTGCGTCCCCGCATGCGCCCCTCCCCCTGCATGCGCAGCAGAGACCCGAAGACCATCTGGCTGGTAGGAGGCATGCGCAGTGGATCTGGGCTGGGGCGACGGTTAGCATGCCCACAGAGAAGGCTCTGCATGCCACCTGTGGCACGCGTGCCATAGGTTCGCCATCATGGTGTTGTGTCTCGCTCGCTCCCCCTGCTGCAGCCGGGCCCCTCTTATCTCCTGCAGGACGCTGATAGTTCGGAAGAATGTCCTGGAATGCCTCCAGCCCCCAGCCCTGGCACCATGCCCGGACAGGCTGAGCAAGACGAAGGGCCTGATGTGCATTCAGCCCCCAGTCCTGGCACCATGCCCAGGCAAACGGAGCAACTAAACCCCTCCCCCACAGCATGTGAGCCTGAAGAATGTGAAGCCAGTCATGAGCTAAGATTACCAACAGCTGGAGGCTGGAGAGATCCGCGCTTCCGGAGAGTAGAGAGGCGACGTCAGCAAAAGGAAGGGAGGGGCAGGCCTGGATAAGTGCTGAGTCATGGAGTCACACCCCATGGCCTATATAAAGGATCTGCTTTCTGGCATTCTCTGAGTCAGGCAAAGTCTAACTTGGATTGCTGACATCACTTCCTGGTCTCCTGCCTGCCTTGAGAACTCTGATAGGACTTTGGCAGAACTGCAGAGGCACGCTTGATACGGACTTCCCCGACCCGGCCGTCAGCGGAGGAGTGGGACACGACACATGGCTATAGAGATTCTCAGTCATCCAGGTCATGGTTGTCCCAAAGGTGCTTTTTCAGGAGGCAACTGAAGACTTTCTGGTTTTTTCTTTGAAGACGTTCCATTGCCCATCTTTCCATTTCCCCACCCATCAAGAAAGTCGAGTTGCCTCCTGAAGAAGCACCTTTGGGACAACCATGACCTGGATGACTGAGAATCTCTATAGACTTTTAAGCCTGCTCCCAGCAACAAGAAACCTCTATACAAGGAGACTGTTTATGCCCAGTTTCCTTTTTATAAGAGCCAATTTACAACACAATCCTTTCAACATGCTCCACACCCATTTGCACCACTCAGGTGATCCTGATGACACAGATAAGTCTCTAGGTGGCCTCAACGACTTGCTAAAAAAAATGCAAATGTCCAGCTGCCTCCAAGAAGTACAAATCCTTCCATTCCTCACCATCCAATCATAGCTGAAGAAGCTTCTTGGATGAGAAGTGAAACGTCTTCAGAAGAAAAAAACAAGGAAGTCCAGTTGCCTCCTGAAAAAAGCACCTTTGGGACAACTATGACCTGGATGACCGAGAATCTCCATAGACATAAGAGCCGATTCTTTTCCCGAAGGCGCTAATGGTCTAAATTTAGGCAGGAAGCCAAAGAGATGAGAAGGAAAATGGAAGTTAGAGACTGCATCTAAATTAAGGCTGTGTGAAGACGTTTGAGATGTGCTTCTTTCTGATTCATGCTCAAGAAGATGGATCAAATTGACGGTGTTTTGCTAAGCAACATTAGTCCCAGATTTGAGAGCCGCACGGCTTCACTTCATCTGCCTCAACATTGCAGAAGCTGGAAGAGCTTTGTGTGTTTGCTTATTTGCAGGGCCCTGCTTTTATCAAGCAACAATTGCACGCTGGGGGAAAAAAAAACCTTGCCTACCCCTGCAGTGACTCAAAAATGAACGCAGTTCTACTAAGATCCTTTCCAGATTTACTTAGTTTTCCACCTGACTCTGCAATTTAAAAGAAAGGGAGGGAGAAAGAGAGAGAGAGAGAGAGAGAGAGAAGAGGAATTCAATCTCCGAGGAATGCAAGTGCAGCAAACTAGATGGGTTGTTTTTTTTTTTGACAGCACAGATTGTTCTTCCTTTAATATTGCATTAGCCCAACGCTTTACGGAGCTGACCATGGTGCTGAAGTTCACACCTCTGGTCGGAAACTATAACAGGTAACAGTGGGAACTTTAATCAATGCCTTCACTTAACCCCTGAGCAACAATTGCATTCCTCTAATGCACAGCGGAGAACGTGAAAATAGATGATCATATATCCTCTAGCAACGTGCCGTCCTGTGGTAAATTAAATGGCAGGCCCATGACTGGCGACATCAATGGGGAAGCTGTGTGCACATGCCACAGGTCTTTTTCAGTGCTCTTTTTACATTTTATTGCTCGGCTCATCAGAAATGGCTTTTCTCTCGAGCACGATTTGCTCTTTTTCCCTTTTTCTCCCCCTTCTCTTTTGTTCCTTTAATCATTCTCGAGAAGCAACGCTTCCGAAACAGCTTGTCAGGCAAGATCAAGGCACCAAGCTGAGCAGAACCAGAGGTAAGACACATCGGCAAGATGCTCATCCCACAGTTTTCTTAAAATCTTTGACAGCAGAGTCTGTGTTCAGGAGGAACGTCTTTCAGTTACCTCTTGTGTAACTAATAGAAGAGAATATTTGTAGCTCAGGGTTGAACTTTGAGGTCCCTGGTGTTCTCTGAGCGCAGATGTTTCCTTGCAGATGTTTCATTATCCAACTAGGTAACATTGCCAGTGCTAGCTTGTCTGTGTGGCTTGTATAACTTATAGAAGAGCATATTTGTAGCTCAGGGTTGAACTGTGGGGCCCTTGATATTTTTGTTTTGTTTACATTTATATCCCGCCCTTCTCCGAAGACTCAGGGCGGCTTACAGTGTATAAGTCAATAGTCTCATTCTATTTGTATATTTACAAAGTCAACTTATTGCCCCCCCAACAATCTGGGTCCTCATTTTACCTACCTTATAAAGGATGGAAGGCTGAGTCAACCTTGGACCTTGTGGGACTAGAACCTGCAGTAATTGCAGGCAGCTGTGTTTTAATAACAGGCTTCTTACAGCCTGAGCCACACCGCGGCCCCTCTCAGAGCTTGGCTGTTTAATAATAACAGAGTTGGAAGGGACCTTGGAGGCCTTCTAGTCCAATCCCCTGCCCAGGCAGGAAACCCTACCCCACTTCAGGCAAATGGTTATCCAACATCTTCTTAAAAATTTCCAGTGTTGGAGCATTCACAACTTCTGCAGGGAAGTTGTTCCACTTATTAATTTTTCTAACTGTCAGGAAATTTCTCCTTAGTTCTAAGTTGCTTCTCTCCTTGATTAGTTTCCACCCATTGCTTCTTGTCCTGCCCTCAGGTGCTTTGGAGAATAGCTTGGCTCCCTCTTCTTTGTGGCAGCCCCTGAGATATTGGAACACTGCTATCATGTCTCCCCTAGTTCTTCTTTTCATTAAACTAGACATACCGAGTTCCTGCAACCGTTCTTCATATGCTTTAGCTTTCAGTCCCCTAATTATCTTTGTTGCTCTTCTCTGCACTTTTTTCCTTGCAAATCTTTCATTACCCAACTAGCAATAGCACTTAGACTTATATACCACTTCACAATGCTTTACAGCCCTAAGTGGTTTACTGAATCAGCATATTACCCCAACAATCCAACTCCTCATTTTGCCAACCTCGGAAGGATGGAAGGCTGAGTCAACCTTGGACCTTGTGGGACTAGAACCTGCAGTAATTGCAGGCAGCTGTGTTTTAATAACAGGCTTCTTACAGCCTGAGCCACACCGCGGCCCCTCTCAGAGCTTGGCTGTTTAATAATAACAGAGTTGGAAGGGACCTTGGAGGTCTTCTAGTCCAACCCCCTGCCCAGGCAGGAAACCCTACCCCACTTCAGGCAAATGGTTATCCAACATCTTCTTAAAAATTTCCAGTGTTGGAGCATTCACAACTTCTGCAGGGAAGTTGTTCCACTTATTAATTTTTCTAACTGTCAGGAAATTTCTCCTTAGTTCTAAGTTGCTTCTCTCCTTGATTAGTTTCCACCCATTGCTTCTTGTCCTGCCCTCAGGTGCTTTGGAGAATAGCTTGGCTCCCTCTTCTTTGTGGCAGCCCCTGAGATATTGGAACACTGCTATCATGTCTCCCCTAGTTCTTCTTTTCATTAAACTAGACATACCGAGTTCCTGCAACCGTTCTTCATATGCTTTAGCTTTCAGTCCCCTAATTATCTTTGTTGCTCTTCTCTGCACTTTTTTCCTTGCAAATCTTTCATTACCCAACTAGCAATAGCACTTAGACTTATATACCACTTCACAATGCTTTACAGCCCTAAGTGGTTTACTGAATCAGCATATTACCCCAACAATCCAACTCCTCATTTTGCCAACCTCGGAAGGATGGAAGGCTGAGACAACCTTGAGCCGCTGAGACTCGAACTGCCGAAACGCTGGCAGTTCGAAATCAGCAAAATTAGCCTGCAATATTGCATTCTAACCACTGGCTCTCGGAACATGTTTTCTTGCAGATGTTTCATCACCCAAACTAGGTAATATCATCAGTGCTCGCCTGTCTGTTAATTAATTAATTCAGAATAGAGCTGGAAGGGTTTTTGGAGGTCTTCTAGTCCAACCCCCTGCTCGAGCGGGAGACCCTATACCATTTCAGACAACTGGCTGTCCATCCTCTTCTTAAAAGCCTCCAGTGATGAAGCACCCACAACTTCTGAAGGCAGGGAGTTCCACTGGTTAATTGTCCTCACTGTTAGGAAGTTTCTCCTGAATTCCAGGTTGCTTCTCTCTTTGATTAGTTTCCAAGGAGCTGCTGATTCAGTTCTACAGAGGAATTATTGAGTCTGTCATTTGCACCTCTATAACTGTCTGGTTCGGTTCTGCAACCCAACAAGAAAGACAGAGACTTCAGAGGATAATTAGAACTGCAGAAAAAATAATTGCTACCAACCTGCCTTCCATTGAGGACCTGTATACTGCACGAATCAAGAAGAGAAAATATGTGAAAATATTTACAGATCCCTCACATCCAGGACATAAACTGTTTCAACTCCTACCCTCAAAACGACGCTATAGAGCACTGCACACCAGAACAACTAGACACAAGAACAGTTTTTTCCTGAAGGCCATCACTCTGCTAAACAACTAATTCCATCAACACTGTCAAACTATTTACTGAATCTGCACTACTATTAATTTTTTCATAGTTCCCATTATCTCTCTCAAGGCTGTATCCCAGGGTTACTTACAGCAGCCTAAGGGGAATGATTTCTACAACCCGCGAAATTGCTCCATTGGCGAATGGGATTGATGACACACCCTGGGGGAAGGGGTGAAATGGGGTCATGATTGGGGCCATAAATTATGTGAGGTCAGAGCTGGCTTCACTTGGGAACATGCCGACATGAAGCTCCTAATAAATAACTGGGTTTCTTTTGAAGCTTGGCTCAAGGCTCATGATTTAATTAGGATATCTGTCAGAACCCTGACGGGGCTTGCCACAATTTGGGAGCGATGCCCTTTCGTGGAGGTCTGATGTCCGGAAACCTGAAGTGTCCTCAAAACATCTCCTCTCCTGGAGATATTTACAGCTGAGAATGGGCATAGTCAGGTGAACTTTCCTTGAGATTCAGTTCCTAAATTCTCAAATTTCAAATTTTATCAAGGAACAATGCCTTGAATTGAAATCCCGCCTTACCGAATTTAATAACCAGCTGTTTTTTGTTCTGGAGAGATGTGATGATCATTTTATTCAAGTTAAAATGGTGGGGAGGGGGAGGGGAAGGGAGGAAAACTTTACAATCTTCTTTGTGTTGTACTTGCAGAGCAGGATGTAACCTTGCCCTATTGGTTCAACGCCGAGACTTCTGCCAAAGACAATCTCTTCTTTTTCATAAAAATGATATGACATGGATTACTTAGCTTGAATGCTAAAAGGCTGCCTTGTTCACCATCGTAGACGTTGGCAGGGTTTTCTTTTTTCCCCCCAGTCTTCTCCAGATGATCAACCCTGAACAATTTTGCAGTAGAACAGAATTTGGAAGCAGAAGGAGAAGGAGAAGGAGGAAAGGCAAAAGTCAACCAGGGAATACAACTTTACTTTTTTTTTTTGCTATGCCTGCAACTTAATTGTTCCTGCTCTCTTAGGCCCTTGCCTTGGTATTTCAGTTCTGCTGCGGTGGACTATGCATTATTCAGTTTCTCTTCCAGCCTCATTATCAGGTTGCACTAGTCTCACCCTGCATGGAATTCAAAATAACATTTATCCTGTTTGGCAAGGGTGAAGAAGCCAAGGAAAAGAATTGTACCAGGGCTTGGACCCATAGCTGCAAGGATAACAGAATGTGACTTGATTTTGTTGTAAACACTTTTCTTCATCATGATGGGATGTCCAATTAGGAATACTGCTTAAAACAATCTCCTGCCTCTCCATTAGTTACCTTCTCTTTCCCTTCCTCTTCCTCCTCCTCCTCTCTTTCACTCATTCTCTCTCACACATTTTCTTTTTGTCTCTTTCTCTCTTTGTTTACCTCCTCTCTTTCTCTTTCTCTCTCTCTCTCTCTCTCTTTCTGTCAGTGTTCTGACCAATGCCCTAATTAAAACATGAATCTCAAGTCTTTCTTTCTTTCCTTCCTTCCTTCCTTCCTTCCTCTTTCTTTCTTTCTTTCTTTCTTTCTTTCTTTCTTTCTTTCTTTCTTTCTTTCTTTCTTTCTTTCTTTCTTTCTCTCTCTCTCTCTTTTTTTGTTTACCTCCTCTCTCTCTCTCTCACTCTTTCTGTTAGTGTCTGACCAATGCCCTAATTAAAACATGAATCTCAAGTCTTTCTTTCTTTCTTTCTTTCTTTCTTTCTTTCCTTCCTTCCTTCCTTCCTTCCTTCCTTCCTTCCTTTCCTTCCTTCCTTCCTTCTTTCCTTTTCTATCTATCCATCCATCCATCCATCCATCCATCCATCCATCCATCCATCCATCCATCCATCCATCCATCCATCCATCCATCCATCTATCTTATCTATCTATCTATCTATCTATCTATCTATCTATCTATCTATCTATCTATCTATCTATCTATCTATCTATCTATCTATCTATCTATCTATCTATCTATCTATCTATCTATCTCATCCTTTGCTCTCTTTCTCTCTTTGCTTCTTTCTATCTTTCCTCTTCCTCTTTTTCTTTCTTTGTCTCTTTCTTTCTGTATGGAATGGAAATATTAGACCTCTGGGGATTTAGCTACATCGTTATCGGAATAATGTCCCTTATTTGTTATACCATCCAGATATCTCCAGTCGCCCTGGTTGATCTGATCTGTAGATTGAATGCTATGTGTTTGAGAATAAGACTTCCCTTCATTTCAGTCGAGAAAGCTAACAAATAATTTAGGGTTCTGATTAGTCAATTTCATCCCTATCCCTGTTGTTGCTAAGGATATGGGTAACAAGTTACTAAAGGTAAGGACCCTCTTATAATAATAATAATAATAATAATATTTTAATTTTTATACTGCCCTTCTCCCGAAAGACTCAGGGCAGTGAACAGGCAAAATAAAAACAACAATCAAATACATACAATAGAATAAAATATTAATTAAAAAACTTATTTAAATTAGCCCAATCTAAAAATACTTTTAAAATCCCAAAACCTAATTTAAAAATTTAAAATCCTAAAAACAACTAAAATTCTATGCCAATCCCGCATGGATAAATAAATAGGTCTTAAGCTCGCGGCGAAAGGTCCGAAGGCGGAAGTTGGTGAAGTCCAGGGGGAAGCTCGTTCCATAGAGTAGGGCCCCCCACAGAG
The DNA here is from genome assembly GCF_028640845.1 of Ahaetulla prasina. Lineage (NCBI taxonomy): Eukaryota > Metazoa > Chordata > Lepidosauria > Squamata > Colubridae > Ahaetulla > Ahaetulla prasina. The sequence continues at coordinate 8,332,895 of NC_080541.1, forward strand.
AAGGCTCTTTTTTTTTTTTGTTTACATTTATATCCCGCCCTTCTCCGAAGACTCAGGGCAGCTTACAGTGTGTAAGGCAATAGTCTCATTCTATTTGTATATTTACAAAGTCAACTTATTGCCCCCCCAACAATCTGGGTCCTCATTTTACCTACCTTATAAAGGATGGAAGGCTGAGTCAACCTTGGACCTGGTGGGGCTTGAACCTGCAGTAATTGCAGGCAGCTGTGTTTAATAACAGGCTTCTTACAGCCTGAGCCACACCGCGGCCCTTGAGGTAAGAGTAGGAAAATTGCTTGCCATTGTCTTTTCTTAGAAAATTTAAGACTTCCCGGGCTAGTTCCCCAGCCCAGGGAGTTTCTAGAGCTCTACCACCCAAGCACCAAGAATTTATTTATTTATAACAAAGAGAATTTAACCCTATAGAAATACCATTAAACAAATACATACATCCATATAGTCAGCCATATGTAGCTTCTGAACCCAAACAGTGTCAGTCAGATGCTGCTATCAGATGAGATGCCAGATGTATAGAAGTCCTCGACTTAGGACTACAATTGAGTCCACTTGACATTTGTTAAGTGAATTTTGCCCTATTTTACCACCTTTCTTGCCACCGTTGTTAAGTGAATCACTGCAGCTGCGAAGTTAGTCAGATGGTTGTTAAGCGAATCTGGCTTCCCGAACCTGGACCAGAGGTGTCAAACTCTATTTCATTGAGGGTTGTTTTGACCTTGAGGGAGGGGCATGGACATGGTGGGTGTGGCCAGCTCAATGTCACTCGTGTCGGGGGCACCTGTGGTGGCCTGAGCACTCTGCCAGAGAAAACAGGCTCCCGAGGTCCATATTCGGCTCCGATGGCCTCAGTCCTCCCAAGCTTCATTTTCGCTGGCAGAGGCACCTGTTTTTAGGGTGGCTCCATGGGCCAGGGATGAAATCCAGCAGGTTCTGACAGGTTCTGGAAAACCGGCAGCGGAAATTTGAGCAGTTCAGAGAACTGGCAAACACCACCTCTGGCTGGCCCCAGAGCGGAGGTGGGAATGGAGATTTTGCAATATCCTTCCCTCAGAAGTGAATGGTGAATGGAAATCTTGCAGTATATCCTTCCCCTGGAGTGGGGTGGGAATGGAGATTTTGCAGTATCCTTCCCCTGCCACACCCACCAAGCCACACCTACAGAACCAATAGTAAAAAAAATTTGGATTTCACTACTGCCATGGGCCAGATCTAAGCACCCTATGGGCCGGATCTGGCTATTTGGGTCTTGAGTTCAACACCCCTGCTATAGAGTAGACTGTGCAGAATTGGGATTGTGAGCTTTGTGCTTCACTGCATTGATTAAATTCAGCTCTTGTCTTAGTATGTGCAGGAAGTGAATAATTACACGTTGGTATATTGGGGGGAAAACATAGCTTGTGATGTGAAGCAAGGAACTGTGTTTTGCAACATAGTACCTTATGAATCCACTCTCCTAGCCTGGTGCTCTCAAGGGAGTTCATTTTGTCAGCCAACCCTCCATCCATCGGAGTCTCCAGCTGATCAAATGCATGAAAAATTGCTGAAGCATTTGGAAGAAATCCAAGCACAGAGAAAGGTGGAGTGAAATGGAACCAGGGCTAAAAGGGTAAAGACTTGTAGTTAGGAAAAAGGAAAACCAGATGCAAGCAATTTTCACCAGGAATACACAACACTGTATAAATATATATATATACATCTAATCAAAGATCACTTTTTTTCTGGTCTCGCTTGCTGAGAATTCTTGACAAGCCTCTGTGCACTCAAACTAAGAAGAAAGTTTTCTACAGTTCTACTTGGAGATCCTTAGCCTTTAACTTAAGTTTGGCCACGATAAATTATTCTGAATATATAAAACTATATTTAGCTGCTAGGCCATTGGTTTATCTCAACTGTGGAACAGTTGCAAAGCTTCAGGCAACTGTTTTCAATTATTTGCTGATCGTTTTAATGTAAAATGGCCTGGGCTGAGGCATTGCTATTCACATTTAATGTGCATAACCATGGACACATGTGCATAGCCATTAAGAATTGTCCTTTTCATATTAAGGATCCCAAGTTGACGGGAAAAGGAATAGCGTTTTCCAAGCGCCAACGTTAGCACCATCCAATCTGCAAGCCCTTGTACCTATCTAGCCTCTTACCATTGTTATTAATTGATGGCTTTGCTAAATTGGATTTCAACTTCTTCCCTTCTGTGAGTCATCCCGAATCAACTAAGCAGGGAAGTCATATTATCCTGTTACATGACTGATTTCAATCAGTGATTAATTAAGATAGGAGGTTGGGAAGAATGAAGGTAAGGGAGTAGGAGTTACTTTGCATTGTACTTCTGTCAAAGACAAGGATGAACCAGAATCAAAAACATGCATAGAGGAAAATGAAGTTATTTTCCTAACTTTTGATGAGCTGCTAAATGGGACAATCGTGAAGTTCTAAACTTATCAAATAGCTTTCTTAGCCAAGTTGTACGGGGTTGACAATAGAAGAAAATATTTGTAATTCAGGGGTGAACTGCAGGGTCCTTGAGCTTGGTTGTTTCCTTGAAAACATATTATTACCCAATTAAGTAACCTCATCAGTACCAGAAGAGAGCGGAGTTTGCTCTATATACAAGTGGTTTGCCCTGTTGAGGGGGACTGTTCTTGATGGCTTCTGGATTAGGTTGCTGTTTACTGGGTTTTACTTCCTTGATTGGAATATATAAATCCAAAACCAGTAGACAATTCCTGGAAGCCTGAAACTAAGACAAATCAGCCATCAACAGGCAGATAGAGATAAACAATGTTTACATACATGCCTACCTTAGGTTCTACCATATCACAAGATCTAAAATGGACAGCTAACATCAAAAACATCATCAAAAAAGCACAACAAAGAATGTTCTTTCTGCGCCAACTCAGAAAGCTCAAACTTCCCAAGGAGCTGCTGATCCAGTTCCACAGAGGAATGATTGAGTCTGTCATCTGCACCTCCATAACTGTCTGGTTTGGCTCTGCAACCCAACAAGACAGACACAAACTTGATTTCACTGCGGGCCGCATCAGGGTTGCGTTTGACCTTGGAGGGTTGGGTGGGTGTGGCCAGGTGGGTGTGGCCATGGTGGGCATGGCCAGCTTGATATCATTTGTGTCAGGGACACCTCTAGTGGTGCAGGCGGGTCTGGGGGGATTCACTTTTGCTGGTAGTTTGTTTTGCTAGCCTAGTTTGTTTTGCCAATGAAAACAGAGCTGAGGGGGCCATGCGCAGCCCCCTGGGCTCCTTTTTCAGTTGTGACAGCCTCTTGCAGCACTCTGCTATCAAAGAGGCCACCATACGTGGTCCTCCCAAGCTCCATTTTCACTGGCAGAGGCACCGCGGAGCGGTCCTTCACTGTTTCCAGGGCGGCCCCACAAGTCAGATCTAAGCACCCTATGGGCCGGATCCAGCCCATAGGCCTTGAGTTTGACACCCCTGGTCTAGACCAGAGGTCCCCAACCTTTTGGATCTCAGGGTCCATTAAATTCATAATTTTAATGTGGACCATTAATATGATCTGCCTAATGACCAGCTGGGTGGGCGTGGCTAGGTGGTCATGTGACTGGGTGGGCAGGGCCAACTTGATGTCACTCATGTCGAAGGGCACCTCGCTGGCCTCTACTCACCCCTCCCCACTCCTTGCCTGCCCTCCCGGGCTCCTTAGGACTCCAACAGGAAGCAGTTGTTGTAGCTAAGCAGCCACCATGAGAAAGAGTTGGCAAAACAGCTCAGTTCAAATTGGATCTGACCAAGAAGGAGGCTCAGCATAAGCACCTCACTGAGGACTACAAGCAAAGGGAAAACCTGCAGGAGTGCAAGGCCAGGTACAGGTCCTGGAGGCTCAGCAGGCTGAGATGGTCAGCCAGTTCCAGGCCATGATGCAGTCCCACTGGAACGAGGTCCTCTGGCTCTTCGCCACCAGTGGCGCTTCCCTCCAGCCTTCACCCAAAGCCCCACACCAGGAGGCTGAAGCAGACCCTGAATCAGAATTCCTGTCCCCCTCCGACCCACACAAAAAGACCCTGAAGGCCGAGACTCTGCAGCAAGTCCTCATTGCACGTATCTGGCCCAGGGCCCATAGTTTGAGAAGTCCTGATTTAGTGCAATATAAAAATTGCAAATAATTTTTCTGCGGACCACCAAAATTTTCTCGCAGACCCCCAGTGGTCCACGGACCACCAGTTGATGACCACTGGTCTAGACCATTGTTTCCAACTCTGGCAACTTGCAAATGTGCAGACCTTAATTCAGAATTCAAGCTAGCATTCTTAGCAAGTCAACCAACTAAACCCTCCTCCAGGACTCTGAGCTCTGACAGAGTCCACTCAACTGGTCTTAGTAGGTCTTAGTAGCATTGCCCATTATTTCCTTTTGTTTGCATTAACTATTGTCACAGGCATAAGATAACAGTACAAACTCTCATCAAATCTATTCATGACCAGCCTGAACACAATGGCTAATGGCCTTCTGAATTGAAAAGGTCGCTTGACAAAATGCTGCGACATTGTGAAATAATTAGACAACAAAGCTATAAAGTAATATTCATAATGCTCTTGTACACTACCCAGGGAAGAGTGGAGCTAATGGCTTCTCGTGAAATACAATTCTTAAATGCCATATATCAGCCTCCAGCATGGAGGCTTTAATTCATAACAATTAGCAACCTCTATTCAATCCTAGCTAATGAATAACAAAATAACAAGAGTTGGAAGTGATCCTGGAGGTCTTCTACTCCAACCCCCATTCCAGACAAGTGGCTGTCTAATCTCTTCTTAAAAGCTCGAGGGATGGAGCAGTCACAACTTCTGAAGGCAAGTTGTTCCAGTGGTTAATTGTTCTCACTGTCAGGAAATGCCTCCTCATTTCTAGGTTGTTTTGCTCTTGATTAATTTCCATCCACTACTTCTTGTTCTGCCTTCAGGTGCTTTGAAGAATAGGTTGACTCCCTCTTCTTTGTGACAGCCCCTCAGATATTGAAAGACTGCTATCATGCCACCCCTGGTCCTTCTTTTCATTAAACTAGACCAGAGGTCAGCAACCTGTGGCTCTGGAGCCGCATGTGGCTCTTTTACCCCTCTGCTGTGGCTCCCTGATGCTGATCGGCTCCTCAGTTGATAGGGCTTTCGGTTAGGACAGGTAGAGGAAAAAGGACTCCATGCTAGGAGCAGACTCCATGGTGGGGGAACCGGACTTCCAGTTGGCAGAGGAAAACAGACGCCACGCTAGGTGGAGACTCTATGGTGGGGGAACTGGATTTCCGGTCGGCAGAGGAAAAAGGACACCGCGCTAGGAGGAGACTATGGTGGGGGATATGGACTTCCGGTGGGCTCCAGAGTTGAACTGGGGACTTCCGGTTAGGACTTTTGTGGCTCTTTGAGTGTTTAAGATTGCTGACCCCTGAACTAGACAAACCCAATTCCTGCAAACCTTCTTCATATATCTTAGCCTCTGGTTCCCTTATCATCTTTGTTGCTCTTTGCTGTTCTGTATTCTCTACATCTTTTTTATAATATGGTGACTAAAATTGGATGCAGTATTCTAGATATTTGTATGGTTGGAAGAGATTTGGGCAACTTCTCTGTGTTATTAAACATGGGGCACAGTCATCATTTGGCATGCAACCCTTGCATCACAATTATCTGATTAACACTGTGTTGTGAGTCTATGCTGCCTAGTTAGTTAGTGCACTAGTTAGTTTAGCATATGGCAATTTATACATGGACTTGCGATATATATTAGCATTTCTCTGAGATTTAAAACAACAACAACAAAATATGAATGTTAAAAAGATCTATGTTCAGATATAGCGTCTAGGCCAGGGGTGTTAAACTCGATTTTATTGAGGGCCGCATCAGAGTTGTGTTTGTCCTCAGGGGGCCAGTGTGGGTATGGCTAGGGTGGGTGTGGCCAGCTCAATGTCACTCATGTCGGGGGTGCCTGTGGTAGCCCGAGTGCTCTGTCAGCAAAAACGGGCTCCCAAGCTCCATTTTTGGCTGTGACAGCTTCCTGTCACCCTCTGCCAGCATAAATGATGTGTCGCACTCCAGCCTGGGGTTCGCCATACCTGGGGGGTAGAGGGTTACAATGCCAGCAGCTTTGGCAGCAACTTTAGCAGTGGCGGCTTCAGCAGCTTCGGCGGTGGTGGTTGCTTCCAGTCGTGTCACACAGCCGTTTTTCAGATACTGGGCCTGGGCCTGGGCCTGGGCAGTCAGGTCTGGCCTCGGACCTTTGAGATGGTGCTCTGGAGGGCCACAGCCCTTGCAAGCTCCATTTTTGGCTGCGATGGCCTCCTGCAGCCCTCTGCCAGTGAAAACAGCTCAAGAGGGACACAAACAGCCATCTCGAACTCCATTTTCACTGGCAGAAGCACCACAGGCTAAGCCTTTGCTGTTTCCAGGGTGGCCCCATGGGTCACATCTAAACATCCCATGGGCAGGATCTAGCCCACGGACTTTGTGTTTAACATCCCTGGTCTAGACCATTTAATCTTTTTTAAAAAAAAATTTTTTTTTTATTTTATAGACAAACATACATTTAAAACAGATCCTGAAGATGAAGCTGAAATTCTTTGGCCACTTAATGAGAAGGAAGGACTCACTAGAGAAGAGCCTCTTGCTGGGAAAGATTGAGGGCAAAAGAAGAAGGGGACGACAGAGAATGAGGTGGCTGGATGGAGTCACTGAAGCAGTAGGCATGAGCTTCAATGGACTCCAGAAGATGGTAGAGGACAGGAAGACCTGGAGGAACATTGTCCATGGGGTCTTGATGGGTCGGAGCACAAACGTGCCTACCGTTCCTGTCCTATTGTTCCCTTCATTATATCAAATTAACATAGTTATTGCATACTTTTACTTATATATAATTTTTCTCTCATGATGAGTTATTGTTTATGTTGATGATTGTATATACTGTTGTGACAAAATAAAGAACAACAAAACATTTAAAACATCAGTAATTCCTTCCATGTGACAGCTCGTTGTTTTCTTCCTGGCCCCATCTTTTGTTATTTCTTCAATTTAAACTATTACCATTTTTTCCACAGGCACATTATTATCCTTTTCCTACATAATTATCCATTGCTCATCTATACCTTTCTTCAGACCAATGATAAAATTTATCCCATCTCTTAAAATATTCTGAATCCTCTCTTTCTTTAATCATCAAAGTTAATCTGTTCATTTCTGCACAGTCTACATTTTTTCTAATGATTTCTCCTTCCAGGGGTATTTTCTCTGCTTTCCGATTTTGCGCAAAAACAATTCTTGCTGCTTTAATTACATAGGCCATCTAACCATTGAAACACAGTTTCGTTTATATGAAAAAAAATCAGATTCTAGACTAGTATGTGCCCTCAATGTACATCGGTCTCGTTATGCTAATTATTGATGCCTGAACTGGACAACAATGGATATTTTAAGCATCCCAGTTTTCTCTTTTTTTTCCAGGCCCGTTGAGCACACATGCCAATAATGTTAACAAAATTCTGTTTTCATATGGGAAGCTCTGACAAGTATGTAAATTACTAGGGTACTGACTCTCATAAAGGCTGCATATCGGTCCAATTAGACACGTAGAACCAAATGCTCTGGCTAGATCCACTTCCCGAAGTAGATCCAATTTTTCCATCTGCTCTTTCAGCCCCACTAGTTCAATTAATTACTGGAACTTTTGCAGCCCATTAAGGAAGCTGATTTGCATGAACTGAATGCTTTTTTTTTTTGGTATTGGCTGCACCGTTGACTGCTTGTCTAATGACGGCCTGGTGTGAAAGGGGAAGATTTATGAACCATAATTAGCTTGGCAATCATTGGGGGGTGGGGGTTGGTCGGTTGCTTTTTGCACCTGTTTTAAGGAAGGAAGGAAGGAAGGAAAGAAAGAAAGACAAAAGAAAGAGAAAGAAAGAAAGAAAGAAGGAAGGAAGGAAGGAAGGAAGGAAGAAAGGAAAGAAAATAGAGTAGGAAGAGAAGAGGAAGGAAGGAAGAAAAGGAAGGAAGAAAGGAAGGAAGGAAGGAAGGAGGAAGGAAAGAAAAAGCCCATTCAGATGTGCTGTCTGGGAAGGGAAGGGAAGAAAAGGAAAGGAATGGAAGAAAATAGGGTAGGGAAGGGAAGGGAAAGGAAGAAAGGGAAAGGAATGGAAGGAAATAGAATAGAGGAAGGAAGGAAGGAAATAGAGAAGGGAAAGGAAGAAAGGAAAAGAAAATAGAGTAGGGAAGAGAAGAAAATAGGGAAGGGAAGGGAAGGGAAGGGAAAGGAAGAACGTGAAAGGAATGGAAAAAAATAGGGTAGGGAACGGAAGAAAATATGGAAGGGAAGGAAAGAGAAAGGAAGAAAGTGAAAGGAATAGAAGAAAATAGGGAAGGGAAGAAAATAGGGAAGAGAAGAGGAAGGAAGGGAAGGGAAAAAACTTTTTATTTTATTTATTGATTGATTTATTTTCATCAAGCATGTGTTTTATGACAGATACAAGCGTAAATATAATTATAAACACAAGTAAAGGGTATGAATAAAAGAAAACATTAGGACAGGGACGGTAGGCACGCTGGTACACTTATGCACGCCCCTTACAGACCTCTTAGAAATGGGCGAGGTCTACAGTAGACAGTGTAAAGTTAAAATTTTGGGGATTTGGGGAAGAAACCACAGAGTCAGGTAGTGCATTCCAGGCGTTGACCACTCTATTACTGAAGTCGTATTTTCTGCAGTCTAGTTTGGATCGGTTCACCATGAGTTTGTGTCTATTGTGTGCTCTTGTATTGTTTCGATTGAAGCTGAAGTATTCATGGGTAGAGTAGGGAAGGGAGGGGCACATAATATGTATCCCTAGAGTTAGCCTGTCCTTTTCTGGGACTGATACGTTCTGGTACTCTGTTCTGTGGGATGGAAGCTTAAACAAGCTGGTTTAAATTAACCAGAATGGGAATGATTGGCTTAGAAAAAACAGAGATGGGGGGAAATGACGGAGCAGATATTTTTTATTAATATCAATGATATTGATAACTTAGTAATGAAGTATGGAAATCCTATATTGTACATTGATTTGCATTTCATAAAATAGTTTTATTTATGCATTTGGACATAGCATGCTATCTGAACATAGGAACTGGGTTTTGTTAAGCCACATGTAAGGTTTAACAAGGATGGAGGGTATGGTAAAAAAATAATAATTAAGATGGTGTCCACAGTGGTGTTTGTCAAGGAACCGAGCATCACATTTGTGATCTCTAAAAGTTACCTAGTGTGGTAAGGAAAGTTGTGCAAATGAACAACCAAGCTGTCGTGTCCCACTCCCCCTCTGACGACCGGGTCAAGGAGGTCCGTATCAAACATGGCAACGAAGCCTCTGCAGCTTGCCAAATTCCTTCGAGGTTTCTCAGGGCAGGCAGGAGTCCAAGTTGTGACTTCAGCAAACTAGATGAGACTTTGCTTGACTCAAGGTTGGAATGCCAAAAACAGGTCCTTTATATAGGCTGTGGGGTGTGGCTCCATGACTCAGCATTTATCCAGGCCTGTCCCTCCCTTCCTTCTGCTGGTGTCGCCTCTCAGATCTCTGGAAGCGAGGATCCTCCCACTTTGAATTGTCTTCTGCTGTTTGGGAAAGGGAGGGGTCAGAAGGAGTAGGCCCGAGCAATTCCAATCTGTGGCTGACTTCCTCTGATGGCTGAGCCAAAGGAACACACGCCATATGAGTGAGGTTTATCGGGTTTGTTTGTTCATTCCTGGAATCCTCTCCAGGCATGGGGCCAGGGCCAGGGGCTGGAGGCATGACAGGCCATTCATCTTCATTATCAGACTGGAGTCTGATAACGGGCCCGGTTGGAGACGGGAGGGGCCCGGCTGAGGAGAGGAGGGAGGATGAGTCACAACACTAGCACAGAAAGCACCAAGGTCTCCACTGGTGGAATATATTTGGATTCAGCTTTGCCCTGGTGAATTCTTTCATAGGTTGTGTGAAGGGGCAAGAAACAAGAACATGCGTGCCCTAGGGTGGAATCTATATCGACACTCATAATTCTGTTCTGTTCTATTCTATTCTATTCCACTCCATGTTTTCTATTCTATTCTATTCTGTTCTATTCTGTTCTATTCTGTTCTAGTCTAGTCTAGTCTAGTCTAGTCTAGTCTAATCTAGTCTAGTCTAGTCTAGTCTATTTTAGTCTATTCTATATTCTATTGTTAACTCTACAAAGCTCTAGTGAAAAATAGATTCTTATATTCAAATGAGGGAACTGGGGTTTTGTACTAAAGCCTTTAGTGACGGCTTCTCTTTGTCTAAATTTGTCACAGATAATCCGGTAGAATATCCAGAATTATCTCTGGGTTAAAAGGACCATGAGGAACAATTAAAGGATGAGTATGATAAGCCTGTAGAAGGGTGGATTGAAGAGAGCTATGGTGGCACTGTTGAGATCAGGAGTGTCAAACTTAACGCCCGGGGGCCAGATCCAGCCTGCGGGTTGCTTAGAGCTGGCCCGTGCGGCCACTCTGAAAACAGCAAAGGACTGGCCCATGGTGCCTCTGCCAGTGAAAATGTAGCCCATGAGGGCACAGGTGGCCCTCCTGAGGTCCATTTTTGCTGGCAGGGGGTTGCCCCTGACATGAGTGACGTTGAGCTGGCCACAGCCACCTTCTCATTCCCCCTAACACAGCCCTCAATGAAATCGAGTTTGACACCCCTGGTTTAGATATTTAATACTGCATTTTGATATACATACATACATACATACATACATACATACATACATACATATATATATATATGTTTTCTGAGGTTTTCGCGGGTGTTTGTATGTAGGTCTTTGGTTATTCGGTTTTTCTCCTACATAAAATTGGAAGTGTCTTTTTTTTTTTTTTATAAAAAGTTTTATTTTTACAATCATATCAAATAGTTCATCCAATGTACAGTTATATACAATTAGTCGGGCTTGCCCAGTCACCACCCCCCTTTTTAACACTCTTTCCTCTTCTACCTTCTACTTTCCAGACCTTCCTCTCCTTCTCTTATCTACATCCTCTCCACCCTACACCTTCCTTGTCCCTCTTCTACCCCTCTTCCTTCCTCTTCTCCTCTTTCCTACCTCCTACTCTCTCTTTTCTCCCTCCCCACCGTTCTAAAATGGTAACTGGGCAGACCCGACCCCGCATTAATTATATTTATACATCTTCAATAATCCCTGTACATTAACCATCACTCCATCTCTACCAAACCCCCAATTCCCTCCCCTTACCCCCACCCCACCCCGACTTCCCAGAACAAAATGCAGGTATCAAAACTAACAATCATAATCTAAAATAATTCCTAAATTATAATCTCTAGTCACACCACACTTAGTCACACTCTCAATTCCCCTCTCCTTCAAAAATATATCTAATACAAAATATTTCCTAAATTTACTCATATGCTATTCGATATTTTTTTATCTGATACTTATTTTGAATATAATCAATCCACATTTTCCATTCTAAAATATATTTTTCTAGTGTATAGTCTTTCAAGTAAGCGGAGATTTTTGCCATCTCTGCCAGATTTGATACTTTGAGTGTCCATTCTTCAATTGTAGGTAATTCTTCTTTCTTCCAATACTGAGCAACCTCTGGATTATGTGGAATTGCTAGGACAGCTTAAATCTGCTGTCCAGCGGTTCGGAAAACCCCCTCTTCGGGAGAAGGAGAAGGTGGTGAGCTGAGGGCAGAGGTTGAATTTCCCTAAAGCCCCTGAGAAAAAAGGGGTTTGAAGGGTTAAGTTCCCTCCAGTAACCCGAAGTGCTCCAGATCCGAGGATTCTTCTGCTTTGGTGGAACCAATCACCACGACCAAACGCCGAGACTTATTTTGGACAATAAAGGATTATACCGGACAGAACGAAAGTGGGAGAACTTTATGCAAGTAGCTAAGCCGATTCCCCGTTACTTTGTAACAAGCTTGAAAACAGCAAGAAAATGGAGGCGAATTGTTAACAAGTTAACGAGTGGAAAGCGAAAGCGATACTTTCAGCGTTTGCCGTCTGCAGTTGGTAATTTGCATGTTACTTGCTGCTTTAACTCTTTAACTCTTTGCTGCCTGCTGATAGAATCTAGGGAGATTTTTAAATATTGCTTTAAAATTGGAAGTGTTTTGGCGACGTTTCAAAGAAGTCTCATTCGTCATTTTCAGACTGGTGTTTACAGCTTCGTGCTTCTAGGAGCAATGTGTGATCGTAGATGCAACTCAGACTAACCTGAGCACAACCAAGCCCCCCCACCCAAACAGAACACACCCCCATCCAATCAGAACACACCTCCACCCAATCAGAACACAGCCAAGCTCCCAACCAATCAGTTCAAACCCCCACTAGCAGTTAAAAGGAAGAAACAGCTGCGATCACACATTGCTCCTAGAAGTACGAAGCTGTAAACACCAGCCTGAAGATGACGAATGAAACTTCGTCGAAACATCACCAAGACATTTCCAATTTTACGTGGGAGAAAACCCGAATAACCAAAAACTACACACACACACACACACACACACACACACACACACACACACACACATTTGCTTTATGCTTTTGATTGTACCCTGTCCAGAATGATTCTGAGAATGAGATGGGTGGTATCTAAATTTGATCAACAAACAAAGGCCTGTCATAGAAAACCATCCCGTTTATCTTTTCCAAGTGACGTATTTTGGTTGAGTGACTATTCTCAGCTTCTCAAAACCTTTGAAAAGAAAGACCATTAGTGCACATTCAGGCAATGAATTCTCCCAGTTAAAGATTATTATGCCTTATGCAAGTACATTTTTCCCCCTCTTTTATCTCTCTTCAGTCTATTGTTAATTTTGTAATTTTCTGTTTCATCAAGGACGGAGATGGACAATTATCAGGGATGACAAGAGATGGAAGGCTTTCTTCTGCTGAAGATCAGTCATCTTTTCAAATTCTCTATTATTGTTGTACTATTAAGTCCAGGACATGTGGGACAAGCCCCAAAAATCTTGGATAACCTTTCTGAGGTTTCCAAGGGTTGTTAATGAAATGTAATACAGTATGAAACGTAAGGGAAATTGGCTACATCCTTTCCTGGAGAATATTCTTCTTAAAAGAGAATATCTGTAGCTCACAGTTGAGATGAAATCCTTGGTACTCTTGAGTGCCATTGTTTGCTTGCAGGCATTTTATTATCCAGCTAGATAACATCATTAAAGGTCACTTGCTTGTGAGATGGAAGGCTATATAAAATAGAGGCAGATGGATGATAGATATAGATAACAGACAGATAGATGATAGGGATAGATAGGTAGGTAGGTAGGTAGGTAGGTAGATGATAGACAGATAGATGATAGGGATAGATAGACAGACAGACAGTTACTCTCTTTTCTCCCTCCCACCGTTCTAAAATGGTAACTGGGCAGACCCGACCCTGCATTAATTATATTTATACATCTTCAATAATCCCTGTACATTAACCATCACTCCATCTCTACCAAACCCCCAATTCCCTCCCCTTACCCCCACCCCACCCCGACTTCCCAGAACAAAATGCAGGGTATCAAAACTAACAATCATAATCTAAAATAATTCCTAAATTATAATCTCTAGTCACACCACACTTAGTCACACTCTCAATTCCCCTCTCCTTCAAAAATATATCTAATACAAAATATTTCCTAAATTTACTCATATGCTATTCGATATTTTTTTATCTGATACTTATTTTGAATATAATCAATCCACATTTTCCATTCTAAAATATATTTTTCTAGTGTATAGTCTTTCAAGTAAGCGGAGATTTTTGCCATCTCTGCCAGATTTGATACTTTGAGTGTCCATTCTTCAATTGTAGGTAATTCTTCTTTCTTCCAATACTGAGCAACCTCTGGATTATGTGGAATTGCGAGGACAGCTTAAATCTGCTGTCCAGCGGTTCGGTAAACCCCCTCTTCGGGAGAAGGAGAAGGTGGGGAGCTGTGGGCAGAGGTTGAATTTCCCTAAAGCCCCTGAGAAAAAAGGGGTTTGAAGGGTTAAGTTCCCTCCAGTAACCCGAAGTGCTCCAGATCCGAGGATTCTTCTGCTTTGGTGGAACCAATCACCACGACCAAACGCCGAGACTTATTTTGGACAATAAAGGATTATACCGGACAGAACGAAAGTGGGAGAACTTTATGCAAGTAGCTAAGCCGATTCCCCGTTACTTTGTAACAAGCTTGAAAACAGCAAGAAAATGGAGGCGAATTGTTAACAAGTTAACGAGTGGAAAGTGAAAGCGATACTTTCAGCGTTTGCCGTCTGCAGTTGGTAATTTGCATGTTACTTGCTGCTTTAACTCTTTAACTCTTTGCTGCCTGCTGATAGAATCTAGGGAGATTTTTAAATATTGCTTTAAAATTGGAAGTGTCTTGGCGACGTTTCGAAGAAGTCTCATTCGTCATCTTCAGACTGGTGTTTACAGCTTCGTGCTTCTAGGAGCAATGTGTGATCGTAGATGCAACTCAGACTAACCTGAGCACAACCAAGCCCCCCCCCAAACAGAACACACCTCCACCCAATCAGAACACAGCCAAGCTCCCAACCAATCAGTTCAAACCCCCACTAGCAGTTAAAAGGAAGAAACATTGCTCCTAGAAGTACGAAGCTGTAAACACCAGCCTGAAGATGACGAATGAAACTTCGTCGAAACATCACCAAGACATTTCCAATTTTACGTGGGAGAAAACCCGAATAACCAAAAACTACACACACACACACACACACACACACACACACACACACACACACACACACATTTGCTTTATGCTTTTGACTGTACCCTGTCCAGAATGATTCTGAGAATGAGATGGGTGGTATCTAAATTTGATCAACAAACAAAGGCCTGTCATAGAAAACCATCCCGTTTATCTTTTCCGAGTCACGTATTTTGGTTGAGCGACTATTCTCAGCTTCTCAAAACCTTTGAAAAGAAAGACCATTAGTGCACATTCAGGCAATGAATTCTCCCAGTTAAAGATTATTATGCCTTATGCAAGTACATTTTTTCCCCTCTTTTATCTCTCTTCAGTCTATTGTTAATTTTGTAATTTTCTGTTTCATCAAGGACGGAGATGGACAATTATCAGGGATGATAAGAGATGGAAGGCTTTCTTCTGCTGAAGATCAGTCATCTTTTCAAATTCTCTATTATTGTTGTACTATTAAGTCCAGGACATGTGGGACAAGCCCCAAAAATCTTGGATAACCTTTCTGAGGTTTCCAAGGGTTGTTAATGAAATGTAATACAGTATGAAACGTAAAGGAAATTGGCTACATCCTTTCCTGGAGAATATTCTTCTTAAAAGAGAATATCTGTAGCTCACAGTTGAGATGAAATCCTTGGTACTCTTGAGTGCCATTGTTTGCTTGCAGGCATTTTATTATCCAGCTAGATAACATCATTAAAGGTCACTTGCTTGTGAGATGGAAGGCTATATAAAATAGAGGCAGATGGATGATAGATATAGATAACAGACAGATAGATGATAGGGATAGATAGGTAGGTAGGTAAGTAGGTAGGTAGATGATAGACAGATAGATGATAGGGATAGATAGACAGACAGACAGTTAGTTAGACAGACACAGACAGACAGACAGATGATAGGGATAGATAGATAGATAGATAGATAGATAGATAGATAGATAGATAGATAGATAGATAGATAGATAGATAAGCGGTGCTCATCTCCGTTTCGAAGCCAAAGAGCCAGCGCTGTCCAAAGATGTCTCCGTTGTCATGTGGCCGGCATGACTCAATGCCAAAGGCCCACGGAACGCTGTTACCTTCCCACCAAAGGTAGTCCCTATTTTTCTACTTGCATTTTTTACCTGCTTTCAAACTGCTAGGTTGGCTGAAGCTGGGACAAGTAATGGGAGCTCACCCCATTAAGCAGCACTAGGGATTCGAACTGCTGAAGTGCCGACCTTTTGATCAACAAGCTCAGTGTCTTAGCCACTGAGCCACTGCATCCCTCGAAATGGACCATACTCATGTTCTTCTCCATTTATGTATTCTTTTTCTTTTGATAAATGTTCTCATTGATAGTTATGGTTCTCTTGAGAGAACATGTTGATCATGCTTCATCTCAGGGAATAATTTGTTCATTCCTAGGTCAATCAGGCTTCCTTTTTTCCCCCTTTCAATCTATGAAATGATTATATTCCTTTATGACCTCCCGCTCCAAAAAAAGAAAAAGAAAAAGGAATTACGAAAGCAGAGGTGTACCTATTCTAAACACAGCATCTCCTTTGCTAATAGGATTTAACCACTCTGTTGCACAATGAAGCCAATGGCATTTGCAAGGAACCACAACGGAAAGAAAAAAGGAAATAGTTTTTGTGTTAAAACAATAGCGCAGTCTGCAACATCGTGGAAACAGTTGTAATTAGGTGGATATTTGGACAATAATGGTGAGGCTAAGCAGGATTTTCTATTTTTTTCAAAGGTTTTGTAGAGGTCTATCCTGAAGTCAATTTGTTGGAGGAAGCTTAGTGATAACTGATGGTATTCTGCAGCTTCAGTTGTTATGATATGTTATGTCAATCATTTTGAATCTATGGGTGTTCAGCAGGAGTCTTGGTTAGTGTTGTGATCCGCCAGCAGTCTGCGGAGCTGGCAATGAAGTCAGACAGCGATGAGGCTGAGGTGAGGCCAGGGCCATCGGGGAGTGAGGTGCAGACTTCAGAATCTCCAGAGACTGACAGTAGTGAGGCAGAGAACAGGAGAAGCCTGTTCCTAATGCACGCATGAGAAGAGCTGCCAGAAGGCAAGAGCAGTTCAAGCAGAGAGGACAACTCAAAAGTAGGGCCAAGAGATGATTGGCCCCTCCCATAAGGCTTAAAACAGATCAGCAACAGTGTTTGGGCTTAGCTGGAGAACAATGTTGATGGCTTCATCTTCTTGCATTTATTTTTGTATCGGTGACTTCTGAACTTTTGCCAAGAAAGGCCTTTGACAGTTTGCCTAATTGGACCAAGGTTTGCGATAGGACTGAGGCATTTGTGTTGGGAGGAATTTGCTTTAATTTAGTTGAACTACGCTGTGAATGAAGTCATTCTCAGCTGTTCAAATAAAGTTTGTTTGTTTTTTCACTGATTGAGTTTCCTCCTACCTACTTGGGCCTGGGTCACAACAGTTAGAAGAACTGCTTTGGAGTTTAAGTAGAAACTTAAAAGAACGCTGGATGATTACAGTAGTGGCCAAAATTATGAAAACCTTTTGGGAAAAGTGTATTTTCTAAAACTAGCTAATAGCACCATTTTTGGGGGGGGAGTAGTACCATAAAATTATATATCAATGGAAAGATAATTTAATCAAGAATGTAATGCAATAACTTTTATGAAGGAGCTGCTATTAGAATAGCAGTTACAGTATAAAGAAGAAAAGTAAAACACGCAGAAAAAAGAGATATACAAAAATTATCACCATAGAAAAAAATGAGATATACAAAAATGATTACCATGAGAGTTAATACTTTGTTGGGTAACCTTTAGCATGAATTATGGCCTTACAACGCCCACCCATGGAGTGAACCAAGTCTTTTAGTTCTGCAGCTGTTATAATGTGAAACCAAAATTGAATGATTGCTTCTATTAACTGGGTATTATTGTTGGGTCACTTTTGACTAACAAGTTTCTTTAGTTGGCTCCATAGATTTTCAATTGGGTTAAGATCTGGGCTATTCCCAGGCCATTCCAATAGTGGAATATGATTATCTTGAAACTTCAGAAAAAAGTCATGTTATTAGCCATCAAACCTCAAAAATACACTTTTCCCAAAAGGTTTCCACAATTTTGGCCACTCCTGTAAGTAGCAGAAGTCCATTTTTTAAAAAAAATGGTTACAGGAATTGGGTATGTCTAGTCTAATGAAAAGAAGGACTAGGGGACATATGATAGCAGTGTTCCTGTTAGAACCTGCTAGATTTCACCCATGGATAGGATGCCGTATGTTGAAAAGACTTTTGAATGCAAAGAGAAGGTGAAATCTCCAGTAATGCGAATAATTATAAATAAATAAGTAGCTAAATATGCAGGGGGGACTCAAATGTATTGGATTTAAATGTTTTTCCCCGAAGGCCATCACTCTGCTAAACAAATAATTCCCTCAACACTGTCAAACTATTTACTAAATCTGCACTACTATTAATCTTCTCATCGTTCCCACCACCCATCTTCTTCCACTTATGACAGTATGACTGTAACTTTGCTGCTTATATCCTTACGATCACAGTTTCCAAGTTGAAATTGTCTATGTGTTGGGAGATTCAGGACTTTTCTTTATGACTTTTGACTGCTAGTTGGTGTTCATGGATGCACTCTGCTAGTCTTCTGCCTATTTGATCTACATAGTGGTAGATCACACCTTACACTGTGTGTAAGCTGTCAAAGTGCTGTCCTGGAAGCCGTACGGGTCTGGATGGGGAGAAACAGACTCAGGCTCAATCCATCCAAGACGGAGTGGCTGTGGATGCCGGCACCCCGGTACAGTCAGCTGCAACTGCGGCTGGCTGTTGGGGGCGAGTCATTGGCCCCAACAGAAAGAGTGCGCAACTTGGGTGTTCTCCTGGATGGACGGCTGTCGTTTGAAGACCACCTGGCGGCCGTCTCCAGGAGAGCTTTTTACCAGGTTCGCCTGGTTCGCCAGTTGCGCCCCTTCCTTGACCGGGATGCCTTATGCACGGTCACTCATGCTCTAGTCACTTCTTGTCTGGATTATTGCAATGCTCTCTACATGGGGCTACCCCTGAAGTGCACTCGGAGGCTCCAGTTAGTCCAGAATGCAGCTGCGCGGGTGATTGAGGGAGCCACACATTGCTCCCGGGTAACACTGCTCCTGCGCAGTTTGCACTGGCTACCTGTGGTCTTTCAGGTGCACTTCAAGGTGTTGGTTACCATTTTTAAAGCGCTCCATGGCTTAGGGCCCGGGTACTTACGGGACCGCCTGCTGTTACCCTATGCCTCCCACCGACCCGTACGCTCACACAGAGAGGGTCTTCTCAGGGTGCCGTCCGCCAAGCAATTCCGGCTGGCGGCCCCCAGGGGAAGGGCCTTCTCTATTGGAGCACCTACCCTCTGGAACGAACTTCCCCCTGGTTTGCGTCAATTACCTGACCTTCGGACCTTTCGCCGTGAATTGAAAACGTACTTGTTCATCCAAGCGGGACTGGCTTAATTCTTAATTCTTAATTCTTAATTTTTAAATTTTGAATTTTTTGAATTTTAATAATTTTAAATTGGGTATTCTGTTTTATTGGGTCAAATTTGACAGTTTTTAAATTTTTCGGCCATTATAGAATATGTTATTTTAATTTGTTGTTTTAAAATTGTATATTGTATTGTTTTAATTTGGCTGTACACTGCCCTGAGTCCTTCGGGAGAAGGGCAGTATAAAAATCTAAATAATAAATAAATAAATAAATAAAATAAATCCTTACATTATTATAGATAATTCCCAGTTTTTTCTTCGGAGGCTCCTGGGTCTTTTGATTTACTTAGAATGTTCTGGAGGGCTTTGGTTAGCTGTAGGTTAGGCTTCAAAGAATCTTTGGATGAAAAGAAAGTAGTGATGCTTCTTCAAGACCAAGACCTGCAGGAAGTAGAAAATCAAAACACCTATTAAGAAGGAGCTGAAGGCAAATGCCTCTTCTACAGCAGAAACTACTTGTGAAGAGAAGTTGGTCCTGCTTTCCTCTGGTCCTAGAGAAGGCAGAAAGTCAAATAAATGGCAAAAAACATGCTGCCATGGCAGGTTGACCAAACAGGATCTATAGGGAGACTGCCAGCCTAGAAGATCTAACTGTTGTGGCCCGCCGGTGGCCAGCAGAGCTGGCAGCAGAGTCAGGCAGTGAGGAGGTTGGGGAGGAACTTGGGCCAGTCCTGGGGGCTGGGGAAAGCTCGGATGAGGGCTCTGCATCAGAGGCAGAGAGGGACCTAGACAGCAGCGAGGCAGAGGAACAGCTGGAGCCCGTTCCCAGTGTGTGCACACATAGAGCTGCCGGAAGACAAGAACAATTAAGAAAGCAGGGTTGACTCAGGAGTAAGGCCATACCTTGGAGATAATTGGCCCCTCCCATAGGAAATAAAAGAGGAGCAAACAAGGAGTGGGCTTTTTCAGGAAACCATTCCTTCATTCTGTGACTCTGAGAGACTCTGTTCCAAGTTTTGTCTTGTACTGCGGTTGGAAACAATTTATGTGGCAGCTTGCCAAACGAGAAAAGGTGTGTTGAGAAATATTCCTTTGAAAAACTGTTCAGACAAACCTTGCTGACTGTGAATGAATGTAATTCACAGCCATGTAAATAAAAGAGGTTTTGCCAGTAATTCCTGCCTCCTGCTTGTTAATGTTGTGGTCCCCCAGCAGCCTGCGGACCTGGCAGCAGAGTCAGACAGTGAGGAGGCTGGGGAGGACAATGGGCCAGTCCTGAAGTCAGGGGAAGACTTGGATGAGGGCTCTGCATTGGAGGCAGAGATGGGGCCAGGGCCATCTGGGAGCGATGCGTGGACTCTGGAGCCTCCAGAGGCGGACAGCAGAGAGGCAGAGGAACAGGAGGAGCCTGTTCCTAGTACACGTTTGAGAAGAGCTGCCAGAAAGCAAGAGCAGCTGAAGCAAAAAGGACGACTCGGGAGTAAGACCAGAAGATGATTGACCACTCCCATAAGGCTTAAAAGAGCAGCAATGAACCGTTGGGTTCTTTGTAGAAAAGCAATGCTGATTCCATTGCTTCTTGCCAGCATCTCTTGAACTTTGTGGGGTTCTTGCCAAGAAAAGTCTTTGGCAGATTGCCAAAGACAACAAAGATTGGTGATAAGGCCGAAGCACTGTTTATGAAGAATTTGTTTTGGACTAAGCCGAGAATGAATCAATTCTCAGCTGTTTTAATAAAATAAGTTTGTTCAGGACTGAATTGTGTTTGGTAATCACTACTTGGGCCTCGGTCGCAACAGTTAAGGGAGCCTAGGTCAGAACACTAGCGATGCTTGCTTCTTATTCGCAAGACTGTCTGCAACTAAAATCTTTGTTTTTCATCTTGATGGATTACTCCAGGAATGCCCGACCATGTATCTAATTTGAAAATTCAGCTAGTTGGCACTGCATTTCAGATGCGTGATTTTGGAATGCTGGGAAAGGAATCTTGGGAGCTGAAGGAACTTCATGGGCCTTAGGTTGTCTATTGTTATTCTAACAAAAGTATTGCCTCCATCATCATTGTCCTTAGTCTTTGGTTATCATCTTGTCCTTGAAAGAAAAGAGTTGCCTCAAATAGCACCAGCTGGAAAACTACAGAAAATATATTTACTTCCCAAGCTACCATTGATTGTGTCTTTGACTTCCACCGAGTTTTAGAAATGCTGATATAACCTGTCACACAAAATATGTTACTTAAGGCAGGATAAAAATTACTCACTGACTTTGCTAGTATTTCTGTAATATATATTTCGTCTTCTGTGCTTGTTGATTAACCTGTCGGAAGAAATGAATTGTAGATTGAATGGCCTTTTCAGTATCAAAGGTAGGGAGGGTAATTCAAATATTATTCTTTCTTTTGAAATGTTGCAGGTAAAACCAGATATTCTTAATACCTACTGCATATTAATGCATTCTATTTATAATCTGCATTATAAGATGGATTTTGACCCAAAGACTTCAAAAACCAGGAGACATTTATTTGCTTCTAGGGTCTTCCCTGGATTTTGAGGTATCCTGCCCAACAAACATGTTATTTTGTCACTGTAGTTCAGGGGTCGACAACCTTAAACACTCAAAGAGTTACAAAGGTCTTTAACAGGAAGCCCCCTGTTCAATTCTGGAGGCAACCGAAAGTCCAGTTCCCCCACCATAGAGTCTCATGCTAGTGCAGCGTCCTTTTTCCTTTTACCGACCAGCAACAAGGAGGCACAGCAGAGGGATGAAAGAGCCACATGCGGCTCCAGAGCCACGGGTTGCCGACTCCTGCTGTAGTTGATTGTCCTTAAAAATATTGTAAAAATTGGGTTTCTTTTTTCCCCTATTGACCAAGATACATTTTAAAATGTACCTTCACTGGGTACAGGTAATCCTCAATTTACGACCACAATTGAGCCCAAAATTTCTTTTGCTAAGCGTGACAGTTGTTAAGTGGTTTTTGCCCCATTTTACAACTTTCTTGCCACAATTGTTAAGTGAATCACTCCAGTTACTCAGTTAGCATAACCGTTGTTAAGTGAATCTGGCTTTCCCATTGACTTTGCTTGTCAGAAGATAATCACATTTATTTGTTTATTTATTTATTTAATTTAATTTTTATACCGCCCTTCTCCCGAAGGACTCAGGGCGGTTCACAGCCAAGTTAAACAACCAGTACATAAATACAATTAAAATTAATAATTAAAAAACTAATTAAATATGGCCCAAATTTAAAACTCCAATTAAAACCCATAAACCCATTAAAATTTAAAACCCAATAATAAAATTCTAAAACATCCTATGCCAGTCCTGCACGGAAGAATAAATATGTCTTCAGCTCGCGGCGGAAGGTCCGAAGGTCAGGAAGTTGTCGAAGTCCTGGGGGAAGTTCGTTCCAGAGGGTAGGAGCCACCACAGAGAAGGCCCTTCCCCTGGGGGCCGTCAGCCGACATTGTTTGGCTGACGGCACCCTGAAGAGTCCCTCCCTGTGACCTTGGGACACGGCAGTGGTCATAAATATGAACCAGTTGCCAGGCACCTGAATTTTGTTCAAATGACCATAGTAAGTCACAAGTCTGAAAACAGTCATAAGTAACTTTTTTCAGTGTCATTGTTACTTTGGTCACTAAATGAAGAGTTATAAGTCAATGTCTACAGTAGCTGTATTTGAGTGCTTTAGATGGGTTGAGACCAGTGGTGAAATCTAAATTTCTTTCCTACCCGTTCTGTGGTGGGTGTGGCTTGGTGGTGGTGGGGTCATGTGACTGGGTGGGCGTGGCTATGTAACCATGTGACTGAGGGATCAAAAGACAGAAACTCACTAACAATGTCCTGCTGGAGCAGGGTTGGACTAGAGGACCTCCGGGTCCCTTCCAGTACTGGATTATCCTCTGAAGCTGCGTCTAGTGCCAGGTTTGTAGTTCTTCCTTCCTCTCCTTTTTCCTCCCTCCCTCCCTACTTCCCTCCCTCCCTCTCTCTTTCTTTCTTTCTCTCTCTCTCTCTCCCTCCCTCCCTCCCTCTTTCTTTCTTTCTTTCTTTCTTTCTTTCTTTCTTTCTTTCTTTCTTTCTTTCTTTCTTTCTTTCTTTCTTTCTTTCTCTCCCTCCCTCCCTCCCTCTCTTTCTTTCTTTCTTTCTTTCTTTCTCTCCCTCCCTCCCTCCCTCCCTTTCTTTCTTTCTCTCTCCTCTCTCTCCTCCCTCCCTCCCTCCTCCTCCCTCCTCTTTCTTTCTTTCTTCTTTCTTTCTTTCTTTCTTTCTTTCTTCTTTCTTTCTTTCTTTCTTTCTTTCTCTCTCCTCCTCCCTCCTCCCTCCCTCCCTCCCTCCCTCCCTCCCTCCCTCCTCTCTCTCTCTCTTCTTTCTTTCTCTCTCTCTCTCTCTCCTCCCTCCCTCCCTCCCTCTCTCTCCCTCCCTCCCTCCCTCCCTCCCTCTCTCTCTCTCTCTCTCTCTGTCTGTCTGTCTTTCTTTCTTTCTTTCTTTCTTTCTTTCTTTCTTTCTTTCTTTCTTTCTTTCTCTCTGCTTTTAAAAGTAAAAAAAAAGGCTCTGATGATTGCGTGGCTCAGCTGGGCATGGGGGCGGGGCAGGGATTTTTGCTACCGGTTCTCTGAACCACACGCCACGATCCGGTCCAAACCAGGAGCATTTCACCCCTGGTTGAGACCACAATTCCCAGAATTCCAAACCAGCTGGAATATGTAGACTCATCACATCTGAAGCCTTGTGAACTGCCAATAGGGAGAAGACTTACAGCTGGACCTTCATCTTTCCATATTCAAAGAACTTAGAATAAACAATTATTGTTGTTATTTTTCCTTCTACTTGATAAGACATAACTCACAAAGCTTGACATCTAGTTCTCTCTTTCCGGTAGGTTTCTTCCAAGCTTTCTGCAAAAATTAAAATAAAATACACTTCCAGCTTTCAAAAATTTCTAGCACTTTCAAAGTATACTTAGTTTGCACTATTTGACACTAAGAGGAGGAACGACATCTCCGTAATTCAATATTTTTAAGGTGAGCGCTAAAAATAGCCTGCATGTAGATCAATATCACTTTTATTTTCTGACATTCTCCTTGAACTGTAACGTGCAGTTAAGACTATTCAGAAGCGTCTCCACATACATTCTCCATAGACTTGTTTCCTTTGCTGTAGAGATTTTGGTTCTGTAAAGTCATGAAGACGGTTGGTGATCATTTTTGTTCTTCTGTGAGCTGTTCTATTTTTGCATTGGACACTTCTTTGAGTTCTGCGTAGTCCTGATGAGTTTTTGGCTCTTTGGTTCTCATCTAACCCTGGATTTCTAACTGCTTTTATTGCATGCGCAAGTCAAGGTGTCGGCAATCATCTTTAAAGCCCTCCATGGATGGGTCCAGTGACTTGAGGGTCTGTCTCACCCTCACTTGAAGTGTTACCCTCACGTGAAGTGTTGATACCATTTTATCATGCCTTATTAAGGCCACACTTGGAATATTGCATCCATACTGCATCCAGTTTTGCTCACCACGATGTAGTGGAGACTCTAGAAAGAGTGCAGAGAAGAGCAACAAAGATGGTTTATTTTTTTTTATTTTTTATTTACATTTATATCCCGCCCTTTTCCGAAGACTCAGGGAGGCTTACAGTGTGTAAGGCAATAGTCTCATTCTATTTGTATATTTACAAAGTCAACTTATTGCCCCCCCAACAATCTGGGTCCTCATTTTACCTACCTTATAAAGGATGGAAGGCTGAGTCAACCTTGGGCCTAGTGGGATTCAAGCCTGCAGTAATTGCAGGCTGCTGTGTTTTAATAACAGGCTATCTTACAGCCTGAGCCACCACGGCCCATGTTAGGGGACTGGAGGCTAAAACATAGGAAGAACGGTTGCAGGAACTGGGTATGTCTAGTTTAAATGAAAAGAAGGACTAGGGGAGACATGATAGCAGTCTTCCAATATCTCAGGGGTTGCCACAAAGAAGAGGGAGTCAAGCTATTCTCCAAAGCACCTGAAGGCAGAACAAGAAGCAATGGGTGGAAACTAACCAAGGAGAAAAGCAACTTAGAACTAAGGAGAATTTCCTGATAATGAGAACAATTAATAAGTGGAACAACTTGCCTCCAGAAGTTGTGAATGCTCCAACATTGAAAGTTTTTAAAAAGATGTTGGATAACCATTTGTTGGATGTAGTGTAAGGTTTCCAGCCTAAGAAGAGGGTTGGACTAGAAGACCTCCAAGGTCCCATTCTATTCTATTCTATTCTATTCTATTCTATTCTATTCTATTCTATTCTATTCTATTCTATTCTATTCTATTCTATTCTATTCTATTCTAATTTTCTGTTCTGTTCCGTTTTGTCCTGTCCCATCCCATCCCATCCCATCCCGTCCCGTCCCGTCCCGTCCCGTCCCGTCCCGTCCCGTCCCGTCCCGTCCCGTCCCGTCCCGTCCCATTCTGTTCTGTTCTGTTCTATTCTCCCCCCTGGGATTGGCCCGTCCCACTCTAGCTGGCAGAGGAGGCATGTTGTGGGTTCCGTCAGCCTGATTATTCCAGCTGGCGTGGTCCAGCAGGAGGGTCTTCTCTTCTGTGTGACTTGAAAAGAGTTAGCACCCACCCCTCTCCCAGAAGAATGAAACATTTTAGGAAATATTTAAAAAGGCAGAATATTATATTTCCCTGGATGAGAAAAGGAGAAACAGGTTTTTAAAGACAAAGAGCAGCTCAATGCCCCCAGCAGTTATTTGGTGCCCGTTGAGAAGGACTGGGCCAGCCTATCTACAAGACAAAAGACGTTCAGCTCCAGGGTGATGGGATTAAGACATGGCCCTCCAGGACATCATAGGATTAGCTATCAGCAGAGCTCACCACATGGCACAGCCAAGCCCCTTCATTACATCAGCCCAAGGTTCAACCAACCTTAATTGAGCAGATGAAACGCCGGAAAAGACGCCTAGAGAGTACCTGGAGGTCCAGCCGTTCCGAGGCTGATCGGACACTAGTTAGGTCTTTTTCAAAAGCCTACCTAGTGGCACTGAGGGTGGCGAAACGTTCCTACGTTTCCACCCTCATTGCGTCAGCAGATAACTGCCCGGCCGCCCTGTTTCGGGTGACCCGTTCCCTCCTACACCAAGGGGGACGGTATGACCCTTGCAGGGACGCGCCGAGGAGTTTAGTGGTTATCTATACGATAAAATCGCTCAGCTTCGGGATAGTTTGGACCAAGATTGTGATGATCCGGGTGAGATGACTGAGACGCGTCTTGTTGATGTTGTTTGGGATGAGTTTGATTCTGTGGCTCCCGAGGACATGGACAGGCTGCTGGGGAGGTTACATGCCACTACATGTTTACTGGACCCGTGTCCCTCCTGGCTGGTGCTGGCCACTCAGGAGGTGACACGAGGCTGGCTCTGGGGAATTATAAATGCTTCTTTGTTGGAAGGGGTCTTTCACGCTGCCTTGAAAGAGGCGGTGGTGACACCCCTCCTCAAGAAGCCTTCCCTGGACCCAGCTATTTTGGGTAATTACCGTCCAGTCTCCAACCTTCGCTTTGTTGCGAAGGTTGTAGAAAGTGTGGTGGCGTGGCAGCTTCCCCAGTACCTGGATGAAGCTGTCTATCTAGACCCGTTCCAGTCCGGCTTCCGGTCCGGGTATAGCATGGAGACAGCTTTGGTCGCATTGGTGGATGACCTCTGGAGGGCCAGGGATAGGGGCTGTTCCTCTGCCCTGGTCCTGTTAGATCTTTCATCGGCTTTTGATACCATCGACCATGGTATCCTGCTGCGCCGGTTGGGGAGTTTGGGAGTGGGAGGCACTGTTTATCGGTGGTTCTCCTCCTATCTCTCTGACCGGTCGCAGACGGTGTTGACAGGAGGGCAGAGATCGACCGCGAGGCACCTTACTTGGGGGTGCCTCAGGGGTCGATTCTCTCGCCTCTCCTGTTCAACATCTATATGAAGCCGTTGTGCGAGGTCATCAGTGGCTTCGGGGTGAGTTATCAGCTGTACGCTGATGACACTCAGCCGTACTTTTCCACCCCGGGCCACCCCAACGAAGCTGTCGAAGTGTTGTCCCGTTGCCTGGAGGCCGTACGGGTCTGGATGGGGAGAAACAGACTCAGACTCAATCCCTCCAAGTCGGAGTGGCTGTAGAAGTCGGCACCCCGGTACAGTCAGCTGCAACTGCGGCTGACTGTTGGGGGCGAGTCACTGGCCCACCAGAGAGGGTACGCAACTTGGGCGTTCTCCTGGATGGACGGCTGTCGTTTGAAGATCACCTGGCAGCCGTCTCCAGGAGAGCCTTTTACCAGGTTCGCCTGGTTCACCAGTTGCACCCCTTTCTGGACCGGGATGCCTTATGCACGGTCACTCATGCTCTTGTCACTTCTCGTCTGGATTATTGCAATGCTCTCTACAGGGGGCTACCCCTGAAGTGCACTCGGAGACTCCAGTTAGTCCAGAATGCAGCTGCGCGGGTGATTGAGGGAGCTCCACGTTGCTCCCGGGTAACACCACTCCTGCGCAGTCTGCACTGGCTACCTGTGGTCTTTCAGGTGCGCTTCAAGGTTCTGGTTACCACCTTTAAAGCGCTCCATGGCTTAGGGCCCGGGTACTTACGGGACCGCCTGCTGTTACCTTATGCCTCCCACCGACCCGTACGCTCTCACAGAGAGGGTCTTCTCAGGGTGCCGTCCGCCAAGCAATGTCGGCTGGCGGCCTCCAGGGGAAGGGCCTTCTCTGTTGGAGCACCTACCCTCTGGAACGAACTTCCCCCCGGTTTGCGCCAACTACCTGACCTTCGGACCTTTCGCCGTGAATTGAAAACTTATTTATTTATCCAAGCGGGACTGGCTTGATTTTAAATTTTCAAATTTTTAATTTTTAGTAATTTTATATGGGGTATTTTAGTCTGGGTCAATTTGACGGTTTTAATTTGGCCATTATTGAATATGTATTTTAATTGATATTTTAATTTTGTATATTTAATTGTTTTAATCTTGGCTGTACACCGCCCTGAGTCCTTCGGGAGAAGGGCGGTATAAAAATTTAAATAAATAAATAAATAAATTCAGACAAACATTAACTCCACATGGGAGTCTGACTAATACATGCCCTTGCCACAGGAACAGGAAGTTCAAGTTCAAAGCCCAAGAGAGGATATAAATAACTTTCCACTCCATGTGGTCAGCTGCCCAGAATCACACGTGCTTGGTGGTTCTGCTTCACCATTAAACCATCTGTCCAATCAGCCTCCATGTTTCCAGTGTCTGTCTCCCCACTTGGAACAGAACCCAGATGGACATTTCTTCCAACACCCCTGCCCTCTGGAACATCTTGCCCCCCCCCCCACAATATGAGGTTGGCCCCAACCCTTATATCCTTTCATAAGGGCCTAAAGACCTGGCTCTACCAGTTGGGCTGGGTCTCCAATGGGGAAACCGAGCAATGGCGGTGGTTGATCGAGTAACAACAGATCCTCCCTCCCTTTCCTCCGCCCTTGCTCTCCCCATGTGTCCTTAGGTTTTAATGCTGATTTTAACTATTTTTTTTTTATTTTTATTTTTTTTATTTTTTTTGTCAAACAACTCATCCAATGTACAGTTATATACAATTAGTCGGGCTTGCCCAGTCACCATCCCCCTTTTTAACACTCTTCCCTCTTCTACCTTCTTTTACTTTCCTAACCTTCCTCTCCTTCTCTTATCTACATCCTCTCCTCCCTCCACCCTACACCTTCCTTCTCCCTCTTCTACCCCTCTTCCTTCCTCTTCTCCTCTTTCCTACCTCCTACTCTCTCTTTTCTCCCTCCCCACCGTTCTAAAATGGTAACTGGGCAGACCCGACCCTACATTAATTATATTTATACATCTTCAATAATCCCTGTACATTAACCATCACTCCATCTCTAGCCTCAACCCCCCAATTCCCCTCCCCCTTACCCCCCACCCCCCACCCCGACTTCCCAGAACAAAATGCAGGGTATCAAAACTAACAATCATAATCTAAAATAATTCCTAAATTATAATCTCTAGTCACTCCACACTTAATCACACTCTCAATTCCCCTCTCCTTCAGAAATATATCTAATACAAAATATTTCCTAAATTTACTCATATGCTATTCGATATTTTTTTATCTGATACTTATTTTGAATATAATCAATCCACATTTTCCATTCTAAAATATTTTTTTCTTGTGTATAGTCTTTCAAGTAAGCAGAGATTTTTGCCATTTCTGCCAGATTTGATACTTTGAGTGTCCATTCTTCAATTGTAGGTAATTCTTCTTTCTTCCAATATTGAGCAATCAAAAGTCTTGCGGCTGTTATTAAGTTCGAAATCAATTTAGTCTCTATAGCTGTACAATCCATAATTATTCCTAGTAGAAAGAACTGCGGAGTAAACTTAATCTTTTTCAAAAATTTTAACTATTTTTAAAATTGCTAATTATTTAAATTATTTGTGTTTTTAAACTGTTAGTTATTGCCCGATAACAAATTGCATGGTGTCTGTATTGAAAAACCTGTACTGGTTGCCAACTGATTTTCAAAAATCGACGCCAAGGAGTCGATTTTGAGTTTTCAAATCTTATGGCTGAGGGATTGGTTTCCCTTTGAGAACTAAGTGTGACATCAAGAGGTCCTTCAGAAGATTATCTGGTGTCAAGGGCTGTTCATCACACGTTCGGGAGAAGAGCTTTTCCTGTGTTGCTCCATAGTATGGTCCTTTCTTCTGATGATGAGTATATGGTCTCTCTCTCTTGGTGGCTGATTTTGAGAATCAAGACAGTAGGAAAGGAATGAAGTATCCCACTTCTCATTCTTCCTTTCCTTCTTTAAAATCTCCTAAATTGGTTTTGATTGATAAAAGAAATCCAGGAGGGATATTTTTAGCTTTTCTCATTAACCGGTCCTTGAAGCTGGTATGGACTAAAAATCACAAAATTGAAATACTGCAGATACTGAAGGATGGATTTCAGGACTTCCGGTTTGGCACCGTAGGTGATGGCGGTGATCTTTACGATCACCAACCTCTGGATTATGTGGAATCGCTAGGACAGCTTAAATCTGCTGTCCAGCGGTTCGGAAAACCCCCTCTTCGGGAGAAGGAGAAGGGGTGAGCTGAGGGCAGAGGTTGAATTTCCCTAAAGCCCCTGAGAAAAAAGGGGTTTGAAGGGTTAAGTTCCCTCCAGTAACCCGAAGTGCTCCAGATCCGAGGATTCTTCTGCTTTGGCGGAACCAATCACCACGACCAAACGCCGAGATTTATTTTGGACAATAAAGGATTATACCAGACAGAACGAAAGTGGGAGAACTTTATGCAAGTAGCCAAGCCGATTCCCCGATACCTTGTAACAAGCTTGAAAACAGTAAAAAAATGGAGGTGAATTGTTAACAAGTTAACGAGTGGAAAGCGAAAGTGATACTTTCAGCGTTTGTCTGCAGTTGGTAATTTGTATGTTACTTGCTGCTTTTACTCTTTAACTCTTTGCTGCCTGCTGATAGAATCTAGGGGAGATTTTTAAATACTGCTTTAAAAGACTGTGTTTCTTAGAGGTTAAGAAGATTTAAAGTGAATATTAAGTTGGAAATAAATAAATAAATAATTTTATAGAAGATGGCAGCCAAACAATTAAAGTCTACTGTAACAAAGAGCTCTGGAACTTTATCAGCTGGTGCCTCTCCAGCTCATACAGCAGAGACTAGAACATTGAATTTAGAGGCGTTACAAGAGAACTTAAAAGGCTTTATAGAAGAAAAATTTAAAGTAATAACTGATGAGATGTCTGAAATGAAAGAGCAGATATCAGAAATTCAAGTGGAAATAAAGAAGTTAAAGAAGGATTTGTAATGGCAGTACAAAGTTTGGCAACGAATGTGATTTTATTGGAAGAGGAGGTTGAAGAAATTAAGCAACATAATTTAAAATTAGAAAATAAAATGGATGAATTTCAAAGTAAAATGGAAAAACAGAGGATGAAATAGTTTTGATACAATATAGAAATATGGAATTTGCTCTTAGAATTCGAGGTTTGAAAGAAAATAAGGAAGAGAATTTAAGGAAATTTTTCTGAAGTATTTGCTGAGATATTAGCAGCTCGTCCAGCAGATGTGGCTTATCAAATTGATAAAATATATCGTGTGAATTCTTGGATAGCAAGGCAAAAAAGTTGCCAAGGGATGTTGTTATTTATTTTACAAACAGAACAGTGAGAAATCAGATTTTGCAAGCTTCATATAAGGGGGAGAAGATTCAGATTGCTGGTCAAGATATTTTGATATTAAAGGAAATTCCACCAAAAATGTTAAGGGCTAGGAAGGAATTTGCCTTCCTGGTGAATGAACTTAAAAAACATCAGATTGAATATAGATGGGATATTCCAACTGGTATAATAGTATATTATGCAGGGAAAGTACATCGTTTCAATACGGTTGGAAAAGCAAGAGAATTTTATGTTGAGGTATTAAGTTGGAAGTCTTCCCCATTGGAAGCTAGAAGAAGGAGGCTGAAGTGAAGGAAAGAGAAGTGAAGCAGGTACAAGAACAGATTGTGATGGAAGAAGATTTATTACAAGTGTTGGAAATACCTACGATGGGTTTAGATTCAAAAGAACAAAGGCTGACAAGAGCTGCTGCTAAACGCAAGGAACAAGAGATGAAGGCACAACAACAACTGGCAACTACTACAACGGAAACAGTGGGAGGAGCAAGGCCTAAAGTAAAATGTGATCTGCGGCTGGTGTTCCAAAAGTTTCCTTTGGCCGATAATGGCAATTAAACTATTATCTTGGAATGTTAATGGCCTGAATTCACATGAAGAGAAGGAAAGTATTTCATTATTTGAAACAATTTAAAATGACATTACCTGTTTACAAGAAACACATATTAGATCTTGCTAAATGTTGAGATGCGATTGTGAAGATGCTACTTATTACCATTTGGATTAAAGTATGGTGGATCATGCAGAATATTTTGAAAAGAAGATTAAGTTTACTCCAGTTCTTTCTACTAGGAATAATTATGGACTATACAGCTATAGAGACTAAATTGATTTTGAACTTAATAACAGTCAAGACTTTTGATTGCTCAGTATTGGAAGAAAGAAGAATTACCTACAATCAAGAATGGACACTCAAAGTATCAAATCTGGCAGAGATGACAAAATCTCCGCTTACTTGAAAGACTATACACTAGAAAAATATATTTTAGAATGGAAAATGTGGATTGATTATATTCAAAATAAGTATCAGATAAAAAAATATCGAATAGCATATGAGTAAATTTAGGAAATATTTTGTATTAGATATATTTTTGAAGGAGAGGGGAATTGAGAGTGTGACTAAGTGTGGTGTGACTAGAGCTTATAATTTAGGAATTATTTTGGATTATGATTGTTAGTTTTGATACCCTGCATTTTGTTCTGGGAAGTCGGGTGGGGGTGGGGGTAAGGGGAGGGAATTGGGGGGTTTGGTAGAGATGGAATGATGGTTAATGTACAGGGATTATTGAAGAAATATAATTAATGTAGGGTCGGGTCTGCATAGTTACCATTTTAGAACGGTGATGAGGGAGAAAAGAGAGAGTAGGAGGTAGGAAAGAGGAGAAGAGGAAGGAAGAGGGATAGTAGAGGAGAAGGAAGGTGTAGGGTGGAGGGAGGAGGATGTAGATAAGAGAAGGAGAGGAAGGTTTGGAAAGTAAAAGAAGGTAGAAGAGGGAAGAGTGTTAAAAAGGGTGGTGGTGACTGGGCAAGCCCGACTAATTGTATATAACTGTACATTGGATGAATTATTTGATATGATTGTAAACATAAAACTTTTTATAAAAAAAAAAAAAAAAAAAAGGATGGATTTCAGCCCAGCAGGAACAAGAGAGATGTGCCCAACAAAATAAAGCTCTGAGGCTTGAGGTTCCTCAAAGTTCCAATTTATTAGAGATGTCATGTTGGCACAACTGGGAAAACCCAGAACTGAAAGCTTCCAGGTTTTCCACACCCAGTTGACAGTTCACAACCCTGCCCCACACCCACAAGTTCATCACATTGTCCAATCAACTCTTCACACTCAATTGGATACAATCTTCAGGTAGCCTACATCAGACACAGGCAAAAGTCCTTGAATATAGAATATTGTTATGACTAACTTTCTACCGCTCCAACAACAACCCCTCCCAACTTCCCCAGCTAAAATATGTGGCAGTTAAGAAGCAAAAAGAAAATTGTCTTCCAAAACTGACAAGATGTTTCGGTTTGGAAAAAACCTTCTCAAGAACCAGTGACAAAAAGAAATGATTTATTGTATTCTCATCCTGAGTTGCCTCCTGCTTCTTGATGGCATCATCTTCCAACATGCCATCGCTAGATGTGCCAGTTTGATTAACCTACTGTGTTTTTTCTGCATCTGGATCAGGGGTGGGATTCAGCCAGTTTGGACTGGTTCGGGCGAACAGGTTCAGACTGGTTCGGGCGAACAGGTAGCTTCGACGATCAGCTGAGCGTGAACTGGTTCACTCCAACAATCAGCTGGGCCCGCCTGCCCACTCCTGCTCTATACTGACCTATATTTCCTTTGTCTGAAGCCCAGCAGATAGGCGTGGCAGAGAGGACTGCCGCATCTCAGCTGTTTTACTCACAACAGCTGCAGTAAAAGGTAAGTTTTAGAGCTGTTTTCAAATGCACTGCGCATGCTCAGCGAACCGGTTGTTAAACTGGTTGAATCCCACCACTGATCTAGATCAGTAAGGGTAACATGAAGTTTGCTTAGAACTCTTATGACAATCTTGGGCAGGAGCATGCAAATGAGAGAGTAGAACTTTCTATGGATTGTAGACCATGCTCCACATAAAGAAAGAAAGCTGGTATCTGAGGAAGAATTTCAACTGATTGCTGATGAATTGTTGTTGAATAAATAGTTTTCAAAAATTCTTCCTGTTGTGTCTGTGCCCCCCGAGCCGGGCCTCCTGCCAGAAAGTGACTTGGAAAGTGAAGGGGAAGGGCCATCAGACTTACCTCAGGAGCACTGGCTTCCCTGGCTCAGCTCCAGAAGCCAGAGGCAGGCCAGGTGGAAGAGATAACGAGACCTCCATCCCCTGACTCTTTCCCCCCACAGGCCATGCCTCCAGACCCAGCTGATGGCAATCAGGCCTGGCTGGACCCTAGGTTTCGTAGGCAGGAGAGGCGGGAACAACAGAAGCAGGGGTGGGGCAGGCCTAGGAAGTGCTGAGTCATGGAGCCACACCCCACAGGATATAAAGCGCTCCATGGCTTAGGACCTGGGTACTTACGGGACCGCCTGCTGCTGCTACCACACGCCTCCCACCGACCCGTACGCTCCCATAGAGAGGGACTTCTCAGGGTGCCGTCCGCCAAACAATGCCGGCTGGCGGCCCCCAGGGGAAGGGCCTTCTCTGTGGGGGCGCCCACACTCTGGAATGAGCTTCCCGGTCTCACGTCAAATACCTGACCTTCGGACATTTCGTGAACTAAAACACATCTCTTTATCCAGCCTGGCTTAATTTAGTTTTAAGGGGAAATTTTATTAATTTTAAATGGGGTTTTTTTAGTATGGAAATTTTTAATCTCAGGCTAATTTAAATAAGTTTTTTAAATGGTATTTTAATCTGTATATTGTATTGTTTTATTTTTGCCTGTACACCGCCCTGAGTCCTTCGGGAGAAGGGCGGTATAAAAATCAAATAAATAAATAAATAAATGGCTGGTGCTGGCCACTCAGGAGGTGACACGAGGCTGGCTCCAGGGGATTACGAGTGCTTCCTTGTTGGAGGGAGCCTTTCCGGCCGCCTTGAAAGAGGCGGTGGTGAGGCCCCTCCTCAAGAAGCCTTCTCTGGACCCGGCTGTTTTAGGTAATTATCGTCCCGTCTCCAACCCGCCTGCAAGGTTGTAGAGAGTATGGTGGCATATCAGTTCCCCCTGCACCTGGAGGAAACTGTCTATCTGGACCCGTTCCAGTCCGGCTTCCGGCCCGGTTACAGCACTGAGACGGCTTTGGTCACGTTGGTGGATGATCTCTGGAGGGCCAGGGATAGGGGTTATTCCTCTGCCCTGGTCCTATTAGACCTCTCAGCGGCTTTCGATACCATCGACCATGGTATCCTGCTGCGCCGGTTGGAGGGATTGGGAGTGGGAGGCACCGTTTATCGGTGGTTCTCCTCCTATCTCTCCGACCGGTCGCAGACGGTGTTGGCGGGGGGGGCAGAGGTCGACCCCACGGCGCCTCACTTGTGGGGTGCCGCAGGGGTCGATTCTCTCGCCCCTTCTGTTCAACATCTATATGAAGCCGCTGGGTGAGACCATCAGTGGCTTCGGTGTGAGGTACCAGCTGTACGCTGATGACACCCAGCTGTACTTTTCCACACCGGGCCACCCCAATGAAGCTATCGAAGTGCTGTCCCAATGTTTGGAAGCCGTACGGGTCTGGATGGGGAGAAACAGGCTCAAGCTCAATCCCTCCAAGACAGAGTGGCTGTGGATGCCGGCATCTCGGTACAGTCAGCTGAGTCCGTGGCTGACTGTCGGGAGCGAGTCATTGGCCCCGATGGAGAGGGTGCGCAATTTGGGCGTTCTCCTGGATGAACGGCTGTCTTTTGAAGACCATTTGACGGCCGTCTCCAGGAGAGCTTTCCACCAGGTTCGCCTGGTGCGCCAGTTGCGCCCCTTTCTAGACCGGGATGCCTTGTGCACAGTCACTCACGCCCTTGTGACGTCTCGTCTGGACTACTGCAATGCTCTCTACATGGGGCTTCCCTTGAGGGGCATCCGGAGGCTGCAGTTAGTCCAGAATGCAGCTGCGCGGGTGATAGAGGGAGCCCCTCGTGGCTCCCAGTGACACCTATCCGCGCAGGCTGCACTGGCTACCTGTGGCTTTCCGGTGCGCTTCAAGGTGTTGGTGAACGCCTTTAAAGCGCTCCATGGCATAGGGCCGGGTTACTACGGGACCGCCTGCTGCTGAATACCTCTCACCGACCGTGCGCTCTCACAGAGAGGGACTCCTCAGGGTGCCGTCCGGGACAGTGTCGTCTGGCGACACCCAGGGAAGGGCCTTCTCTGTGGGGGCTCCGCCTCTGGAACGAACTCCCCAGGACTTCGTCAACTTCCGGACCTCAACCTTCATGAGCTTAAAACCCACTTATTCATCTGCGTTGGACTGGGTTAGTTTTTAAGTTTATGGGTTTTTTAAGGGGTTTTAGTTCTAAATTTTAATTGAGGCCAATTTAATAAGTTTTTTAATTGTATTTTTTAATTGTATTTATAGTGTATTGTCTATTTTTTACTTGGCTGTGAACCGCCCTGAGTCCTTCGGGAGAAGGGCGGTATACAAATTTAAATAATAATAATAATAATAATAAAATAAAATAAAGGCAGCAAGAGCTGCTGTGCCTCTTCGTAGCAGGCAAATCAACTGATTAACTAAGAGCTGAAGTACTGTTTGTTCCTGGGTGATTCATTGGCGTCGAGGGAGATAACAGAGACACTTGGCAGATGCTTGCTAGTTTGCTGCCAGAGCTGATAGTGCCGGCTAATTAAGCCATCACTCGGACGGAGGCGAGGGGAGACAGAACACTTCCTTAGGACTGGCTGGCTGCTTGATTTGCTTCATTATGGTGGAAGATAGCCACCATAGTGAAGCCTTCATTGACTCTGCAGTTGTATAGAATTTAAAAGAATGAGATGGCCCAGCAGAACCAAACTTCAAATTGTATTAACAAAGCTAGCTGTCAAATTTGGGATTACAGATTGGAGTGTACCACTTGATGATGGGGCTAATTCAATTGAGGGAGGAAGTCTATCAGATGGCTGGTATAAATACTCAGAACAAACTCAAGGCCCGCGGGCCAGATCCGGCCCATGGGGTGCATAGATCTGGCCCTTGGGGCTGCCCTGGAAACAGGGAAGGACTGGCCCACCGTGCCTCTACCAGTGAAAACATTTTCAGCAGCAAAGTGTTGCAGGAGGACATCACAGCCGAAAACAGAGCTCAAGGAGTCCATTTTCACTGGCAGAGTGCTTGGGTTGCCACAGGTTAACATAACATAACATAACATAACATAACATAACATAACATAACATAACATAACATAACATAACATAACATAACATAACATAACATAACATAACATAACATAACATAACATAACATAACATAACATAACATAACATAACATAACATAACATAACATAACATAACATAACATAACATAACATCAGAGTTGGAAGGGACCTTGGAGGCCTTCTAGTCCAACCCCCTGCCCAGGCAGGAAACCCTATACCATCTCAGTCAGATGGTTATCCAACATTTTCTTAAAAATTTCCAGTGTTGGAGCATTCACAACTTCTGAATGCAAGTCGTTCCACTTATTAATTGTTCTAACTGTCAGGAAATTTCTCCTTAGTTCTAAGTTGCTTCTTTCTTTGATCAGTTTCCACCCATTGCTTCTTGTTCTACCCTCAGGTGCTTTGGTGAACAGCCTGACTCCTCTTCTTTGTGGCAGCCCTGAGATATTGGAACACAGCTATCATGTCTCCCTAGTCCTTCTTTTGTTAAACTAGACATACCCAGTTCCTGCAACCGTTCTTCATATGTTTTATCCTCCAGTCCCTAATCATCTTTGTTGCTCTTCTCTGCACTCTTTCTAGAGTCTCAACATCTTTTTTACATCGTGGCGACCAAAACTGGATGCAATATTCCAAGTGTGGCCTTACCAAGGCATTATAAAGTGGTACTAACACTTCACGTGATCTTGATTCTATCCCTCTGTTTATGCAGCCCAGAACTGTGTTGGCTTTTTTAACAGCTGCTGCACACTGCTGGCTCATATCTAAATGGTTATCCACTAGGACTCCAAGATCCCTCTCACAGGTACTACTATTGAGCAAGGTACCACATATACGGTACTGGTGCATTTTGTTTTTGGCCTAAATGTAGAACCTTACTTTTTTCACTGTTGAATTTCATTTTGTTAGATAGCGCCCAATGTTCAAGTCTGTCAAGATCTTTCTGTAACTTGAGCCTATCTTCTGGAGTGTTGGCTATTCCTGCCAGCTTGGTGTCATCTGCAAATTTGATGAGTTCCCCATCTATCCCTCGTCCAAGTCATTGATGAAGATGTTGAAGAGTACTGGGCCTAAAACAGAGCCTTGGGGTACTCCACTGCATACTTCCTCCATGTGGATGTAGTTCCGTTGAGGACTACACGTTGAGTGCGGTTGGTCAGCCAGTTACGAATCCATCTGGTGGTGGTGCT
This sequence comes from Ahaetulla prasina, assembly GCF_028640845.1. Taxonomy (NCBI): domain Eukaryota; kingdom Metazoa; phylum Chordata; class Lepidosauria; order Squamata; family Colubridae; genus Ahaetulla; species Ahaetulla prasina. The sequence goes on from NC_080541.1 coordinate 8,371,320, forward strand.
GCCTAACCCACATTTTCTACTTTATCTAGTAGTAGGTTATGGTCTACTTTATCAAATGCTTTACTGAAGTCCAAGTAAATTATATCGACAGCATTCCTCTGGTCTACTAATTTTGTCATTTTGTCAAAGAATGCGATAAGATTAGTCTGGCATGATCTGTTTTGACAAACCCATGTTGGCTTTTGGTTATTACTTTGTTTGCTTCTAGGTGTTCGGTGATTCGTTGCTTGATTATCTTTTCCAGAATCTTCCCGGTATTGAGGTCAGACTGATAGGTCTGTAGTTTCCTGGATCTGTTTTTCCTTTTTGAAGATGGGAACTACATCAGCTCTTTTCCAGTCCTCTGGCAGCTCCCTGTGCTCCAGGATCTTTGAAAGATATAGTTCAGTGGTTCTGAGATCCGTCTGCCAGTTCCTTCAGAACCTTGGGGTGTAATCCATCCGGTCCTGGTGATTTGAACTCGTCTAGGGTAGACAGGTGTTCACTTACCATTTTCTTCCCTATTTTAACTTGTGTTTCTAATCTGTTTTTGTAGTGCTGTTTTGATAGGTTGGATTGTTTTTCCTTTTGTGTAAAGACAGATGCAAAATATGAGTTAAGTAGATCTGCTTTCTCCCTGTTGCTTGTCATCTTCTTGCCACTTTCTCCCAGCAATGGGCCAATTGTTTCCTTGACTTTTTCTTGTTTTAACATGTTGGAAGAAGCTTTTTGTTATTTTTACTTTTGTCGCTAGCCTTTGTTCATTGTGAGCCTTAGCTTTCCTCACTTCATCTTTACAGGCTCGGGCTGTTGCTGATATTCTGCCTTAGTTATTTGCCCCTCTTTCCACTTTTTATATTTGTCCTTTTGTCAAAGAATGCGATAAGATTAGTCTGGCATGATCTGTTTTGACAAACCCATGTTGGCTTTTGGTTATTACTTTGTTTGCTTCTAGGTGTTCGGTGATTCGTTGCTTGATTATCTTTTCCAGAATCTTCCCGGTATTGAGGTCAGACTGATAGGTCTGTAGTTTCCTGGATCTGTTTTTCCTTTTTGAAGATGGGAACTACATCAGCTCTTTTCCAGTCCTCTGGCAGCTCCCTGTGCTCCAGGATCTTTGAAAGATATAGTTCAGTGGTCCTGAGATCACGCCTGCCAGTTCCTGCAGAACCTTGGGGTGTAGTCCATCCGGTCCTGGTGATTTGAACTCGTCTAGGGTAGACAGGTGTTCACTTACCATTTTCTTCCCTATTTTAACTTGTGTTTCTAATCTGTTTTTGTAGTGCTGTTTTGATAGGTTGGATTGTTTTTCCTTTTGTGTAAAGACAGATGCAAAATATGAGTTAAGTAGATCTGCTTTCTCCCTGTTGCTTGTCATCTTCTTGCCACTTTCTCCCAGCAATGGGCCAATTGTTTCCTTGACTTTTTTCTTGTTTTAACATGTTGGAAGAAGCATTTTTTGTTATTTTTTACTTTTGTCGCTAGCCTTTGTTCATTGTGAGCCTTAGCTTTCCTCACTTCATCTTTACAGGCTCGGGCTGTTGCTGATATTCTGCCTTAGTTATTTGCCCCTCTTTCCACTTTTTATATTTGTCCTTTTTGTCTTTCAATTTGTCAGATAGTTCTTTATGCATCCATGCTGGTTTCTTTTGAGATCTACTATTTTTCTTCTTCATTGGTATTGTGTTAGACTGTGCTTTTATAATCTCACTTTTCAAAATTTCCCAAGCTTCTTGAGTTGTTTTCCCCCTGAGGATTCTCATCCATTGAATCCTTCTCAAGCTCTCTCTAAGTTTATTGAAATTAGCTCTCTTAAAGTCCAAGACTCTAGTTTGACTTTGTTCTACTACTTGTATTTGCTTAATGTCGAATTCCAATATTGCGTGGTCACTTGCCCCAAGGTTCCTGTAGCTTCAACACCTTCTATCATTTCATCTCTGTTAGTGAGAATTAAGTCCAATGTAGCTGATCCCTTGTCGCCTTCTCTATTTTTGGGAAACAAAGTTGTCTGCTAGGTTTGTTAGGAACCTGTTGGATCTTCCACTTGGTGCAGAGTTTGTTTCCCAGTTGATGTCAGGGTAGTTAAAATCCCCATTACTACTGTGATGTGCTTCCTACATACCTTAGTTAGCTGACTAGCAAAAGTTCATCTACTTCCTCTGTTTGGTTGGGTGGCCTATAGTATAGACCTATGGCAATATCGTTTTCACCCTTTTATATTGACCCAAATACATTCAAGATGATTTTCATCATTGTTGTGCTCTATTTCTGTAGAGATGTAGTTATTTCTTATATATAGTGCAACTCCACCTCCTCTTTTATTTGGTCTATTTCTTTTAAATAATTTATATCCTCTAGCTGTATGTTCCATTTGTCAGTTTCATCCCACCAAGTTTCCGTAATGGCAACAATATCATATCTACCCTCATTTACTTGGATTTCTAATTCACCCTGTTTATTCCTCATACTCTGTGCATTGGTGTATAGACATTTGAGTCCATTTGGATTGATCTTGTGTTTACTGTCTACATAACCTGTGTTGGCTGCCCCTACTTTCTTGCCACCTGTTGGTTTAGTGCACATGGTACGGCACTCACTGTTAAATGCTTGGTTTTGCTTGATAGCATGGTTGATAGTCTTACCCATACAGACATCTATGTTACATGCACTGATAACCCTTTTAGTTTTCGATTGCTGGGGACAGAAATTTTCTATATCAGTTAATTCTCTGTCCCCACTGTTCAGTTTAAATGTTTATCCAGAAAATCTGTGAATGTATTGCTGAGTAACTCAGTCCCTTTCTTTGATGGATGCAATCCATCTCTTTTGTACAATTTTTCATTGGACCAGTTGCAGACATCATGACTAATAAAACCAAAGCCTTCCCTTTTACACCACTCCTTTAGCCACACATTAAACTCCACTACACGCTGGCCTTTGCCTTTTTGTTCCTTATGTACTGGTAAAATGTTTTGTTCCTTATGTACTGGTTTGTTTTTTTTCTTATTTTGTTCCTTATGTACTGTTTTTTGCTTTTTGTTTGCTTTTGTTTTTGTTGCTTTTGTTCCTTATGTTGCTTTTGTTTTGCTTTTTTGTTTTGCTTTTGTTCCTTATGTACTGGTTCCCCCAACGTGAGTGACGTTGAGCTGGCCACGCAGTGGTCCATGCCCCCCAAGGTCAGACACAACCCTGATGCGGCCCTCAATGAAATGGAGCTTGCCACCCCTGACATAGAAGATAGGGGAATAGGGATGGAAGGGATCTTGCATGTTTTCTAGTCCAAGTTGCTGCTCAAGTAGGAGACCCTATACCATTATGGACAAATGTCTGTCCAGTCTCTTCTTGAAAACCTCCAGTTTTCAAGGTGACATGATCACAGTGTTCCAATATCTCAGGGGCTGCTACAATGCAGAGGGAGTCAAGCTATTCTCCAAAGCACCTGAGGGCAGGACAAGAAGCAATGGGTGGAAACTAATCAAGGAGAGAAGCAATTTAGAACTAAGAAGAAATTTCCTGACAGTTAGAACAATGAATCAGTGGAACAACTTGCCTCCAGAAGTTGTGGATGCTCCAACACTGTCATTTGCACCTCTATAACTGTCTGGTTCGGTTCTGCAACCCAACAAGAAAAACAGACTTCAGAGGATAATTAGAACTGCAGAAAAAATAATTGCTACCAACCTGCCTTCCATTGAGGACCTGTATACTGCACGAATCAAGAAGAGGGCCGTGAAAATATTTACAGACCCCTCGCATCCTGGACATAAACTGTTTCAACTCCTACCCTCAAAACGACGCTATAGAGCACTGCACACCAGAACAACTAGACACAAGAACAGTTTTTTTCCCGAAGGCCATCACTCTGCTAAACAAATAATTCCATCAACACTGTCAAACTAGTTACTGAATCTGCACTACTATTAATCTTCTCATAGTTCCCATCACCAATCTCTTTCCATTTATGACTGTAAGACTGTAACTTGTTGCTGGCAATCCTTATGATTTATATTGATATATTGACCATCAATTGTGTTGTAAATGTTGTACCTTGATGAACGTATCTTTTCTTTTATGTACACTGAGAGCATATGCACCAAGACAAATTCCTTGTGTGTCCAATCACACTTGGCCAATAAAATTCTATTCTATTCTATTCTATTCTATTCTATTCTATTCTATTCTATTCTATTCTATTCTATTCTATTCTATTCTATTCTATTCTATTCTATTCTATAAGAGGTTGGATAACCATTTGTCTGAAGTGGTGTAGGTTTTCCTGCCTAGGCAGGGGGTTGGACTAGAAGACCTTCAAGGTCCCTTCCAACTCTGTTATTCTGTATTCAATGATGGAGTACCCACAATTTCCAGAGGTATACTTACTGTTCCACAGATCAATTATTCTCACAGTCAGAAAATTTCTTCTTAGATCTAAGTTGGAAGTCTCTTTAATGATCTTCCACCTATAACTTCTCTGCCCTCTGGTGCTTTGGAGAATAGGTTGACCCCTTCTTTTCTGTGAGAGCCCCTTAAGTACTGGAAGACTGCTATCATATTACCCCAGTCCTTCTCTTTGTTACCTTTCAATTGATATACAATAGAAAAGGCAACTTGTTGTAGCTCATTCAATAAATATGCTCCATATTAAACATTTGGGACAAATATAGGAAAAAAATAAATCAGATATATATAACCTCCTGTTTTATTATTCAACACTTTCTTCATAAAGATGAACATTCAGAGAAATTTGTTCAATGAAGAAGCAACAAATCATGTAGATCGCAAGATTATGAATAATAGAACATGAACTCTCTTTGGAATGGAGAGAATGACATTACTGATTCCAATATTTTTAATTAATTAGTGTAGTTTTAAAGGCACTGAAAAAACAGTGGGAAATATTTTAAGAATATGCTTGTATTTGAAAAACCTCTTAACACTGAATTTGAAATATTTTCTGTGACTTATTTATACATTGTTGGTGAAATACGACTCAAAAACTCAACAAGTTAAAACCTGTATGAATGTAGACGTTCGGCATAATAGTTGCTATGCAGGAATGGTAATTTCAGTGGAAAAGAAAGTCTAAATTATAGTGAATATTATCTTTGAGCTAACTGGTACAATATAAGGTGTTTTGCTCATGGTATATTACTATTGACTACAAAAATTGGCAGTTCATTTTCTAAAATAAATATAACAATTTACATGTAATAACCAGGTTGAACTCAGCTTTCACGTTTGGTGAAAATTTTGGGAGATGACTTATAATAGAAGAAAAAAAAATGCTAAAAGTTGAATTTCCGAATTTCCATACTTCGAGTAAATATCGCTAAACCTTTCTAAACAAAATACGTTGAGTTAAAGTTAGATGTGATAATTGCTTCAAGACAATTTACTTTCCGTTAGAAGTGCATTTAATTCTTGGTATAGGAGAAAGACAACTCAAATTATGGAAGTGAAACTCTTGGCCTACAATAACTTTCTTTGTACTTGAAAAGCAAAATGAATTCAGAATTTAAATCAACCTGGATACCGTTTTCAAACTACAATTTTATGCCTGGGCTTACAGCACAGCTGACATTTGGTTTTCTCTTAATATAAAGTTTTAATATTTAAGCCTCCAATGAATTTTTAAATAGAGATTGACCTTTTACTGACTAGACAGGAATGACTGTAACTTCCTATTTTGATTTACAATTGATACGGTATTGATTATTTGTGCTGATACATCTATGTTAATTTGATTTTAGTAAAGACCAGCAGTTTTAAAAACAGTTTTTAGAGTTTTAAAAACATAACATAACATAATAACAGACTTGGAAGGGACCGTGGAGGTCTTCTAGTCCAACCCCCTGCCCAGGCAGGAAACCCTACACCATTTCAGACAAATGGCTATCCAACATTTTCTTAAAAACTTCCAGTGTTGGAGCATTCACAACTTCTGCAGGCAAATTGTTCCACTGATTTATTTATTTATTTATTTTATTAGATTTTTATACCGCCCTTCTCCCAAAGGACTCAGGGCGGTGTACAGCCAAATATTAAAAAGCCCACAATATACACATTAAAAACAAAACTAAAACAAGCATATTACAAATGGCCGAGAATTTAAAACAATTTAAAAATTTAAAATTATAAATAGCCCCAATTAAAATTAATAAGACATTTAAGACTTTCAAGCCAGTCCCGCTTGAATAAATAGGTACGTTTTCAGCTCACGGCGAAAAGTCCGAAGATCAGACACTTGACATAAACCAGGGGGAAGTTCGTTCCAAAGCGTGGGAGCTCCAACAGAGAAGGCCCTACCCCTGGGGGCCGCCAGCCGACATTGTTTGGCGGACGGCATCCTGAGAAGGCCCTCTCTGTGTGAGCATACGGGTCGGTGGGAGACATCAGGTAACAGCAGGCGGTCCCGTAAGTACCCGGGCCCTAAGCCATGGAGCGCTTTAAAGGTAGATTGATTGTTCTAACTGTCAGGAAATTTCTCCTTAGTTCTAAATTGCTTCTCTCCTTGATTAGCTTCATTGAGGAGGAGAGACAGAGCCATGTTACCTGGCACATGCAGCCTTGCCTGTTTGTCTTCTGGGTTTCTGGCACGTGCGATGATCAGCTGCCGTTCGTGTGTGCAGCAGTGCCGAAAACCGCTGTGCACATGTGTGCCAGCCAGCTGATTGTCGGGCGCACATGCATGGAGCAGAGGAAGCTGGCTGCCTTTGGCACCAGACTTGCCTCCAATGGATCCTCGTTAAAGGATTTAAAGTGGACTCATTCCAATTACAGGGCCTTGAAAGAGTCCTGTATTGTTATTTTTCATCACTACCTCCCTGCGTCGGGAGTGGGTAATTTGCACGCCTGCTGCCTTCCTTGGATATGGTAGCCATTTCTCAGGCTCCCTCTCCGTAATAGAACCCTGATTCCCCATTACCCGTGGTCACCATGGTAGGCGCAGAAATTACCATCGGAAGTTGATAGGGCAGACGTTCATCGCTGCCATGGGGGCGTGTGATTGGCCCAAGGTTATCTAGAGTCACCAAAACGGCCGGGGAGAGCCTGGTTTGGTTTTGGTCTGATAAATGCATGCTTCAGAGTCTTTTCTGCAAGGAGGGTTTTCTGGAACGTTGACACATGGTAGAACCCGGAAGTTCATCTTTTCTGGAGCGCACCCCCAACAAGCGCACGGGTGCGACCTTTTCAGCACTCAGTGCCGAAAAGATTCACCATCACTGGTGTAGAGGTCTCCTGCTTGGACGGGGGTGGGGTTGGACTAGATGACTTACAAATTCCCTTCCAACTCTGTTAATCTAATCCAGTGGTAGTCAACCTGGTCCCTACCGCCCACTAGTGGGCATTCTAGCTTTCATGGTGAGCGGTAGGGGTTTTGTCCGATACTGAAGCATTTTATTTTTTTTTAATTTAATTGACTTTTTAAAAAATTTTCATAGCATTATTTAAAAACATTTTCATTAGGTTTTCATAAAATTCCCCATGACAATTTAAATTTCTTAAAATATACTATTTGTATCACCTGTGCGTAAGTTTAGTTACGTAAGTATTTATTTTATTTATTTTTTAGATTTTTATACCGCCCTTCTCCCGAAGGATTCAGGGCGGTTCACAGCCAAAATAAAACAGTAATAATATACATAATAAAAACAATTATTAAAAATCTTATTAAATATCAGGCCAAATTAAAACTATTTAAAACCATAAAACCCCCAAATAATTTATATCAGAATATTAAAAGCTGCTAAAAATTTCTATGCCAGTCCTGCCCGAATAAATAGGTAAGTCTTCAACTCGCGGCGAAAGGTCCGAAGGTCAGGTAGTTGATGGAGTCCTGGGGGAAGTTCATTCCAGAGGGTGGGAGCCCCCACAGAGAAGGCCCTTCCCCTGGGGGCCACCAGCCGACATTGCTTGGCGGACGGCACCCTGAGGAGTCCCTCTCTGTGAGAGCGCACGGGTCGGTGGGAGGCAATCGGTAGCAGTAGGCGGTCCCGTAAGTAACCCGGTCCTAAGCCATGGAGCGCTTTGAAGGTAGTAACCAAAACCTTGAAGTGCACCCGAAAGACCACAGGTAGCCAGTGCAGTCTGCGCAGGAGTGGTGTTACCTGGGAGCCACGAGCGGCTCCCTCTATCACCCACGCAGCTGAATTCTGAACTAACTGGAGCCTCCGGGTGCTCTTCAAGGGGAGCCCCATGTAGAGAGCATTGCAGTAATCCAAGCAAGAGGTAACAAGAGCATGAGTGACCGTGCATAGGGCATCCCGGTCAAGGAAGGGGCGCAACTGGCGAATCAGGTGGACCTGATAAAAATCTCTCCTGGAGACGGTCGTCAAGTGATCTTCAAAAGACAACCGCCCATCCAGGATAACGCCCAAGTTGCGCACCCTTTCCATCGGGGCCAATGACTCGACCTCAACAGTCAGCCGTGGCTGCAGCTGACTGTACCGGGGTGCCGGCATCCACAGCCACTCCATCTTGGAGGGATTGAGTTTGAGCCTGTTTCTCCCCATCCAGACCCGTACGGCTTCCAGACATCGGGACAGCACTTTGATCGCTTCGTTGGGGTGGCCTGGGGTGGAAAAGTATAGCTGCGTATCATCAGCGTACAGTTGGTACCTCACCCCAAAACCACTGATGATCTCACCCAGCGGCTTCATATAGATGTTGAACAGGAGAAGTGAGAGAATCGACCCCTGCAGCACCCCACACATGAGGCGCCTCGCGGTCGATCTCTGCCCCCCTGCCAACACCGTCTGCGACCGGTCAGAGAGATAGGAGGAGAACCACCGATAAATGGTGCCTCCCACTCCCAAACTCCCCAGCTGGTGCAGCAGGATACCATGGTCGATGGTATCAAAAGCCGCTGAGAGGTCTAATAGGACCAGGGCAGAGGAATAACCCCTGTCCCTGTCCCTCTAGAGATCATCAACCAACGCGACCAAAACCGTCTCCGTACTGTATCCGGGCCGAAAGCCGGACTGGAATGGGTCTAGATAGACAGTTTATCCAGGTATTGGGGTAGTTGACGTGCCACCACACTCTCTACAACCTTCGCCACAAAGGAGTCTCAGTAGTCTCCTAAAACAGCTGGGTCCAGGGAAGGCTTCTTGAGGAGGGGTCTCACCACCGCCTCTTTCAAGGCAGCAGGGAAAACCCCTTCCAGCAAAGAAGTGAAACTAAATGGCGCTATAGTACTACTGCAAACAAAGGAGCCTCATCCCAGAATAGCTCGCACATCTCCTCCCCTCACCACCCAGCTGTAACAGACAAACAGAGCTGGTAGCCAGCAGCCCCCCCCCAACCCAATCCATGATGCGCGAGAGGCATGTGCAGACAATGATACACGGCGCATTACTGTGGAACCGGTGGACGGTTAGAAAATTTTACTACTAACAGAGATACAAAAGTGGGCGGTAGGTATAAAAAGGTTGACTACCCCTGATCTAATCTAATCTAATTAGGTACAGTTAGCCACCTTGACTTATGCATAAAAGTAAGAAAGGCCGGATGAAAATGTATTGAATCAGCTATTCAATACATTTTGCCACCATAATGCGATGCCGTTCATTTTCAGGCAATATTCCTAATTACTTTTGTTACTCTATGCTTTCCCTTCTCCAATGAATTCTCAGATTCATTTTTTCTTCCCACTGTTAACCGCCTTTATGAAAAACAGGTCTCTTTATTATTCATGACATTTAAAAACAAAAATAGGACCACGCTCCTGAGGGGCAAAACAAGACGTGGCCGAAGTGAACAAAATCTCTCTGCCACAGGCCGCCTTTTTAATTTTAAGTACAGGCAGTCCTTGACTTATGACCACAGCCGAGCCCCAAATTTCTGTGGACAAAGCGGGGCATTTGTTAAGTGAGCTCTGCCAACATTTTAGGAGCTTTGTGCCAGGTTCGTTAAGTGAGTCGCTGCAGTTGTGAAGTTAGTAAAACGGTTGTAAAGTGAACCCGGCTTCCCCTGTTGACCTTGCGTGTCAGAAGGTCACAAAATGGGGTCACGTGACCCCAGGAAACAGCAACCACTTGTTGTGTCTGCGCCCCCCGAACCGAGCCCCCTGCCAGAAAGTGACTCAGAAAGTGAGGGGGAAGGGCCATCAGGACTTACCTCTGGAGCACCGGCTTCCCTGGCTCAGCTCCAGGAGCCAGAGGCAGGCCAGGTGGAGTAGATCATGAGGCCTCCGTCCCCTGACTCCTTCCCCCCCCAGGCCATGCCTCCAGACCCAGCTGATGGCAATCAGGCCTGGCTGGACCCTAGGTTTCGTAGGCAGGAGAGGCGGGAACAACAGAAGCAGGGGTGGGGCAGGCCTAGGAAATGCTGAATCACAGAGCCACACCCCACAGGGTATAAAAGCAGCAAGGGCTGCTATACCACTTCGTGGCGAGCAAATCAACTGCTTAGAGGGAGAGAACTTGAGCTGAAGTACTGTTTGTTCCTGGTTTCCTGGTTGATTCATCGGCATCAAGAAAGATAACAGAGACACTTGGCAGACGCTCGCTAGTTTGCTGCCAGAGCTGATAGTTGCCGGCTAATTAAGTCATCGCTCGGACTGAGATGAGGGGGACAGAACACCGTCATAGATATGAGGCAGTTGCCAAGCATCTGAATTTTGATCATGTGACCATGGGGATGGTACAACGGTCATAAGTATGAAAAAAAAAACCAGTCATAAAGCACTTTTTCCCTAGTCGGTCACTAAGTGAACAGTTACTAAATGAACTGTTGTAAGTCGAGGACTAGCTGTACTTCTCTTCAGGGGAAAAAAAAATCTGTTTCCCACTCTCACAGCCCATTCTCCATGAAAGAGAATTTACCTTCAAATATTTTTGTGGGAAAGTTAATATAGATGTCATGGGTGGGAGCTGATGTTCATATCTTTATTTAGTTTAGTTTTACTACTTTATTTATGATTAAACTATTTTGCCCCCTCTGCGCTGATGTTCTGCTTTCCGGGGTACAATCAGACTTGCCAAGGTCCCCCATTTCTCCTCACAGTTTCATTAAATCCCAAGGAAAGGCCTCATGAAAGAATTCCTCATATTATTCTTCAGACTGTGGTGACAGAAATTTTTTGAAGGGATGAAAAATAACGGAACTTACGAAAATCACAGCAATCTCTTCAGCTGTGTGGTCTCCACTAATAAAGTCAGCTCAAATGAGGAATTTGAACACTTCCTTCGAAATGACATTCTTTCTCAAGGAAAGAAAATATAGCGAATTATATAAATCTAGAGGGACGCGGTGGCTCAGGGGCTAGGACGTTGAGCTTGTCGATCGAAAGGTCAGCAGCTCAGCGGTTCGAATCCCTAGTGCTGCTGTGTAACAGGGTGAACTCCTGTTACTTGTCCCAGCTTCTGCCAACCTAGCAGTTCGAAAGCAGGTAAAAAATGCAAGTAGAAAAATAGGGACCATCTTTGGTGGGAAGGTAACAGTGTTCCATGCGCCTCTGGCATTGAGTCATGCTGGCCACATGACCACGGAGACGTCTTCGGACAGCGCTGGCTCTTCGGCTTTGAAACGGAGATGAGCACTGCCCCCTAGAGTCGGCAATGACTAGCACGTATGTGCGAGGGGAACCTTTACCTTTACCTTTATATAAATCTAATAAACCAACAAACAGGGATTCTCGTCAAACAGGGCCTGGTATTTTCCGGGTGTCAGCAACCTGCGGCTCTGGAGCCGCATGCGGCTCTTTGGGCCCTCTGCTGTGGCTCCCTGTCGGGTGATCCCACCAGTGGCTGGCCCCACCCCTTTCCCTCCCCTCCCAGTCACTCCTCGCCTGGCCTGAGAAGGTAAGGGCTACATTGGGGGATGGAGAAGTGGCCGGGGCAGAGACAGAAAGATACAGAGAGAGGGAGGGAGGAAGAGATGTCAAAAGGGTTTTGTGGTTCCTGGTGTTTTTTAACAACCGGTTTTCTACCCTAATGCTTGGTAGGTGTGGCTGGGGGGTTGTTATGTGACTGGTGGAAGTGAGTGATGTCGAGTTGGCCACGCCCACCCAGGTTCTGTGGCTCCCGGCGTTTTCTTTTCTGTGGGAAACGGGTCCAAATGGCTCTTTGAGTGTTTAAGGTTCCAGACCCCTGTTCTACACATTTCCAAATAAAGATATGTGAAATTTAATTTGGTCACATTTTGCAGTTCACAATCTCTGTAGGCTGAGAGCCACGTTGGGCACCCTCTGATCTTAATAATTTGGAGTAGCTCGAAGAAAGGGTGTGTAGGGATTAGATACAAAAACTAAATCGTATTTAACTTAAGTTTACGCGATCACCTTCTTACATTAAAGAAGTTAAAGATGGTCCTGACTTGGCCAACGAGCGATTTGATTTCGGACTCTGAAACCGGGGGCCACTCAGGTAAGTCCTTCATTGTATTCCTTATACCCATGATGTCAAACCTCTGACATGCGTGTCAGAGGTGGCACACAGAACCCTCTCTGTGGGCACGTGCGCCATTCCCAGATGCTCTTCTGGTTTTTGGCGTGCTGGCCAACTGGTCTTTGCAGGTGCTGGAGCACTGGAAAATGGCCCCAAAAATGGCTGTTTTGTAAATGTTGTACCTTGATGAAGGTATCTTTTCTTTTATGTACACTGAGAGCATATGTACCAAGACAAATTCCTTGTGTGTCCAATCACACTTGGCCAATAAAAATTCTATTCTATTCTATTCTATTTTGGGGTCATTTTCACACCATTTTTGGGCCATTTTCAGGCTGTTTTTCGAGTTATTTTTGGCCCAAAAATGGCCTGAAAATGCCCCCAAAATGACCTGAAAATGCCCTGGAAAACAGCCTAAAATGGCCCAAAAAACCAGCTTGAAAACGGCTCAAAAATGCCCCCCCAAATGGCAAAAACCAGCAAAAAATCAGGCATGCGTGCACCAACCAGCTGGTTTTTGGGTTTCCCGCATGTATATGTGCACGGGCCAGCTGGTCTTCGGATTTGCAGAGCTCTGGCGCAAGCACATGCATGCACATTCCGGTTTGGGCCAGGGGTAAAATCTAAAAATTTTCCCTACAGGTTCTGTGGGCGTGGCTTAATTGGTGGGTGTGGCTTGGTGGTCAGGTGACTGAATGATCATGGTCAATAATAATAAATAATAAAAATAATAAAGTATACAAAACTTGGGAGGCACCGGTCTACCTTCTTTAAAAATAGAGGCTTCAGTCTACCAATTGTGTTTTACTGAGAGGCACCGGTCTACCTTCTTTAAAAATAGAGGCCCCGGTCTACCAATTGCCTTTTTTTTGGCAGGCACCAGTCTACCTTCTTTAAAAATAGAGGCACCGGTCTACTAATTGCCTACAGCACTGATCAGCTGTAGTGTGGCCCTTTGAAGTGCCGCAGCAGTCATTTAAGGCCATTTGCAGCTATATCACCACCGAGAACTTCAGGGACAGAGAAGAGGAACAGCGAGGCGTGGGCAGTGTGGGGGGGCAGGGATTTTTGCTACCGGTTCTCTGAACTACCTGCTCCCATTGCTACCAGATCGTGCGATCCGGTTCGAACCGGGAGTATTTCACCCCTGGTTTGGGCACTCGGTGCCAAAAAGGTTCTCCAGCACTGCCTTATACTCTCACTGGACGGGTCTTCATACATTCTCCAAAAATGAAGTTCCCAGGTTGTAGGAGGTATATGGATGTCTAATGGGGTATGAATTCTGTCAGAATTCAGAATTCTCCCAGTCAACTACAAATAGCCTTCAATGTACGATCACAATTGAGTCCAAAATTTATGTTGCTAAGCGAAACATTTTGTTTAGTGAGTGTGTCCCACTTTACGACTTAGCGACAGTTGTTAAGTGAATCATTGCATTTGTTAAATTAGTAAACCTGGTTGTTAAATTAATCTGGCTTCCCATTGACTTTGTGTGTCAGAAAGTCACAAAAGCTGATCACAGAACCCTGGGACACTGCAACCATCATAAATGTGAGTCAGTTGCCAAAGAATAACAGTAGCGTTTAGACTTATATATTTATTTTTATTTATTTATTTATTAATCAAACTTATATACCGCACCATCTCCCGTAGGACTCAGGGCGGTTCACAGGCATATTAAAACAATATAATAAATAAACATTAAGACCCAGTTAAAACTAAATATTATCATGGCCTGATCACTAAAACAGTAAAAACCAATAAAAACCCCATTAAAATATGCTAAAACATTTTATCTTAGGCTAGTCCCGCACGCTGAAATAATAGAGTCTTCAGTTCACGTCTGAAGGTCCGGAGGTCGGGTAGTTGTCGTAATCCTGGAGGAAGCTCGTTCCACAGGGCTGGTGCCACCACAGAGAAGGCCCTCCCCCTGGGGGCCGCCAACCTACATTGTTTGGTCGACGGCACCCTGAGGAGGCCCACTCTGTGGGAGCGCACAGGTCGCTGGGAGGCAATCGGCGGCAGAAGGCGGTCTCGAAGGTATCCCGGTCCTAAGCCTAGTGCTTCACAGTGCTTTACAGCCCCCTCTAAGCAGTTTACAGAGTCAATATATTGCCCCCAAGAATCTGGGTCCTCATTTTACCCACCTCGGAAGGATGGAAGCAAAGGTGGGTTTCAGCAGGTTCTGACCAGTTCTGGAGAACCGGTAGCGGAAATTTTGAGTAGTTTGGAGAACCGATAGTAAAAATTCTGACTGGCCCCGCCCCCATCTATTCTCTGCCTCCCGAGTCCCAGCTGATCAGGAGGAAATGGGGATTTTGCAGTAACCTTCCCCTGGAGTGGGGTGGGAATGGAGATTTTACAGTGTCCTTCCTCTGCCATGCCCACCAAGCCACACCCACCAAGCCAAGCCACGCCCACAGAATCGGTAGTAAAAAAATTTGAAACCCACCACCGGATGGAAGGCTGAGTCAACCTTGAGCCGGTGAGATTCGAATTGCCAAACTGCAATCAGCCAGCAGTCAGCAGAAGTAACCTGCAGTACTGCATTTCTAACCACTGCGCCACCACGGTTCTTAGCATCTGAATTATGATCCTTTGAACATTGGGATGCTGCAATGGTCGTGAGTACGAAAAACGGTCACAAGTCACTTTTTTCCATGCCGTTGTAACTTTGAGGAGTCACTAAAGGAACTGTTGTAAATTGAAGACTATCTGTAGTTCCTAATTCCTAATGGAAGATTTAACCCCCAGATTGGTCCTAGGAGAATTGGGTTGTTCTCATCCTCCAAGCCTTGAAATCTTCCCTATGCATGGATGCATTAATGCACATGGTTTCTTATGGCAACTTGTACATGTCATCTAACACAAATGTTCCCATTCCAGACAGCTTAACATTCAACATTTGACAGAACAAGAAACTATTTGGTAGCTACTTCGTGGAAATTAATGTTTTCCCCGATTCAGGAGCCCAGACAAATCTGTTAGTGCTTGTAAAATCACTTTAGAGAACGCTGCCAGGAGCAAAAGATAAAACATAAATTATTTACAATAATACAATCAGTAGAGAGAGAGGGCCCTCATTGAGAGTATCATGCCAATTAAAAACTAATGGAAAGGTCGCGGTTCCAAACTGTGTGAGATATTAGGTAAATTGGCTAATCGCGCCAATTAATTGGTGGATCTTATTTTGCCCCAGTAAAAGCAACAAAGAGGACCGTCTTTTTTAAATATTACAATTATGATGATAGACGTGTAATGGGTAAAACTGAAAAGAAATTGAAAAGAAAGTATATCTTAATAGAAAATTGGGGCTGCTCGGATACCAAGAGGGGAAATATTGGACAACAAAGGAAAAAGAAAGGAGAGAGGAGGAGAGGGTAAGATAGGAGAGGAGAAGGAGAGAGAGGAATGGAAGAAAAGGAAAAGGAGAGGAAGAAAGGAGAGGGGAAAAGATTAGTTTTATTATTTATTGTTATTGGCCACGCCCACCCGGTCACCTGACCACCAAGCCACGCCCACCAATTAAGCTATGCCCGCAAGAACCGGTAGGGAAAATTTTTAGATTTCACCCCTGCCAGACTCAATGTTCTTTTCAGTGAATGATCCTAGAAGAGCACATGGTTTCGGTTGGTTACAAAATAGTGGCCCTTGGAAGCTAAGCAATGGAGGCAGAGGAATTCAACACCTGGTTCCCATTCTTGAAGACCTGCACTGCGTCAGGCACGTTCAGGCAGGTGGAAGAAAAGATTTTCAAATGGATCTCAAAATCAGTTCCCCGGAGGATCTTGACAACCCTATTTTAACTCAGTTACAGCCCATAACTGAAGAATAAGTATGATTTGTGGTTTCTTTGATCAGCCGAGCAGCAGGCTGAGTGCCTGTATTGCTAATAGGCGCATATTCTTAAGTATGCTCCGCTGTGGAGTTGTCAAACAAGAAGACAAATTGCTACGAGCTCTGAGTACAAGAAACTCTTGCGCATTTGTGGTGGGTCTGCTTTCTTACCGACAACTCAGAAGATGCTTTATTCCTATGTAGCTGTGGATAAAAATAGCTGGAATATGTGCCAGATGTTATTAAATACTTTTTTTTGCACCTACACGGAAAGCTCATGCTGTTCTGAATGAAACAACAGAACCATAATCAACACAACGCTGTTTAATATGCAGTAATTGTTAGGAACTGTTTAACTTTCTATCAAAAGCCATTATTGTTTATTTTGCAAAGTCTTTTTTTATTGCAATTAGATGGCCAGTGTGGTAGAGTGGTTAAGGTGTTGGATTAAGACCCAGGAAGTCGGTGTTCAAGAACATCTTTATGTCCAAAGCACCTGAGGGCAGGATAAGAAGTAGCAGATGGAAACTTATCAAGGAGAGTTCGAACCTAGAACTAAGGAGAATTTTCCTGACAGTGTCCCAAAGGTACTTTTTCAAGAGGCAACTGGACTTTGTCAGAGTTTGCTGCAGCAATCAAATCCAAAAAGCACACACAGGTAACTGATGCAGCAGGATTCATTAACTTCTCTTTATATACATAATAACACATGAGTAAATGTACAATACCAATGGCAGGTTCTTCCAACGTGGTAGAGAGGAGAAATTGTTTCAGTTCTAGCAGCAGACTAGTTTCAATTCTCAGCACAGCACTCAGAGCTAAGCACAGCTAAGCCATGCCCAGGCTCCTTACTGTCTCAGCTCCCATTGGCTGACCTTGTTCTAAGCCCTATTCATTGGCTGACCAACTGCTCTTGAGTTGCCATAGGCAAGGGGGATGGGAAAACAAACTTCTCAGCTGCATCAAGGAGCTGGTATCTCAATCAAAACAGCAATTCCAACTGATAAGCCAAGGCTGTCTCCACAAAAACCCACAGTGGCCAGAGGGGAGTGATCTGTACAACCCACAAAATTGCTTCATTGGAGAATGTGACTGATGACACAACTTGGTGGGGGGGAAACAGGGTCAGAGCCAGGATGTAAATTAAGTGAGGTCAGAGTTGGTTTCACTTGGAATGTGCGGACATGAAGCTCCTAATAAATAACTGGATTTCTTTTGAAGCTTGGCTCAAGGCTCATGATTTAATTAGGGCATCAGTCAGAACCCTGACAGGTGGACTCTTCTTCCCGGAGATGTTGAAATGACCATCTGTTGGGGATGCTGGCTGGGGAATTCTGGGAATTGAAGACTACAAGTCTTCAAGTTTTGTTTTTTTTTGTTTACATTTATATCCCGCCCTTCTCCGAAGACTCAGGGCGGCTTACAGTGTGTAAGGCAATAGTCTCATTCTATTTGTATATTTACAAAGTCAACTTATTGCCCCCCCAACAATCTGGGTCCTCATTTTACCTACCTTATAAAGGATGGAAGGCTGAGTCAACCTTGGACCTGGTGGGACTAGAACCTGCAGTAATTGCAGGCAACTGTGTTTTAATAACAGGCTTCTTACAGCCTGAGCCACCACGGCCCTTTTGCCAAGGTTGGATGGACACCTCTGCTGTAATAGTAAATTCCTGCCCAAGATCATTGTTTCCCAAACTGGACAGTTTTGAGATCTGTGAATTTGAACTCCCAGAATTCCCAACCAATATGACCAATGCAAAGAATTCTGGGAGTTGAAGTCTGCATCTCTTTAAAAGTTGTCCTAATTGAGAAACCCTGGTGCAGATGCTCTTCAGAGAATAGAATAGAATAGAATAGAATAGAATAGAATTGAATTTCTATTCTATTCCACCGACCCGTGCGCTCTTCCCCCAGGACTTCGCCAACTTCCTGACCTTCGAACCTTTCGCCGCGAGCTTAAGACACATCTATTTATCTGTGCAGGACTGGGCTAGAATTTTAAATTTTAAATCTGGTTTTAACGGGGTTTTATTATCTTATTGTAGTTTTAATATTCGGCCTTATTTAATAAGTTTTTTTAAATTGGTGTTTTATTTTGTATTTATATGTATGTTTTATTAGGCTGTAAACCGCCCTGAGTCCTTTGGGAGATAGGGCGGTATAAAAATACGATTAAATAAATAAATAATAAATAATTTTTTTATTGGCCAGTTGTGATTGGACACACAAGGAATTTGTCTTGGTGCATATGCTCTCAGCGTACAAAAAAGATATGTTCATCAAGAATCATAAGGTACATCACTTAATGATAGTCATAGGATACAAATAAGCATTCAGGAAACAATCAATATCAATATAAATCATAAGGATACAAGCAACAAAGTTACAGTCATACAGTTGTAAGTGGAAAGAGATGGGTGATGGGAACGATGAGAAGATTAATTAGTAGTGCAGATTTAGTAAATAGTTTGACAGTGTTAAGAGAATTATTTATTTAGCAGAGTGATGGCATTCAGGAAAAAAACTGTACTTGTGTCGTTGTTCTGGTTCTGCTCTATATTTTGAGGGTAGGAGTTGAAACAGTTGAAAATAATTCTCAAGCAGGAAAAGGAAGCCCATTCAGTAAAAGAGAAAAAACATCTGAGAAACTCCAAGAGAGATGTCAACACAATATGATTATAATCTTCTAGGGGAGTTTTATTGCTTATTTTAATGGCACTGGTGAATATTATTCCTGACATTATGATGATTACTATTTTCTTGCTGCTGTTTTCAGAAACCAGCATGGTAGTTTTTACAAAAGGTTATTCTGAAAATATCTAAAAATAACATGACAAGGAATCCATTTAATCTCTGCTAGGTAGCTGGATTAAAAGAATGCTTTGGCTAGCTCCACCGAGCTTTTCTGATCTTTTCATAAAAGAAAGAAATGTAGTTAAATAATCTAAGACTCCGTATTTCACATCAAAGATTGCAGTGGTATATTAGGAACAAATACGGTTCCTGTGGCATTGAGGCCCTCCAGGAAATAAATAAATAACCATCGGATTGAATCCAGTAAGGTTTACAGGGTTAAAGTCCCAAAATCAGGTTACGGTTTTTGAAAATGAATCTAATGGAAAGTCCTACTTGTCGGCAGATGAACTGAAAGGCCAGTTACCTGAAGGCTCAAATATATTAATCTTCCTCCTGGTACTATGATATGCTGACAAAAAGAAAGCTATTTGATTAAAAGTAAAACTAGTTTACACAAAGGCGATGTGATGCTTAATATCTGAATGACTCACTTCCAGGGATTTGTTAGCATTTATTACAAAAAAACCTGCATCAGTATTTCACGATATCTGAACTTGCCATGCTAGTCAGAAGTAGTTTGAACTTCTTCAACAACGTATGTCCAAGTAAATTATATGCTGTCGATATAAATTACTTGGACTTCAGCAAAGCATTTGATAAAGTAGACCATAACCTACTACTAGATAAAGTAGAAAAATGTGGGTTAGACAGCACCACCACCAGATGGATTCGTAACTGGCTGACCAACTGCACTCAACGTGTAGTCCTCAATGGAACTACATCCACATGGAGGGAAGTATGCAGTGGAGTACCCCAAGGCTCTGTTTTAGGCCCAGTACTCTTCAACATCTTCATCAATGACTTTGACAAGGGGATAGATGGGGAACTCATGAAATTTGCAGATGACACCAAGCTGGCAGGAATAGCCATCACTCCAGAAGATAGGCTCAAGATGCAGAAGGATCTTGACAGGCTTGAACATTGGGCGCTAACTAACAAAATGAAATTCAACAGTGAAAAAAGTAAGGTTCTCCATTTAGGCAAAAAAAACCCAAAATGCACAGGTACCATATATGTGGTACCTTGCTCAATAGTAGTAATTGTGAGAGGGATCTTGGAGTCCTAGTGGACAACCATTTAGATATGAGCCAGCAGTGTGCAGCAGCTGCCAAAAAAGCCAACACAGTTCTGGGCTGCATAAACAGAGGGATAGAATCAAGATCACGTGAAGTGTTAGTACCACTTTATAATGCCTTGTCAGCCAATTCCAGGCCATGATGCAGTCCCACTGGAACAAGGTACTCCGGCTTCTTGCCCCCAGCAGCACTTTCCTCCAGCCTTTTCCCAAAGCCCCGGCGCACCAGGAGGCTGAAGCAGACCCCGAGTCGGTATTTCTGCCCCCCTCCAACCCACACAAAAAGACCCCAAAGGGGAAGACTCTCTGCAGCAACACAAACGTTCATTGCACGTATCCGGCCCGGGGGGTGTAGTGTTTTTTTTTTGTTTACATTTATATCCTGCCCTTCTCCGAAGACTCAGGGCAGCTTACAGTGTATAAGGCAATAGTCTCATTCTATTTGTATATTTACAAAGTCAACTTATTGCCCCCCCAACAACCTGGGTCCTCATTTTACCTACCTTATAAAGGATGGAAGGGGAGTCAATCTTGGGCCTGGTGGGACTAGAACCTGCAGTAATTGCAGGCAGCTGTGTTTTAATAACAGGCTTCTTACAGCCTGAGCCACACCGCGGCCTTTTGAGGACCAGGAGTTTGAGGACCCCTGATTTAGTGTAATATTAAAAAATGCAAATAATTATTCTGCGGACCACAAAAATTTTCTCGTGGACCACCATTAGTCCATGGACCACCAGTTGGTGACCACTGTCCTGGAAGGTCATGTCTTAATCCCACCACCCTGGAGCTGAAGGTCTAGATGTCTCGTCGATAGGCTGGCCCAGTCCTGCTTAACGGGCACCAAATACCTGCTGGGGGAAAGGAGTTGCAGGGAGCTGCTCTTTGTCTTAAAAAAAAATGTTTCTCCTTTTCTCACCCAGGGAAATACAATATTCTGCCTTTTTAAATATTTCCTAGATTATTTTATTCTTCTAGGAGAGCGGTGGGTGTTAACTTTCTACAGCTGGAAAAAAAAGCTGACCGGGATTTGCTAAATAAGTGTCTCTTTCCAGTCCAGTGTATGGCAATTTACTTGAAACACAACCTCACAAATACACTAGGATTTAATTCCAGATAAAAGTCCCTAAGACTGAGTTGCAAATGCAGTTTCTTCCTCTGCTCATTTGTTAGGAATAAATTTAAAATGTGGGACTGAAAGGGAAAAGGAAGTTATCCTTAAAAGCTGCGTATATGTTGTGGCTCAGACCCCCGGGCCTAGCCTCCTGGAGCAGGATGACTCGGAGAGTGAGGACGAGGAGCTGGCAAGGCCTCCTTCCCCCCCTGGACCCTCCTCCTCCCTGGCACCATCCCAGATTCCAGCTGCAGGCCAGGAAGAGGAGGAGGAGCTGACAAGGCCTCTTTCCCCTGACCCCTCTTCCTCCCTGGCAACGCCCCAAGAACCAGCTCTGAGAATCAATCTTGGCTAGATGCAAAACAGCGATGCCGAGATAAGCGTGCGCAGCAGAGGAAAAGGTGGGACAGGCCCAGAGAGTGCTGAGTCATGGAGCGACACCCCACAGGGAATAAAAGCAGGGAGAGTGCTCCGTAGGCCCTTGTGTTGGACAAAGTTACAGACTACTGGCTCTTTGACTGCCTTGGACTGAGGGCTGGGATTACTTGTGAGTACTTTAGATCATCCTGCAGACTCCTGGTTGCCCTGGCAATGGTCTGTCGGCATGCTGCTATTTGATAAGGACTTGGCTGGCACGTGAAGGAACGTTGCCAGAACTTTGGTTGCCAGAAGAAACCTGACCAAATGTCAGTAAATTGCTGGCAGACAGCCTTGGCTGGCGTGTTATTTTGGGAAGGAAGGGAGGGTACAGAACAGTATATAAAGGCAAAGGTGTTGTGCCTCGTCCACTTTCCCTGCAGCCGGGGCCTTCTTATCTGCTTCCGAACGCTGAGGAATGTCCTAGCATGCCTCCTGGCCCCAGCCCTGGCTCCATGCCCAGACAGGCTGAGGAAGAAGAAGCGCCTCCAGCCCCCAGCCCTGGCTCCATGCCCAGGCAAACGGAGCAACTAGACCCCTCCCCCTCCCCCACAGCATGTGAGCCTGAGGATTACCAACAGCTGCAGACTGGAGTGACCCTCGCTTCAGGAGAATTCATAAGCTGCGTCAACAGAAGGAAGGGAGGGGCAGGCCGGGATAAGTGCTGAGTCATGGAGCCACACCCCATGGCCTATATAAAGGATCTGCTTTCTGGCATTCTCTGAGTCAGGCAAAGTCTACCTTATCTTGCTGAAATCACTTTCTGGTCTCCTGCCTGCCTTGAGAACTTTGCTAGGACTTTGGCAGAGCTGCAGAGGCACGCCTGATTCGGATTTCCCTGACCCGGCCGTCAGCGGAGGAGTGGGACACGACAGAAGGTGTCTTCAGTAGCTCCAGATAAAATTATCTACCACAATGTCCTACCTGTCAATGACTACTTCAGCTTCAACCACAACAATACATGAGTAAATAATAGATACAAACTCAAGGTAAACCGCTCCAAACTCGACTGCAGAAAATGTGACTTCGGTAACAGAGTGGTCAATGCCTGGAATGCACTACCAGACTCTGTGGTCTCATCCCAAAACCCGCAAAACTTTAAGCTTAAACTGTCTACTGTTGACCTCACCCCATTCCTAAGAGGTCTGTAAGGGGCGTTCATAAGTGCACCTGCGTGCCTACCGTCCCTGTCCTAATATTCCTTTTTTACTTACTCTTTTCATGTATCCAAATCATGTTTATACTTTTACCTGTTATCTTATATATGATTGACAAAATAAATAAATAAATAAAAAAGTAAGAGTTAAAGGTGGGGAAGGGAGGAGGGTGAGAAACGGGAGGGGGGATTATACCAACATCAAGCCAAACTACCCTTCTGTTTACTGCTCAAGTCCTCCAGACCTCTGATCTTCTCTCAGATTTTGGAAAAGTTTCTCAGCGGGTTAGAAACGGCAATTGCAAGATTAATGGAGCGACTCAAACACCTTTGGGAAAAAAAGTCATCGAGTGGCGTCATAAAAACAAACCCAATTAGCACTTGGAAGTTGCCATTGAGAAAAATCTTTGGCTGGAGAAATGAACTATGCGCACGAGGGGATCAGAATTATTCCCAGGCATTCTGCTCTCAGCCTTCAGACATGGCTCCATTTTATAAAAGTGCCACACTCCCACCACAAGTTCCAGCTGCCTGTTTAAGATCTATGCACAGAGAACAATACATAAAGGACAAGAAGCGATGGGTGGAAACTAATCAAGGAGAGAAGCAACCTGGAATTAAGGAGAAATTTCCTGATAGTTAGAACAATTAATCAGTGGAATGACTTACCTTCAGAAGTTATGAATGCTCCAACGCTGGAAGTTTTTAAGAAGATGCTGGATAACCATTTGCCTGAAGTGGTGTAGGATTTCCTGCCTGGGCAGGGGGTTGGACTAGAAGACCTCCAAAGTCCCTTCCAACTCTGTTATTCTATTGTCTAAATCAGGGGTAGTCAATCTTTTTATACCTACTGCCCACTTTTGTATGTCTGTTATTATTATTATTATTATTATTATTTATCGTATTTGTATACCGCCCTATCTCCAAGGGACTCAGGGCGGTTCACAGGCAAATAAAAAGGTACATATAAATACAGAATAAAATATCAATTAAAAAACTTATTCTACACAGCCAAATAGTTAAAAGAGAACAATATAAATAATAAAACCCATTAAAACCCGTATAAATTTAAAATCTAATCCAGTCCTGCGCAGATAAATAGATATGTTTTAAGCTCGCGGCGGAAGGTTCGGAGGTCCGGAAGTTGACGAAGTCCTGGGGGGAGTTCGTTCCAGAGGGTGGGAGCCCCCACAGAGAAGGCCCTTCCCCTGGGTGTCGCCAAATGACACTGTCTAGCAGACGGCACCCTGAGGAGTCCCTCTCTGTGAGAGCGCACGGGTCGGTGAGAGGTATTCGGTAGCAGCAGGCGGTCCCGTAAATGTTAATAGTAAAATTTTCTAACCGCCCACCGGTTCCAAAGTAAGGCACTCTGTATCGTTGTCTGCGCATGCCTCTCGCACATCGTGGATTGGGTTTGGGGGGCGGGCGCCGGCTACCAGCTCTGCTTGTCTGTTACAGCTGGGTGTTGTGGGGGGAGATGCGTGAGCTATTCTGGGACGAGGCTCTTTTGTTTGTGGTTGCACTATAGAGCCATTTAGTTTCACTTATGTAACGTGAACTAAACTTATGCACGGGCGATACAAATAGTATATTTTCAGAAATTTAAATTGTCATGGGGAATTTTATGAAAACCTAATGAAAATGTTTTTAAATAATGCTAAGAATTTTTTTTTTAAAGTCAATTAAATTAAAAAAAAAAGGAAAGTGCTTCGGTATCGGATAAAACCCCTACCGCCCACCATGAAAGCTGGAACTCCCACTAGTGGGCGGTAGGGACCAGGTTGACTACCACTGGTCTAAATATACGGAAACTGCAGTGAGGGTCTCTGACAGCAATGCCAATCCTTACCTTTTAAATGGAACCAACCTATTTTAAACTTTCTGGAAAGGTTTTGGACCTTAGAGAAGAGATCAGCCCTTCCAAATAGTCCAGGCAGGAAGCTAAATCTATGAGTAGTAATGCTACCTTTATGGTAATGTTGCAGTCAATAGGATCTTTGAAAGCACGGAAAAGGCATCCAGTTTGGTTTAGTGCCATGATGGCGAACCTATGGCACGTGCACCTGAGGTGGCACGCAGAGCCATTGTTCTGTCTCCTTCCCCACTTCAGAGCAACGAGCTGGCCTTCAGCCAGTGGATTCACGGCTCTTATCAGTCTTGGCAGAGAAATCGCAGCTGCCTGCTAAAGTTCAAACAAATGACTCATGGAGTAAGACTTTCAGCTCTCTTTGAAACAGTTCAGCTAATTTTTGCTTCCTGTGGAACTGAGAGCAGTCCCAAAGCTCCTTATATATCCTGTGGGGTGGGGCTCATGCCCCACCCTTCCCTTTGATGACGCCGCCTCTCTAATCTTCTGAAGCACGGGTCAAGCCAAGCTTGATTATTATTATTATCAGCTGAGTCTGAAGGCATAGCCTGGGGAGGGGAGGAATCAGGGGATGACGGCCTCATTACGTCCTCCGACTGGTCTGGTTCTGGCTCCTGGAGCCGGGCCAAAGGAATCGGCGCTCCCGAGGTAAGCTTACCGGCCCTTCCCCCTCACTTTCAGAGTCACTTTTGGGCATGGGGCCAGGTTCGGGGGCTGGAGTCACAACAACCATCTTTCTGGGCACGTGAGCTGTCACCCAACTCACCTGCAGCTGCACATGTGCATAATTCAGGGGCCACAGCTGTTTTTGTAGCTTTTCGCATACACGTGCATTTGCACAGGCGTGCAAGAATAGACAGCGTTCGCATGGGTGCATTGCATGCATGAAAACTACGTGCATGTGCATATGGTGTGATTGTGTGTGCAGTGCATGGGGGAGCTGCATGAAAGTCACACCCATGCACAGATGGTGTGTTTGGCGCACAGGGGCATGCAAAAGCCATGCGCATGCAGAGATGGTGCAGTTGCACGCTCAGCACACAGGGACAAGCTGCGCATTTGCATGCATGGTGAGTAAAAGGTTCACCACCACTAGTCTAGTGATTAAGGTGAGAGGCTAGAAAGCAGGAGACCAGGTTCCTTAGCCATGGAAGCCATTGAGTAACTTTGGTCCAATGATCAGGAGTTCTAATTCTGTTTTAGGCATGAAAGTCAGCTGGGGGACTTTGGTCCAATCTAGAACTGTGAGTTCTAGCCCTGCCTTAGGCATGCAAACTGGATGGATGTCTTTGATCCAATCACCAGAAGACTGTGAGTTCTAGTCCTGCCTTAGGCATGAAAACTGGTTGAGGGACTTTGGTCCAATCACCAGGAGATTGTGAGTTCTAGTCCTACCTTAGACATGAAAACTGGCTGGGTGACTTTGGACCAGTCCTTGTCTCCCAGCCCAAACCAATTTGCAGAGCGGTTATGAGTTATTTGCAAAAAGAAGTGAACAAACAAACAAACAAACAAATAATTTCTCCCGGGGTAAAATCCAGCAGGTTCTGACAGGTTCTGGAGAACCATTAGCAGAAATTTTGAGCAGTTTGGAGAACCGGCAGTGGAAATTTTGAGTAGTTTGGAGAACCGGCAAATACCGGCTGGCCCCAGAGTGGGATGGGAATGGAGATTTTGCAAATATCCTCCCCCCAGGAGTGAGGAGGGAATGAGGATTTTGCAGTATCCTTCCCCTGCCATGCCCACCAAGCCACGCCCAAGAACCGGTAGTAAAAAAAAAAAAGGATTTCGCCACTGATTTCTCCCTTCCCTTATCTTTACTTGTCAGACAGTTAGGGAGGGTCCTTCCTGAAATACTTTCTTTACCCCATGAAATAAAGATATCTCAGTGGACTGAGATATCTTTTAACCGACCGCTGCCCTGAACGTGCCTCTTCCTCTGGTCTTCCAAGGTTGTTCTCACAGACCATTATAGAAGAGATGTACTGTACGTGTGGGAAAAATCCAGTTTAATCTCTTCCACGAACATCTGATCTTTGAAAGCTTGCTCCATCTGGGGAAGGTTTCTAACACAAATCTTTACCTTTTGCTAGATTATTAAAACCTACATGACCTACAAATCCTTTGGATTTGTTCCGCTCGTTGGGTTTTTGCAGGTAAAGTACAGTGTCAGCATCATTTAAAGCCCGTGGTTTTTAGGTTGTAAAGTTGGCGCATCCTTGAGTGACCATAAAGATGCAGAAAAAGAAGCAGAAAGTCTGAAGCCCAAATGCAAGTAAACCTGACGAGAATCTGGTAAGGCTGTTCACTATGAAGATTTGACTTGATGATTTGGCAGTTCTGCCTTCTTCCTGGAGCTTCTGGAGAAGCGGACGAATTTCAAAAGAGCAAGGCTATAGTTGAAAAACCATTTGTTATGTTGTGACTCCAGCCTCCGAACCTGGCCCCATGCCTGAAAGTGATTCCGAGAGTGAGGGGGAAGGGCTGGTAAGGCTTACCTCCAGAGCACCGATTCCTTTGGCCCGGCTTCAGGAGCCAGAACCAGACCAGTCAGAGGACGTAATGAGGCCGTCATCCCCTGATTCCTCCCTTCCCCAGGCTACGTCTTCAGACCCAGCTGATAATAATAATAATAATCAAACTTAGATCGACCCATGCTTCAGAAGATTAGAGAGGCAGCGTCATCAAAGGGAAGGGTGGGGCAGGAGCCCCACCCCACAGGATATATAAGGAGCTTTGGGACTGTTCTCACTTCACGGGAAGCAAAAGCTAGCTGAACCATTTCAAAAAGAGCTGGACGTCTTGCTCCGTGAGTCACTTGTTTAACTTTGGCAGGCAGCTGCGATTTCTCTGCCAGGACTGATAAGAGCCATGAATCCACTGGCTGAAGGTCAGCTCGTTGATCCGAAGTGGGGAAGGAGACAGAACTTGTTCTTTTATTGCTTTCTGTGAAGAACTGCTTTGAATAACAGAGTTGGGACCTGGCAGATCTTCTAGTCCAACCCCTACTCAAGCAGGAGACCATATACCATTCCAGTCAAGTGGCTGTCCAGTCTCTTCTTAAAAGCTTCTAGTGATGGAGCACTCACAACTGCTGAAGGACAGCCCTTCAACTTGTTAATTGTTCTCACAGTTAGACAATTTCTTCTTAGTTCCAGGTCGTTTCTCTCCTTGATTAGTTTCCATCCATTGTTTCTTGACTTGTCTTCTGATGCTTTGGAAAATAGGTTGACCCCTCCCCCACTTCTTCTTTGTGACAGCCCTTCAAATATTGGAACACTGCTATCATGCCACCCCTAGTCCTTTTCACTAGATAGACATACCCAATTTCTGCAACCGTTCTTCATATGATTTAGTCTCCAGCTAAATCTTTGTCGCTCTTCTCTGCACTCTTTCCAGAGTCTCTACATCTTTTTTATGATATGGTGACCAAACTGGATGCAGTATTCCAAGTGTGGTCTTACCAAAGGTTTACAAAGCGGTACTAGGTCTTTAAGTGATCTTGATTCTTTCTCCTTTTCTTCTTTTTCCCTGCCTCTGGTCATGATTTTGAACTATCTTATTTAGAATTCTAGAAATTTGGCTTCCATTGAGCAGATGCTTGCAATCCTATCGACTTTCCAAAGTTTCAAGAAGGTGTTTTTTTGGCATAGAGGTACAGTCAGGGGTGAAATCCAGCAGGTTCTGGAGAACTGGTAGCAGAAATGTTGAGTAGTCTGGAGAACCGGCAAATACCACCTATGGCTGGTCCCAGAGTGGGGTAGGAATGGAGATTTTGCAATATCCTTCCCCCGGGTGTGGATAGGGAATGGGGATTTTGCACTATCGTTCCCCTGGAGTGGGGAGGGAATGAGAATGAGGGAATGAGGGAATGAGATTTTGCAATATCCTTCCCCTGGAGTGGGGAGGGAGTGAGATTTTGCAATATCCTTCCCATGGAGTGGGATGGGAATGGAGATTTTGCAGTATCCTTCCCCAGCCATGCCAACCAAGCCACGCCCACCAAGCCACAGCACACCCACCAAGCCACACCCACAGAACCGGTAGTAAATAAATTTGGATTTCACCACTGGTCTAACCCCCTTTCAAACAGGAGATTCTATACCAGTGTTGGTGAGCCTTTTCGACACCAAGTGCCAAATGGGAGAGCATGTGTGAGGGAGCATTGGAAACTGGAAGAGCAGCTCCCCAAGCTGACAAAACAATGGAAGAGACCTACAGAGTTAAGAGGTGGAGGTGAGTTGGCTGACATCTGATCTCACAAGATGCCTAGAAACCTGGGAAGAAATATTTCAAACTATTCAAGGGGATTGTGTGTATAGTCAAGGCTTTGGTTTTCCCGGTTGCAAGGTATGAGGGAATAGCTTGTTATTCTGATTCTTCTATTTTTTGTACAAACACTAGCACCTTCCCTCCTTCCTTCCTTCCTTCCTTCCTTCCTTCCTTCCTTCCTTCTTTCCTTCCTTCCTTCCTTCCTTCCTTCCTTCCTTCCTTCCTTCCTTCCTTCCTTCCTTCCTTCCTTCCTAACTTCCTAACTTCCTAACTTCCTTCCTTCCTTCCTTCCTTCCTTCCTTCTTTTCCCTTTTTCTTCCTCCCTCCTTCTTACCTTCCTCCCTCTCTCCTTCTCCTTCTCCTTCTCCTCCTCCTCCTCCTCCTCTTCCTCCTCCTCCTCCCCCTTTCCTTCCTTCCTTCCTTCCTTCCCTTCCCTTCCTTCCCTTCCTTCCCTTCCCTTCCTTCCTCCCTCCCTCCCTCTCCTCTCCTCTCCTCCCTCCCTCCCTCCCTCCCTCCTCCCTCCCTCCCTCCCTCCTCTCCTCTCCTCTCCTCTCCTCTCCTCTCCTCTCCTCTCCTCTCCTCTCTTCTCTTCTCTTCTCTTCTCTTCTCTTCTCTTCTCTTCTCTTCTCTTCTCTTCTCTTCTCCATGCTTATAAAGCCTATTAAAAAGGGAGGGACATTATGTCTTTCTTTATTGCCAAAATATAGCTCGGCTTTGTTTGATCAAGTTTTATTTGGAAGGAATGTAATTCAATTCTCCTTTTCATTGGATTGGTTAGATGAAAGGTCAGGGGGCTTTTGAGAAAACTGCATGGTAGAACCAAGTTTTGGGAAGGGTAGCTGAGTTCTTTATTTCGTTCGGAACACTTTTTGCATGCTTCGCCCAAATGTACCTACAAGAGGTTGGGAAGTTTCCTTGGGAAAGATGGAAAACAGAATGACCCATGAGACCTAGGATTAGAGAGATCAGCGTATTCTGCCCAACCCTCCCTCAAAACAAATCAGATCCTGGAAATCAAAGAGCAAGGCCCACTGTGTTAAATGAGAGTTTGGAAAGACACTGCTTAAAGTCCTCATGGTAGAGGAAATTAGATCTACAAAGGTTTAGAGCAGTGACAGAGATTCTTTTGACCTCAGCATGTCAGAAATTCAGAAAATGCCTAGTTTGACTCTGTGGGCATGTCACACATCTACAAAAAAGAAACAATTATTTACATATTCCTGGCTATGTTCCCATGCCGAGGCTGCTGAATGTCTTCAGGGCCCCATTTCTTGGCTGTATTATTAACTGGCCAAGTATCTTTCTCCCAGGGCATGTATATTTAATCTGGATGTTTTTAGTGCTTTTATTGTTTTAAAGTTTGTCTGTCTGTCTGTCTGTCTGTCTGTCTGTCTGTCTGTCCGTCCGTCCGTCCATCCATCCATCCATCCATCCATCCATCCATCCATCCATCCATCCATCCGTATCTGTCTGTCTGTCTGTCCATCTGTTTTTCTGTCCATCCATCCATCCATCCATCCATCCATCCATGTCTGTCTGTCTGTCTCTCCATTCATCCATCCATCTGTATCTGTCTGTCTGTCTGTCCATCTGTTTGTCTGTCCATCCATCCATCCATCCATCCATCCATCCATCCATCCATCCATGTCTGTCTGTCTGTCTGTCTCTCTCTCTCCATCCATCCATCCATCCATCCATATCTGTCTTTCTGTCTATCCGTCCATCTGTTTGTCTGTTCATCCGTCCATCCGTCCATCCATCCATCCATCCATCCATCCATCCATCCATCCATCCATCCATCCATCCATGTCTCTCTCTCTCTTTCACTCTCTCTCCATCCATCCATCCATCCATTTCTGTCTATCTGTCTGTCCGTCCATCTATTTGTCTGTCTGTCCGTCCATCCATCCATATGTGTCTGTCTGTCTGTGGGCCTTGAGTCTGACACCCTGCTGTAGTCCATTCTAGTGTTAGCTTAATGACTGCAGCATCTGCTTAACAACCGTTGGAAAAAAGATAAAAATGGTCATGTGGTGACCCATTTAACGACCAACCATGACTTATGACTATAATAATTCCAGGCTCAATTACGGCCATCATTTGAGGACTACTTATATAGAATATAACACGTAGGCAAAGTGTAAGTTGGATATCTGGATAATGAATTTCCTATTTTCAATTTTTCAGATCCACATCCTTCCTAAGCATAGACCAGCCTTTCTGAATTTCCCTCCTTTACTTTAAACCTTCTTAACATTTGCTTTGGCTTCACCTCTTTGTCTTCAACTTGAACAAAATGCGAAGTACGGGCAACTGCATGTATATAACATAGCCAGAATTTAAGCTACTCTTCTTATTCTTTTCCTGCTTTTGTGCAGTCCCTTGCTAACATTTAGATTGCAAGTTCCTTTTGGGCACAGCGAGATCCTGGCTCATTAATCATTAAATTGTTTAGAAAGCCAGGAAGATCGATGGCATTGTCAACGTTTTATTACTGTGCACCTGTAAATTAAGAAATCAAAAACAAACATTCTGTATATCGTACTGGGGCAGGCTTTGATGGTTGTTAAGGTCTGATGTACTAATTAAGAGACCAGCCCTCACCAAGCTGCACCAATCAGAAACTAGCTTGACTGAAGATCAATCAGCAGTCAGGACATTTGGTTCTGAAGACAGGAGCCTATCCAGGGCCTGCATAGAAGACTATCTTGCCTCTGAAGGCACCAGCCACAGTTGCTGATGAAATTTCACTGATTCATTGATTATAATAATAATAATAATAATAATAATATCAGAGTTGGAAGGGACCTTGGAGGTCTTCTAGTCCAACCCCCTGCCCAGGCAGGAAACCCTACACCATTTCAGACAAATAGCTATCCAACATTTTCTTAAAAATTTCCAGTGTTGGAGCATTCACAACTTCTGCAGGCAAGTTGTTCCACTTATTGATTGTTCTAACTGTCAGGAAATTTCTCCTTAGTTCTAAGTTGCTTCTCTCCTTGATTAGTTTCCACCCATTGCTTCTTGTTCTACCCTCAGGTGCTTTGGAGAATAGTTTGACTCCCTCTTCTTTGTGGCAACCCCTGAGATATTGGAACATTGCTATCATGTCTCCCCAGTCCTTCTTTTCATTAAACTAGGCATACCGAGTTCCTGCAATCGTTCTTCATATGTTTTAGCCTCCAGTCCTCTAATCATCTTTGTTGCTCTTCTCTGCACTCTTTCTAGAGTCTCAACATCCTTTTTACATCGTAGCGACCAAAACTGAATGCAATATTCCAAGTGTGGCCTTACCAAGTATTATAAAGTGGTATATTATAAAGTGATTGATTGATTGATTGATTCATTCATTCATTCATTCACAATCAAAATCATTGATATTGATTGTTTCCTGATCGCTTATTTGTACCCTATGACTACCATTAAGTGTTGTACCTTATGATTCTTGATGAACGTATCATTTCTTTAATGTACACTGAGAGCATATGCACCAAGACAAATTCCTTGTGTGTCCAATCATGCTTGGCCAATAAAAAAACTATTCTATTCTATTCTATTCTATTCTATTCTATTCTATTCTATTCTATTCTATTCTATTCTATTCTATTCTATTCTTTCATAGAACATATTGTGGTAGATAATTTTATGTACTATGCTTAGGTCAGACTGAAGTCTGCATAGTTCTAAGTTGTCTAAGCCCAAAATTTGGAGTCTGGTGGCATAATGTATTTTATTGCGAGCAGAGGAGTGGAGGACTCTTCTCCTGAAATATCTCTGGACTCTCTCGATTGTATTTATGTCCGATATGCAGTGCAGGTTCCAGACAGATGAGCCATATTCAAGAATTGGTCTAGCAAATGTTTTGTATAAAAGAATAGAGGAAGGGAGGGAAGTGAGAGGGGAGAAGGAGAGGAATGGTTGTTATGGAAGAAGGGAGATATGAAATGATAAAAGAGCAACTCCGAATGTATTTTAAACTTTTAGGATGAAGGATGAACCAATATGGAAACCAAAAGACCATATGTATGATAAGAATGGTTAAAGAGATTGTACATTTATATACGTTTTATGAGAAATAAAAATTAAAAAAAAAGCTTTGAGAAAACAAAAGAGAAACCACAGAATAAAAAAATTGGAAGGTACTTTGAGGTCATCTACTCCAATCCGCTGCTCAAAAGAGAGACCCTTATACCCGTGATAGTGAACCTATGGCACACAGGTGGCATGCAGAGCCCTCTCTGCAGGCACACGAGCCATCACCCAGCTCAACTCCACCGCAGAGGCGTGTGCGCCAGTGGTGGGTTTCAAAATTTTTTACTACCAGTTCTGGCTTGGTGGGTGAGGCTTGGTGGGCGTGGCATGGAAAGAATAGAATAGAATAGAATTTTTATTGGCCAAGTGTGATTGGAGACACAAGGAATTTGTCTTGGTGCATATGCTCTCAGTGTACATAAAAGAAAAGATACCTTCATCAAGGTACAACATTTACAACACAATTGATGGACAATGTATCAATATAAATCATAAGGATTGCCAGCAACAAAGTTACAGTCATACAGTCATAAGTGGAAAGAGATGGGTGATGGGAATGATGAGAAGATTAATAGTAGTGCAGGTTCAGTAAATAGTTTGACAGTGTTGAGGGAATTATTTGTTTAGCAGAGTGATGGCCTTCGGGAAAAAACTGTTCTTGTGTCTAGTTGTTCTGGTGTGCAGTGCTCTATAGTGTCGTTTTGAGGGTAGGAGTTGAAACAGTTTATGTCCAGGATGCGAGGGGTCTGTAAATATTTTCACGGCCCTCTTCTTGATTCGTGCAGTATACAGGTCCTCAATGGAAGGCAGGTTGGTAGCAATTATTTTTTCTGCAATTCTAATTATCCTCTGAAGTCTGTGTTTTTCTTGTTGGGTTGCAGAACCGAACCAGACAGTTATAGAGGTGCAAATGACAGACTCAATAATTCCTCTGTAGAATTATTGAGAATTATTAAGAATACTGTAAAATCTCTGTTCCCTCCCCAATCCAGGGGAAGGTTACTGCAAAGTCCCCATTTCCATCAGCTGGGACTCGGGAGGCAGAGAATTAGATGGGGGCAGGGCCAGTCAGAAGTTTTACTACCGGTTCTCCAAACTACTCAAAATTTCCGCTACCGGTTCTCCAGAACTGGTCAGAACCTGCTGAAACCTACCTCCGGTGTGCGCCTCCCGCCAGCCATCTGATTTTCGGATGGGAAGGGGCGCATATGGGAGATGCATGCGCATGCCTGGGGGTTGTGCACACATGCGTGGGGCAAGGGGAGCATGGGGAGGCTGGAAGGAAGCCTACGAGGCCCAAAACAGGGCATGGGGAATGCAGGGCCACCCACTCCCCATAGCAGTGGTGGGTTTGAAATATTTTTACTACTGGTTCTGTGGGTGTGGCTTGATGGGCGTGGTGCGGCTTGGTGGGCGTGGCTTGATGGGCGTGGCAGGGGAAGGGTACTGCAAAGTCTCCATTCTCACCCCACTCCAGGGGAAGGATACTGTAGAATCTCCATTCCCAACCCAATCCAATCCAGGGGAAGGTTACTGCAAAATCCCCATCTCCTCCTCATCAGCTGGGACTTGGGAGGCAGAGAATAGATGGAGGCGGGCCAGTCAGAATTTTTACTACCAGTTCTGGCTTGGTGGGTGAGGCTTGGTGGGCGTGGCATGGAAAGAATAGAATAGAATAGAATTTTTTATTGGCCAAGTGTGATTGGAGACACAAGGAATTTGTCTTGGTGCATATGCTCTCAGTGTACATAAAAGAAAAGATACCTTCATCAAGGTACAACATTTACAACACAATTGATGGTCAATATATCAATATAAATCATAAGGATTGCCAGCAACAAAGTTACAGTCATACAGTCATAAGTGGAAAGAGATGGGTGATGGGAATGATGAGAAGATTAATAGTAGTGCAGATTCAGTAAATAGTCTGACAGTGTGGAGGGAATTATTTGTTTAGCAGAGTGATGGCCTTCGGGAAA
This sequence comes from Ahaetulla prasina, assembly GCF_028640845.1. NCBI lineage: Eukaryota > Metazoa > Chordata > Lepidosauria > Squamata > Colubridae > Ahaetulla > Ahaetulla prasina. The sequence goes on from NC_080541.1 coordinate 8,406,293, forward strand.
AAACTGTTCTTGTGTCTAGTTGTTCTGGTGTGCAGTGCTCTATAGTGTCGTTTTGAGGGTAGGAGTTGAAACAGTTTATGTCCAGGATGCGAGGGGTCTGTAAATATTTTCACGGCCCTCTTCTTGATTCGTGCAGTATACAGGTCCTCAATGGAAGGCAGGTTGGTAGCAATTATTTTTTCTGCAATTCTAATTATCCTCTGAAGTCTGTGTTTTTCTTGTTGGGTTGCAGAACCGAACCAGACAGTTATAGAGGTGCAAATGACAGACTCAATAATTCCTCTGTAGAATTATTGAGAATTATTAAGAATACTGTAAAATCTCTGTTCCCTCCCCAATCCAGGGGAAGGTTACTGCAAAGTCCCCATTTCCATCAGCTGGGACTCGGGAGGCAGAGAATTAGATGGGGGCAGGGCCAGTCAGAAGTTTTACTACCGGTTCTCCAAACTACTCAAAATTTCCGCTACCGGTTCTCCAGAACTGGTCAGAACCTGCTGAAACCTACCTCCGGTGTGCGCCTCCCGCCAGCCATCTGATTTTCGGATGGGAAGGGGCGCATATGGGAGATGCATGCGCATGCCTGGGGGTTGTGCACACATGCGTGGGGCAAGGGGAGCATGGGGAGGCTGGAAGGAAGCCTACGAGGCCCAAAACAGGGCATGGGGAATGCAGGGCCACCCACTCCCCATAGCAGTGGTGGGTTTGAAATATTTTTACTACTGGTTCTGTGGGTGTGGCTTGATGGGCGTGGTGCGGCTTGGTGGGCGTGGCTTGATGGGCGTGGCAGGGGAAGGGTACTGCAAAGTCTCCATTCTCACCCCACTCCAGGGGAAGGATACTGTAGAATCTCCATTCCCAACCCAATCCAATCCAGGGGAAGGTTACTGCAAAATCCCCATCTCCTCCTCATCAGCTGGGACTTGGGAGGCAGAGAATAGATGGAGGCGGGGCCAGTCAGAATTTTTACTACCGGTTCTCCGAACTACTCAAAATGTCTGCTACCGGTTCTCCAGAACTAGTTAGAACCTGCTGAAAGCCACCTCTGCCACATGGCCTGTTTTTGGTCCCAGGAGGCTTCAGGGAGGCCTACTAGGTCCAAAACAGGGTGCGGGGGGAGGGGCTCACGTGTGCATGTGCGTGGGGAGTTGTGTGCACATGAATGGGGTGGGGTGGGGGGGACAATGGAGGGTCATGAGTACATGCGCAGGGGGCTGGGGGCACAGGAGGGCATGCACAGATTGCATTATGGGTGCCAGAGCGCACACGCGCGCTTTTGGCAGACAGCGATAAAAAGGTAGCCATCATTGCCCTATACCATTCTGGACAAATGGCTATACCAGTGATGGCTAACCTTTTTGCCATCGCATGCCAAAAGTGGGGGGAGTCGTGCACGTGCATGCCCACACCCATAATTCTATGCGCCTCGCCCCCCCCCCAATTCCCCCCACCTTTTGCACGTAATGGCACGTTGGGCCCAGTAGGCCCATTTTTCTCTCTCCCCAGGCTCCTGAGCCTTTCTAGGAGCCAGGGGAGGGCAAAAACAGCCTTCCCCACCCACCTCCGGAAGCCGGAAACTGCCCGTTTGCTGACCTGCTAGACAGTCTGGTCTGAGACCTCAACCTGCCGCTCCCCCACCACCCTTGATAATCCAAGGTGAAACCCACTATGAAATCAAGAAAATCCTTGACTCTAGACTATACAGAGGTCAATTACAATATTTAGTCCACTGGAAGGGATATCCATTATCTGAATCTACTTGGGTCAAAAGTTGGAAAGTAAATGCGGACAATTTGATTAAACAATTTCACGACACTTTCCCTGACAAACCTAAAAAACCTCTTGGAGAGGGGAGGGGGGGTAGAAGGGAAGTGTGGACCACTGACACTCTTCTTTATCAACTCTTTGTTTTCTTTCCTAGGATATAGCTTCTTTTCCAAGGGGGGACGCCTGTCAGGCCTGGAAACCATACTAGACTTTAGGGTTCCAGACGCTGCCACATTTTTCCCCTGAGGGGAAGAAGGGGGGCTGAGGGGTATGGTAACATTCTTCAAGCGGTCAAGGTCGGATGGTGTTCACATCTGCAGGAAGAGTGGCGAGAAGATATTTGAATGAACTGGGAGAACGTGGGACCATGTGACCAGCAAAGGGGTCAGGGGGGTGGGACTCTTGGGGTTTGTATAACTGGGAAAAGAATCTGGAACTTCAGTTTTGGAATTTCACTCATCGTGTGCCAGTTTCCTCATGCTAGTAAAGAACTCTGAAAAACAATGGCTTCTGAGTTTTTTTTATGCAGAAGAGGTTTTTCTGGAACCTTGACATTTGGTGGGATTGGAAGGCCTGCTTTTGACCTCACGTGCCCACCAATATGGCTCCGCGTCCCACCTGTGACACATGTGCCATAGGTTCGCCATCATGGGGGCTATACAATCTCTTTTTAAAAACCTTCAATGATGGAGCACCCATACCCTCTGGAGGAAAATCGTTCCATTGGTTAACTGCTCTCACTCTCAGGAAATTTCTCCTCACTTGTACGTCGGTTCTCTCCTTTATTAGTTTTCATCCATTGTTTCTTCTCCTGCCTTCTGGTACTTTGGAGAATAGGTAGCCCTTCAAATATTGGAACACCGCTATTTTGTCACCCCACGTTCTTTTCACCAGACCAGGGGGTCTGCAAACTTGGCTCTTTTAAGACTTGCGGACTTCAACTCCCAGAGTTCCTCAGCCAGCTTTGCTCTGGGAGTTGAAGTCCGCAAGTCTTAAAAGAGCCAAGTTTGCAGACCCCTGCACCAGACTAAACATACCCAATTCCTGCAAACATTCTTCCTATGTTTTAGCCTCCAGCCATCTTTGTTACTCTTCTCTTTTTTAGAGTCCCACTGAAGATGTTATTTATTTTATTTATTTATTTTGTCACAAGAGTATGTATAAGCATAAGCATGAAATAACTATACGATATATAAGCATATATATAAGCATAAGTATCTAATAACTATATGAATTGGATACAATGAAAGGGAACATTAGGACAGGAATGGTAGGCACGTTGGTGCTCTTATGCATGCCCCTTACAGACCTCTTAGGAATGGGGTGAGGTCAATAGTAGACTGTTTTTGGTTGAAGCTTTTGGGATTTTGGGAAGAGACCACAGAGTCAGGTAGTGTATTCCAAGCATTAACAACTCTGTTACTGAAGTCATATTTTCTGCAATCAAGATTGGAGCGGTTGACATTAAGCTTAAATCTATTGTGTGCTTGTGTATTGTTGTAATTGAAGCTGAAGTAGTCTTTGACAGGAAGGACATTGTAATAGATGATTCTATGAGTTAAACTCAGGTCATGTCGACGGCGGCGGAGTTCTAAGTTTTCTAAACCCAGGATTTCAAGTTTGGTGGCATAAGGTATTTTGTTGTAAACAGAGGAGTGGAGAACTCTTCTTGTAAAATATTTCTGGACGCGCTCAATTGTATTAATGTCCGAAAGGAGGTGTGGGTTTTGTAGCTTGGTAACAAAACAACTGGGAGCCAAACAGCAAGCTTGGAGGACAAATCTCTGTCTAAATATTTGGTTTTTCACGGATAATATCTCGCTTTTACGGGTCTCGTTTCTGCATCAAAGTGATGGGAATCTGGAATTGCAATAGAAAGGTGAGTTCAGGCAATTGAGATTGGGCTGGTGGGTGAATAATGGCAAGCAGGAAGACCCCTCAAGTATAGTAATTATAGGACACCTTAAGTAATCCAAAGAAATTTAAGATCACGCAGATAAATGAGGTCCACAGAATTAGGTAAGATCCAGTGAGGTGTTTCAGTCCAATCTAATTTCTCCAAACTAGTGTGAGGTATAGTAAGAAGGCTGTCAAGGTGAGGGTGAAACACTTGATAGATTATCTCATAAATGGCAATTCAACCCAGGTAGGGAGACATCGGGGGCAAATGCAGCTCAAAGAAAGTCCACCTTAATTAACTCAGTATAAAGGAGGCTAGGAAATTCTATTACAGTTTGCAAGATTTTGTATTTACTCCAGACTAGCAGCAAAGATACCTCCCTGAAACCCATTTCATTCTGGCTTCCTTATTTGGCCCGCGACGTGGGATTTGACAGTTTAGGATTAAAACATTGAAAATATATACTTCTTTGGGAAAGCACCAAGACAGAGAAATGGGAAAAAACATGGGGTGAAGAGCAGAGTTAAGAACGGAGATAACGGACTCTCTAGGAGAATTCAGTAGTTCTGAACAGCAATTTCATTAAAACTTGGCATTTAGAAATTAGGACGATTCAACTGGCTCCCAAAAGTTCTTTCCTTACATTTTCTCATTCTAAAAAGTTGATTAGTTTTACAAGTCCTGCTCACGCTCTTCCAGAATAAAAGAGTTGAAAGGGGCCTTGGAGGTCTTCTAGTCCAACCCCCTGCTCAGACAGGAAACCCTATACCATTTCAGACAAATGATTATCTAATCTCTTCTTGAAAACTTTCAGTGTTGGAGCACTCATAACTTCTGGAGGCAATTCGTTCCACTGGTTAATTGTTCTCATTGTCAGGAAATTTCTCCTTAGTTCTAGGTTGGTTGTCCCCTTAATTAGTTTCCATCTATTGCTTCTTCCATTGCATCTTAATTAGTTGCATTGCTGCTGCCTGTCCTCAGAATAGGTTGACTCCCTCTTCTTTATCGCAACCCTTTCCACACCCTAGTCACCTTCTGCCTTGACTACTGCAATGTGCTCTATATATAGGGGTGGGATTCTACCGGTTCAGGCCGGTTCGGGTGAACTGGTAGCTCCAATGATCAGCTGGGAGTGAACTGGTTCGTCCCGATGATCAGATGGACCCACCCGCCTGACCGTGTGTCGTGTCCCACTCCTCCGCTGACGGCCGGGTCAGGGAAATCCGAATCAGGCTTGCCTCTGCAGCTCTGCCCAAAGTCCTAGCAAAGTCCTCAGAGCAGGCAGGAGACCAGTAAGTGACTTCAGCAAGATAAGTTTGACTTTGCCTGACTCAGAGACTGCCAGAAAGCAGATCCTTTATATAGGCCATGGGGTGTGGCTCCATGACTCAGCACTCATTAAGGCCTGCCCCTCCCTTCCTTCTGTTGCCTCTGCCTATCCAATCTTCTGATGCGAGGATCACTCCAATCAGCTGTTGTTGGAAGTAAACTTTCCTCAGGCTCACATGCTGTGGAGGAGGGGGAGGGGTCTAGCTGCTCTGTTTGCCTGGGCATGGAGCCAGGGCTGGGGCCGGAGGATGCCCCCTCCTCTGCAGCTTGTCTGGGCATGGAGCCAGGACTGGGGCCGGGAGGCATACATTCCTACGTGTTCGGGAGCAGATAAGCAGACCCCGGCTGCGGTGAGAGCGGACAAGACACAACACCGTGCTATTTTCCTACCATTATCTTCTCAGCTGATTTGCGCAGCAGAACAGATTGCCACGCCTCAGCTGTGTTTCTCCTCTGAAGAAACGCGGAAATGAAGTGCACAATCACCAAACCGGTTGTTAAACTGGGGAGATCCCACCACTATCTATATGGGATCCCACCACTGTCTATATCCTTCTCCACTGAGAAGGATTCCGAAGTTCCAATTGTTTCAAAATGCTGTACTCCATGCTGTATTCTGCTAGTCGAGATTTGCATATGTGGCACCTGTCTTACAGGAGTTGCATTGATTGCCAATTTCCTTCAGGGTCCCATTTAAAGTTCTAGTTGTCACTTTTAAAGCCCTACATGGCTTGAGGCTAAGTTACTTGAAGGTCCATCTTTTTCCAGTTATATATTCCTGAACCAGAGTTTTTTTTTTTTAATTTGCATTTATATCCCGCCCTTCTCCGAAGACTCAGGGCGGCTTACACTATGTCAAGCAATAGTCTCATTCTATTTGTATATTATATACAAAGTCAACTTATTGCCCACCCAACAATCTGGGTCCTCATTTTACCTACCTTATAAAGGATGGAAGGCTGAGTCAACCTTGGGCCTGGTGGGACTTGAACCTGCAGTAATTGCAAGCAGCTGCTGTTAATAACAGACTGCATTAGTCTGTTGAGCCACCAGAGGCCCTTTAGTTGGAGGCAGAATATGTAATGGGCCCCCTTTCTTAAGGAGACCCATCCAGTGGGACCAAGAAAAAGGGCCTTCTCCATGAGGGTTCTCTCCCTGTGGAACATCATCCCTGCAGAGACAAAATTGGCCTCCACCTAACTGTCAACTGTCCAATTGATGAATCCAGAAAAAGAAACTCCTGGGACATTATTTTATCAAGAGTATAAACTTTACTGAATAAACCACACTGGCACTGAAGAAACAAAACCAGTTCTGGGTTTCCTGTGCAAAAGCAAGCATAGTTAATTCCAGAGGTGGGAGTCATATAATGTAACAACCGGTTCGCCCAGCACCGAAAATGTGAGCGCCTTCCGGGCAAGTGTGTGGCTTCAAAAACACGGCAATATAGGATGGGATAGTGCCAGGACAGGTGGCAGAGGTGGATTTCAGCAGGTTCTGAGACATTCTGGAGAACTGGTAGCGGAAATTTTGAGTAGTTCGGAGAACCGGTAGTAAAAATTCTGACTGGCCCCGCCCCCATCTATTCTCTGCCTCCCAAGTCCCAGCTGATCGGGAGGAAATGGGGATTTTGCAGTAACCTTCCCCTGGAGTGGGGAGGGAAAGGAGATTTTACAGTATCCTTCCCCTGGAATGGGAAGAGAATGGAGTTTTTATAGTATCCTTCCCTTGGAGCAGGGTGGGAATGGAGATTTTACAGTATCCTTCCCCTGCCACGCCCACCAATTCACACCCACCAATCCACACCATGCCCACCAAGCCACACCCACAGAACTGGTAGTAAAAAAATTTGAAACCCACCACTGGTCACAACTACCGGTTCACCCAAACCAGTCTGAACCAGCAGCAGTCCACCTCTGGTTAATTCCTCCTTTCCCTACATGCCACCCACAGTCCATTACGTCCACCAATCACTTCTGTTCATTTTGTTATGAGAACCATCTGGCCACACTGTGACATCTGCTCTGGGTGTCCCAGTGGGGGGGGGGGTTGGGAAAGCCATGTCTCATGGGAATCAACACTGCTTGGATGCCATTTCTTCTACCCTTGCATTCCAATCCTCCACCCCTTTTCCTTTGTCAAGATGTGAGAGAATGGGAATATAGGTGAAAGTCTGAGTCAGTCTTGACACTAAATACTCTTTCAAAAAGCACTCAAAGCTGAAGACCCAGATAGATTCAGAGCACATTAAGCAGTTTGTTTGATTCTTGACACTAGGGAGTTGGGGGTGTATTGGGTTTTGCATTTTGGGTTTTATTTCTTTTTTTTTTCCTTTTGTTTACATTTATATCCCGCCTTTCTCCGAAGACTCAGGGCGGCTTACAGTGTGTAAGGCAATAGTCTCATTCTATTTGTATATTTACAAAGTCAACTTATTGCCCCCCCCCAACAATCTGGGTCCTCATTTTACCTACCTTATAAAGGATGGAAGGCTGAGTCAACCTTGGACCTGGTGGGACTAGAACCTGCAGTAATTGCAGGCAGCTGTGTTTTAATAACAGGCTTCTTACAGGCCCAGGCTTATTTCTGTAAGTTGCCTGGAGTCAGAGTGAGTGAGTTGGGCAGCCATTTGCCGTATTTTTCGGAGTATAAGACGCACCTTCCCCCCCACCAAAAAAAAGAGAGTGAAAATCTGGGTGCGTCTTGTACTCCGAATGTAGCCCCGCCCAGCTTCTCAAATGGAGGTTTCAGAGGCTGAAAAAAAGCATCAGAAACGGAGCTTCATGGAGCTTAGAAAAAAAAAGCCCCAAATGGAGCTTCAGAAAAAAAGCCCAAAACAGAGCTTCAGAAAAGAAGCTCCAAACAGAGCTTCAGAGGCTTTTTTTTCTGAAGCTCTGTTTCAGAGCTTCAGAGGCTTTTTTTCTGAAGCTCTGTTTCAGAGCTTCAGAGGCTTTCGGAGGCAGAAAAAAGTTTTTTTCTGAAATGGAGTTTCAGAGGCAGAGAAAAAAAGAAAGCCAAAAAAAGCAAGGCACAGAGCTCACAACCAAGGAACCTGTTGCTAAAATTCACTTCTGGGAACAGCTGATTGGGGGTATTCTGGGAAGCCAATCCACCGGCCAATCAGCTTTTTTCTTATTTTCCTCCCTAAAAACTAAGGCGCGTCCTATACTCTGAAAAATACGGTACATTTTTTTCTAAACAAAGTCAATTGTTTAGGAGGCCACGGTGGCTCGTGTGGTTAGGACACTGAATCAAGAAACCATTGAGAGAGTGACAACTCAGCAGCTTGAAACCTGAGAGTGGGTCAGGTGACGGATGGAGCTCTCAATTTGCCCCAACTTCTGTCCACCTGGCAGTTTGAAAGTATGTAATTGCAATCCCAAAGATGATTTTTTTTTCCCAAGAGGCAACTGGACTTTCTGGTTTTTCTTTGAAGACGTTTTGCTTCTCATCCAAAATGCTTCTTCAGCTCTGATGGGATGGTGGCGAATGGAAGGATTTATACTCCTTGCAGACAAAGCTGGTCATTTGCATCCTTTTACAGAGTCCTCAAGGCCACTTGGAGATTCATCTTTGTCCTCAGGGTAGTACTGAGTAATGCAAATGGGTGTGGAGCCTTCTTGAAAGGATTGTTGAAAGAACTAAGAATCTCCATAGACAAGCAGCTGCAAGTAGATAAACAGGTACTACTTCCGTGGGAAAATAACAGGGACATGAAAAGAACCCACTCATGAATCCCCTGGGCCATGGTGTCACCAGCTAATCCTTTCAAACCAGAAGTCCACTGACAGTGGGGAAAGAAAGGTGCTTTTTCAGGAGGCAACTGGACTTTCTGGCTTTTCTTTGAAGACGTTTCGCTTCTCATCCAAAATGCTTCTTCAACTCTGACGGGATGGAGGGGAATGGAAGGATTGATACACCTTGCAGACAAAGCTGGTTATTTGCATCCTTTTTTTTTAAAATTTGAATTTATATCCCGCCCTTCTCCGAAGACTCAGGGAGGCTTACACTGTGTTAAGCAATAGTCTTCATCCATTTGTATATTAGTATTTAGTATTTATTGAATTTTTATATCCCCCTTCTCCCGAAGGACTCAGGGCGGTTCACAGCCAAGGTAAAAACAATGATAATATACAGAAAACAATAATTAAAAAACTTATTAGATGTATGGCCAAATTAAAACATTTAAAACCTTAAAAACCCCATAAAATTTGTATCAAATATTAAAATATTAAAAATATTAAAAACTATTTAAAATTCCTATGCCAGTCCTGCGCGAATAAACAGATACGTCTTCAGCTTGCGGCAGAAGGTCCGAAGGTCAGGCAGTTGACAAAGTCCAGGGGGAAGTTCATTCCAGAGGGTGGGAGCCCCCACAGAGAAGGCCCTTCCCCTGGGGGCCGCCAGCCGACATTGCTTGGCGGACGGCACCCTGAGAAGTCCCTCTCTGTGCGAGTCCCTCTCTCTGCGAGCATACGGGTTGGTGGGAGGCATTCGGTAGCAGCAGGCGATCCCGTAAGTACCCTGGCCCTAAGCCATGGAGCGCTTTAAAGGTAGTAACCAAAACCTTAAAGTGCACTCGAAAGACCACAGGTATATACAAAGTCAACTTTTATCACCCCCAACAATCTGGGTCCTCATTTTACCTACCTTATAAAGGATGGAAGGCTGAGTCAACCTTGGGCCTGGTGGGACTGGAACTTGCAGTAATTGCAAGCAGCTGTGTTAATCACAGACAGACTTAGTCTGCTGAGCCACCAGAGGCCCCTTTTACAGGGACTTTTACAGAGTCCTTGAGGCCACTTGGAGATTTATCTGTGTCCTCAGGGTAGTACTGAGTAGTGCAAATGGGTGTGGAGCCTTCTTGAAAGGATTGTTGAAAAGACTAAGAATCTCCATAGACAAGCAGCTGCAAGTAGATAAACAGGTACTACTTCTGTGGGAAAATAACAGGGACATGAAAAGAACCCACTCATGAATCCCCTGGGCCATGGTGTCACCAGCTAATCCTTTCAAACCAGAAGTCCACTGACAGGTTCTTCGAATATGAATGTGGTAGCAACAAATAAAATAAAATAAATATTTTGGGGATACAATTAGCCTAACATAGAGGATTTGGGGCCGGACTGCTTTTTTTTTTTTTTACTGGCAAGTAGCTGATCTGTGGATGATTTGTAGTGATTTTTTTAAAATCACTTAGAAGTGCTTACTGCCCATAGATCATTACGGAGCATCTACTTGGATGCGAACTAACGTGGGAGTCAGTTTGCACAAAATAAAAAAATTCCTTGGCTGGAATTCCTTCTCATCATCCTGATGAGACCAAAAGAGTTTGGGTTTTTTCCGGCTCACTCTTTTCTTAATTTTGAATTTATTTTTCTTCTTCCCTGAAGCTCAGGAAAATGAGTTGATGGTACTTACGATGCGGCATATATGGGAGATATGAGATCTTTCTTTCTTTCTTTCTTTCTTTCTTTCTTTCTTTCTTTCTTTCTTTCTTTCTTTCTTTCTTTCTTTCTTTCTTTCTTTCTTTCTTTCTTTCTTTCTAATTGCCTAAAATAGACAAGTAATAGTTGGGCTGTTCAAAGTGACTCTGTACTATCTTACTACCCTGTTTTCCCCCAAAATAAGACATCCCCTGATAATAAGCCCAATTGGACTTTTGAGTGCATGTCAGTAAGGCCAAGCGCTTATTTCAGGGTTCAAAAAAAATATAAGACAGGGTCTTATTTTTGGGGAAACATGGTAGGATAACTTTTTTTTTTACTTGAAGAAATCTATCTTACAAGGATGGTAGAATAGAATAGAGTAGAGTAGAGTAGAGTAGAGTAGAGTAGAGTAGAGTAGAGTAGAGTAGAGTAGAGTAGAGTAGAACAGAACAGAACAGAACAGAATATGGAATGGAATAAATAGAATAGTATATGGAATAGCATAGACTAGACTAGACTAGTATATAGAATAGAATAGAATAGAATAGAATAGAATAGAATAGAATAGAATAGAATAGAATAGAATAGAATATGGAATAGAATAGAATAGTATATGGAGAGAATAGAATAGAGTAGAGTAGAGTAGAGTAGAGTAGAATAGAATAGAATAGAATAGAATAGAATAGAATAGAATAGAATAGAATAGAACAGAACAGAACAGAACAGAATATGGAATGGAATAGAATAGAATAGTATATGGAATAGCATAGATTAGACTAGACTAGACTAGTATATAGAATAGAATAGAATAGAATAGAATAGAATAGAATAGAATAGAATAGAATAGAATAGAATAGAATAGCAGAATTGGAAAGGAGCTTAGAGGTCTTCTAGTCCAACTCCCTGCCTAGGTAGGAAACCCTACACCACTTCAGACAAATAGTTATCCAACATCTTCTTAAAAACTTCCAGTGCAGAAACAATTCCATTTGCCTAACATGCTTTCTTAACATAAATACTGTACATTACCCTAGTCTTTTGAACCATAACAATCAAGACATACCTTTTATCTTTTATCTGAGATTCAATAAAGCAAACAGTAATTGGATGGTTTCTACATGGAATTTTTATCACTGAAATCTCTATGTTTCCCTAAGAGCAACTAAGAGAGGGTTATTTGTATGTGAATGAGAGGGAGAGCGAGAACAAGAGAGAGAGAGAGAGAAATGGTTTGGAAGAAAATGTACTGTCAATTAGATGAGATCATGAAATTAAGGGTGTTGGGTCCTTTTTTTGGGGACATGACAGATGACAATCTGGTACACTAATAATCTACCTGGATGTCGGGCTCCAAAAAACCACGAATGGCAAGTTGCATTTCTTCTAAACAGATTTACTATATTTTTCAGAGTATAAGACACACTCCCTCGACCCCCCAAAAGTGGGTGAAAATTTGGGTGCATCTTAGATACCGAATGTAGCCAAAAATGCAAGGCACCGATGAGGAGATGATCTGTAACAATCCCTGCAGTCTGGAACAGCTGATTGGGGGTATTCCGGGAGGCTGATCCACCCGCCAATCAGCTGCTAGTGCTGAATCAGGCTGCAATAATGTGCTGAAGCTGACCTGGCTGTTTGCTATTTGCTGCAAGGATGTGTTAGAGTTTGGAGCAGCAATCAGATCCAGAAAGCACACACAAGCAACTGATTCAGCAGGATTCAATAACTTCTCTTTATATATAATATAACATGTGAAGTAAATATACAATACCAAAAGCAGGTTCTCCAATGTGGTAGTAAATACAAGCAAAACACAAGCAGAGGAGAGGAGTTTCAGTTTCAGTTTTGAGCAGCAGACTAGTTTGGAGCTCAGCACAGACTTAGAGCAGTTGAGCTAAGCCACGCCCAGGCTCCTTGCTGTCTCCTTCCTTGTTGCTCACACAGCAAATACTGTTTCAGTTTCCAAAATCCCTCAACTCTATCACACACTGACAGGACGCTAGCCAGATGAATACCGATGGATGCTGCTAGGCAGAGGCAATATTTTTTCTTATTTTCCTCCCCAAAAACTAAGGTACATCTTAAACTCTGGAGCGTCTTATACTCTGAAAACTATGGGTAGTTATTGTTCCTCATCTATAGATAGAAATCTTGCCAAACTATAGCAGACCACTTGACCATAAGACATATATTCTGGGGACTATTAGGGAAGTGCTGTCTTCACCAACTTTCTCTCACACAGCCTATCTAAATTTTGCTGTCTCTTGCTCCTGTGAAATGCATTCTCTACTTCTTGGGAATCCAGACAACAATGTCTCATATTGGATGTTTGTAAGCAAAGGAACTATTAAAAATGCAACGCCATATTTGCACTGGAACTGAAGGGCACAAAACTCATTCTTGCTCTTTGACATTCTCACCATTAATGGAGATATATAGCAATATCCTCTATCATCAAATAAAACTTTCCATCATCTACAAGGAAGAACTGAGTTCAGAACTTTTGAACCATCAATCCTCTAATAATACTTTCCATCATCTACAAGGAAGAATTGAGTTCAGAACTTTTGAACAAAGTTTTAACAAAGTAGCAGAATTGGAAGGAACCTTGGAAAACTTCTAGTCTGACCCCCTGCTCAAGCAGAAAACCTATATCATTTCAGACAAATGGTTGTCCAATCTCTTCTTAAAAGCTTCCAGCGTTGGAGCATTCAGAACTTCTGGAGGCTATTCCATTAATTGTTCTAATTGTGAGGAAATCTCTTCGAAGTTCTAGGTTGGTTGTCTCCTTGATTGGTTTCCATCTATGGCTTCTTGTCCTGTCCTCAGGTGGTTTGGAAAATAGGTTAATCCCTCTCTTCTCTGGGACAACCCCTCACTGCATATCGGACATTAATACAAATGAACGTGTCAAGAAATATTTCACAAGAAGAGTCCTCCACTCCTCTGCTCGCAACAAAATACCTTATGCCACCAGACTTAAAATTTGGGGCTTAGAAAATTTAGAACTATGCCGTTTTTGGTCTGACTTAAGCATAGCTCGTAAAATCATCTGCTACAATGTCCTACCTGTCAATGACTACTTCACCTTCAATCACAACAATACACGAGCCCACAATAGATACAAACTTAAGGTAAACCGCACCAAACTCGATTGCAGAAAATATGACTTCAGGAACAGAGTGGTCAATGCCTGGAATGCACTACCTGACTCTGTGGTTTCATCCCCAAACCCCCAAAACTTTAACCTAAGACTGTCTACTCTTAACCTCACCCCATTCCTAAGAGGTCTGTAAGGGGCGTGCATAAGCGCACCAGCGTGCCTACCGTCCCTGTCCTAATGTTCCCTTTAATTGTATTCATTTTATGTATTCAATTCATGCTTATACTTCTGTATATTACCTAATACGTACTCAACAAATAAATAAATAAAAATAAATAAAGAGTAATCATACCCAGTTCCTGCAACCATTTTTCATATGTTTTAGCCTCCAGCCCCCTCATCATCTTTGCTGCTCTTTTGGCTCATGACTGTAGCATGAACATGGCATAGGAATGCTTCCATCTTTTGAAGAGTTCTTGTTGTTTGAGAAAAGAGATGAACTCATGGCATAACTTTGTTTAAATCACCAGTGCCTGTGACAGCTCTGCCTATCAATTAAGAATTAATGATTGGGTTTTTCCCCCCCTAAGACTTCCATTGCATCTCAAATAGGTTCTGATACCGATTTGTTTGTTTGTTTGCTTATTTATTTGTCAATCACATATAAGATAGGTAAAAGTATAAACATTATTTGGATATATGAAAAGAGTAAGTTTTTTAAAAAAGGAACATTAGGACAGGGACAGTAGGCACGCGGGTGCTCTTATGCACGCCCCTTACAGACCTCTTAGGAATGGGGTGAGGTTGACAGTAGACAGTTCAAGCTTAAAATTTTGGGGGTTCGGGGAAGAAACCACAGAGTCTGGTAGTGCATTCCAGGCATTGGCCACTCTGTTGCTGAAGTCGTATTTTCCGCAATCGAGTTTGGAGCGGTTTACCTGGAGTTTGTATCTATTATTTGCTCGTGTATTGTTGTGGTTGAAGCTGAAGTAGTCATTGACAGGTAGGACATTGTGGTAGATAACTTTATGTACTATGCTTAGGTCAGATTGAAGTCTGCATAGTTCTAAGTTGTTTAAACCCAAAATTTGGAGTCTGGTGGCATAAGGTATTTTATTGCGAGCAGAGGTAAATTTAAATAATTCTTTGCATGCAAAATAAATGTAGCTACTTTATGAGCTGTGCAAAGTATTTGAGAATTGCTTATTCATCTATGAATGCGTTTTATGAGTATATCCGTTCCAGCAAAATCCAAAGAACCCATCTATCTTCCCTCTCTCTCTCTCTCTCTCTCTCTCTCTCTCTCTCTCTCTCTCTCTCTCTCACACACACACACACACACACACATTATGTGTGATATTATTATTATTATTATTATTATTATTATTATTATTATTATTATTATTATTATTATTATTATTATTATTATTATTATTATTATATCACAGAGGGGTGTTTCTCTCACCTTTCCATTTCTAAACCAGTTCATATGACCTAAAAGTAATAAAAAGTTTCATCTGAACATTACATTAAAAAGTATTGCCACATCTCTTTATTTAATGTTGTTCAGTTACTTCAATTTAAATTTCAACAATATTAAGTTAAACATTTCTTGTTCTGGTTTCTATTTTCGAGCCATATGTACATTTTATTCCATATTTCATAACATTCCGAATCTTCTCTCTCTTTCAACTCCATAGTCATTTTATCCATCTCTGTGCATTCTAGAATTTTCCTAATTACTGTTTTGCCTGAGGGTACATTTTTTTGTTTCCAATTTTTTTGTGAATGTGATTCTTGCTGCGGTAAGTATGTGCAATATAATGTATTGAAAGTTTTTGTTCATTTTCGGGTCCAGTATTCCTAATAAAAACAATTCAGGTTTCAAATCTATTTTTTTATTTGTAATTTCTTCCAATCATTTTTGAATTTGACACCAATACTTTCTTGTGATGGGGCACGTCCACCCCATGTGGTAGAATGATCCAGATTTATGGTTGCATCTCCAACAATTAAGTGATAAATTGGGATACATCTTGGCCAATCTATTTTTTTATTATTATTTTATTTATTTTTGTCACAACAGTATACACAAACAATTGTCATAGATAAAACAACATATTTTGAAGAATATATATATATATGTTAGTTACCACCTTTAAAGCGCTCCATGGCATAGGACCGGGTTACTTACGGGACCGCCTACTGCTACCGGCGATCTCCCATCGACCAGTGCGCTCCCATAGGGAGGTTCTCCTTGGGGTGCCGTCGGCCAGTCAATGTCGGCTGGCGACACCCAGGGGGAGGGCCTTCTCTGTGGGGGCACCAACCCTCTGGAACACGCTACCACCAGGTATCCATCAACTCCCTGATCTTCGGACCTTTCGACGCGAGCTGAAAACATTTCTGTTTCACTGTGCAGGACTGGCCTAGTGGGGTTTTAATAAGGGGTTTTATTGGTTTTAAGTTCTTCAATCAACTCTAAATTTTCCTTTGTATTAATTGATTTTACTTTGACTGTAAACCGCCCTAAGTCCTTTGGGAGAAGGGCGGTATAGAAATCGAAACAATAATAATAATAATAATAATAATAATAATATATGTAAAAAATATGCATCGACTATATCAATTTGATATAATGAAGGGAACAATAGGACAGGAACGGTACGCACTTTTGTCCTCTTATGCACGCCCCTTATAGCCCTCTTAGGAATGGGGTGAGGTCAATAGTAGACAGTTTTTGGTTGAAGATTTTGGGATTTTGAGTAGAGACTATGGAGTCAGGTAATGAGTTCCAAGCATTAACAACTCTGTTACAGAAGTCATATTTTCTGCAATCAAGTTTGAAGCAGTTGACATTTAGCTTGAATCTATTTTTTGCTCTTGTAATATTGCGATTGAAGCTGAAGTAGTCTTTTATAGGAAGGATATTGCAATAGATGATTTTGTGTGTTAAACACAGGTCATGCCGAAGTCGACGGAGTTGTAAGTTTTCTAATCCCAGGATTTCAAGTCTGTTGGTATAAGGTATTTTGTTGTTTTCGGAGGAGTGAAGAACTCTTCTAGTAAAATATTTCTGGACTCTTTCTATTGCATTTATGTCAGAGATGTGGTATGGGTTCTAGCTGGTGACAAATGCCACTTATAAAACATTTTTTAGAGGTTTTCTTTGTAAGCAACTACTATTGTGAGTTTGTAGTTCCTTTCCTATAGTTTGTCCCACTATTCTAATTCTATGCTGTGGCCAAAATTCCTTCCCCAATGAATCATCGTTTCTTTTACAACTTCCTCCTCCATTTTATATCTTAGTAGAAATTTATATAATTTTGTGATCATTTTTCCTTCTGTTCCTAATAAAATTTTATCCAACTCCAATTGTTTTTCATATATGCCATATTGTTCTTGATCCTTTTTTAGTCTTGTTTTGATTTGTAAGTAGGGTAAATATAAACAAATATAAATGTGTAGATAAGAACAATGAATATTATAATATAATGTGTGTGTGTGTGTGTGTGTGTTGGAGTAACACAATTATCCTACTATTGAGTAGTAAATAGAAATGATAGAATAGAGAACTACAAAAGCAAAATATGCAAGTCGATATGAAATGCTGTAAAATTACCATTAATGTTATGTAATGTTGAATACGTTATGTCTCAACATGTCTTGTTTTTATTCATGTGTGATTGTTTTTCGTGGTGTTTTTAAAGACAAACTGTTTAATAAAAAATATTTTTTTAAAATATTGCACATTTGTTTCAGTTTAATTCATCTCTTTTACCTTAACTTTTTCGAAGCCCCAGCCAATAATGTTTTGTCCCTTCGAAGCCTATCAGGTAGAAAGAAACTTAAGCATTAACTTTTCCAATATTAAAGGGGACACGGTGGCTCAGTGGCTAAGACACTGAGCTTGTCAATCAAAAGGTCGGCAGTTCAGCGGTTCGAATCCCTAGCGCCGCATAACGGGATGTACTCCCGTTACTTGTCCCAGCTTCTGCCAACCTAGCAGTTCGAAAGCACATAAAAAATGCAAGTAGAAAAAATAGGGACCACCTTTGGTGGGAAGGTAACAGCATTCCGTGTGCCTTTGACATTGAGTCATGGCGGCCACATGACCACGGAGAATCTTCGGGCAGTGCTGGTTCTTCGGCTTTGAAACAGAGATGAGCACCACCCCCTATAGCGAGGGGAACCTTTACCTTTCCAATATTTGAAACCTGGAAGAAAATAGGCTTGAAACTTGTTGGAACCAAATATTTAATTATTGCTTTCCTTGCTGTTGGCTTGGAATGTTAAAAGAGAAAAAAAAAACCCTCCTTCCTATTATGTTTTTATTTGAATTCCAGAATTGACCTGCAAGATTGGGAACCATTTCTTTAATTCTCTACTGCAGGGCTGTCAAAATCATGGCCCGCGGGCCAGCTGCGTTATGCATTGGCCACGCCCAAGTCTGGTTTAGCAAATGGGAAAATAGTCCCAATACGTTATGTGATGCCGCCATTATGATGCAAGTTTGAGACCTCTGGTCTACTGCCTCCTATTCCTTTCTAGGAAACTTACAAGGAAAATCTAATAATAAATCAAATGATTACAAACACTTAAGCACAGCCGGAGGCATGCAATAGATAACATCTAATATGTAAATATGTCATATGTAAAGAATGTATTTATATGTAAATATGTAAACAAGTCTGGTAAAAGCGGGGTGAAATGCTCCCGGCTTGGACCGGATCACCCAATCTGGTAGCAATGGCAGTGGGTGGTTCGGAGAACCGATAGCAAAAATCCCTGCCTGCCCCCCATGCCCAGCTGAGCCACGCGATCATCAGAGGCACAGCCGAAAAAATGCTTTTAAAAGTAAAAAAAAAAGCCTCTGATGATCACGTGGCTCAGATGGGATCGTCGGAGCCTTTTAAAAGTATTTTTTACAACCTCTTCAGCCGATTTTACATTTCACCACTGGGTAAAAGGTGTCCAAGCAGGCAACCACTTAAGTATGAGCCAACAGGTGCTATAGCTGCTGAAAAAGCCAAGACTGTCCTGGGTTGCATTAACAGAGGGATAGAATCAAGATCACATGTAGTGTTAGTATTACTTTATAACGCCTTGGTAAAACCACACTTGGAATATTGCATCCAGTTTTGGTCCCCATGATACAAACAAGATTTTGTGACTCTAGAAAGAGTGCAGAGAAGAGCAACAAAGATGATAAGGAGTCTGGAGGATAAACCATACAATATAGTGACCAGACGTCCCGCTTTTGACGGGACAGTCCCGCTTTTTAATAATTTGTCCCACATCCCGCGGCAATTCCAAAAAGTCCCGATTTTTTTTTGTTTCACTCCCATTCTGAAAATGGGAGGCAGCAACGCAAGAGGAGGAGGCGGAGAAGGGGGAGTGGTGGAGAAGGGGGCGCGAGAGGGAGGAGAGATGCCGCTTGACTTCACCCGAGAGGAAGAGAAGAGCGGAGAGGAGAGCCGAGGAGAGACGAGGAGAGACGAGCCTGCCTGGAAGAGCGGAGAAGCAGCAGCCGCTCCTCCTCCTTCAGGCAGGTGGCAAGACTCAGCATGCATGCGTAGCCCCCCCTCCCCCCCACCCCCCCATCAATGGTGTCCCGCTTTGCCATCGCTGAAATCTGGTCACTTTACCATACAGAGAAAGATTGAGGAAACAAGGTATGTCTAGTAAGGCCACACTTAATTTTTCCAAACTCATTGAAGTCTACCTTCAAGAAGTGTTGCGGTCCAACTCATCTGATGATCAGCAATTTCAGGGATTCTGGATTTGTCTAATTTTGAGACGAGCTCTGGTCCTTGTACAGCTGCTCAGCCATTTTCCATCTCTTCCAATATCAGGTAGAACAAAATTCCTCCTCCTCATTTGGCAAAAGATCCAAACCTGCTGATCTTAATATTTTCTCTGCGTTCGATTCTGAGTCATCCTTTATATCCCCAAGCAGGACTATTTATACTGTGGACTAGTAATTAGAAACATCATTTGTGCTGCACCTAACAAGGAAAAACTGTAGCTTTGCAGCAGGTAATTTTACGAAGACCGCAGGAAGAAAATGATGGATCGCTCTGAGAGGAACTGCAAGTATTAATTAGCAAAAAGCCAGGAAGTCCCTCCGTCAAAACCCTGAAAAGAAAAGCTCCAAACTAACAACTTTTGCCAATTCTTAAAACCGCCCGATTCTTTCCAATGAATAAAAACAAATATTTTCTTTCAGGACATCAATTTTATTAGACTTTGGCTTGGCAAAGATTTTATTTTCTCTAATGAAATGGAAAGAACGTCGCCAAGTCAGTTGTGCATCGAGTTCGGATGACAGGAGGTCCTCTACTTAGGACCGTAATTGAGCTCAAAATTATGGTCGTAGGTCATGCCGGTTGTTAAGCAGGGCCCAATGGGACCGTGCCTTATTTTACCACCTTTTGTTTGTGGTGACTGTTAAGTGAATTGCTTGGTCGCTAAATGAATCTGTTGACTACAATGGGCTTTTTTTTCCTTTTGCTAGAAATTGGAAGTAAATCTTGGTTTGAGGCAAAAAAAAAAAAATAAGTCAGTCGCAGCCACATGACTCTGGGATGCTACAAATGGCCATCAATGTGAGCGGATTCCTGAGAATCCAAAACATGATCATGTGACCATGAGGTTGTGTGGCATTCCAACTTCAGAACTTTGGATCTGTGTATAAGAAGCCCTGTGGAGGACCATTGTGAGTGATTGGTCATAAATTGAGGACTATCTGTATGACCCAGTTCTTGTCTAAAACATCACAGGGGGCATTATTGGGATTTCCTTTATTCCCCATATTCCTGGTGGCGCAGAGGTTAGCGTGCCGAACTGCCGGCTACTTCTGCTAATTGCCGACTGCCTGCAATTTGGCAGTTCAAATCCCATCAGGCTCAAGGTTGACTCAGCCTTCCATCCTTCCGAGGTGGGTAAAATGAGGACCCAAATTGTTGAGGAAAATATACTGACACTGTAAACTGCTTAGAGAGGGCTGTAAAAGCACAGTAAAGCAGTATATAAGTCGAAGTGCTTATTGCTTGCTTGCTTAATTCTCCAACCACAAAGTCTTCAGTTTCTCTTCCCTTCCTATTTATTTAGCAGACTAATTAGAATAACAGAGTTGGAAGGGATCTTGGGGGTCATCTAGTCCAACCCCCTGCTTAACCATTTCAGATAAATGGCGGTCCAATCTCTTCTTGAAAGCCTCCAGTGATGAAGCTTCCACAACTTCCGAAGGCAAGCGGTTCCATTTTTTATTGTTCTCACTGTCAGAAAATTTCTCCTTATTTCCAGGTTGAATCTCTCCTTGTTCAGTTTCCATCCATTATTCTTTGTCTGGCCTTCAGGTGCTTTGGAGAATAGCTTGACCCCCTTCCTCTCTGTGACAGCCCCTCAAATATTAGAACCCTGCTATGATATCTCCCCTGGTCCTTCCCTTCACTAGACTAGCCATGCCCAGTTCCTGCAACCGTTCATTGTATGCAGTCATGGGTTGCTACTGGTTCTCCCCAGTTTGGGAGAGCCGGTAGTGGAGATGTTGAAGTGACAGCAAACTGGTTTGCTCTGACCGTCATCTGGGCCCTCCCACCAGTCCCTGCACTATAAGGTAAAGGTAAAGGTTCCCCTCGCACATACATGCTAGTCGTTGCCGACTCTAGGGGGCGGTGCTCATCTCCGTTTCAAAGCCGAAGAGCCAGCGCTGTCCGAAGACGTCTCCGTGGTCATGTGGCCGGCACTATACCTACCTTTATTTCTCCATTTTTAGCCCAGCTGAAAGGCTCAGCAGAACAGATTGCAATGCCTCAGCTGTTCACCCAGTCAATGCACTTGCGCGAAGCCCAAGTTTGCCAATTGCGCGCAAAGCGTGTGCACAAGCGAACCGATGGTAACATCAGTTAGAATCCACCGCTGATCATATGTTTTAGCCTCCAGTCCCCTAATCATCCTGATTGCTCTTCTCTGCACTTTTTCTAGAGTCTCAACATCTTTTTTTATAGTGTGGTGACCAAAACTGGATGCAATATTCTACTGTAGGTGTGATCTTACTAAGGCTTTACAGAGTGGTATTAGTCCCTTGATCTTGTTTGTACCCCTCTGTTAATGCAGTTTAGGATTGCATTGGCTTTTTTGGCTGCCGCCATAAACTGCTGGCTCATATTTACCTGGTTGTCCACTAAGACTCCAAGATCCCTCTCACAGTTCCTGCTATTAACCCTGGTTTCACCCAGTCGATATGTGTACTTTGGCTTTTTCTAAGACTTTACTTTTCTCTACACTGAATTTCATTTTGTTACACAAAATTTATTTTGTTAAACAAATGGTCTCTGCAGCCATTGTGGGGCAAATGTCCACAACAGCAATATATTCTGTATGCGTGCATATTTACATACATACACCATAAAACAAGTTATAATACACATTGGAAACCATGTTTTATAATGCAAAGAAATCTGAGTCATAAGTCTGACAAATGAACTTCCAGTGAGCGTAATTCAAATTATGCCACATATTTTACATTCGCTTGATGCCGGACAGATTAGCGCAAATTGAATTTCATGCTAACCTGCCCAAGGCAATGCATTCCTTATTTATAGGAATTGTAAACACCATTAAGATGATATGTATGTAAAAGTTATTGACACTTTTAAGTATATGGAAACCGCAGTTATTTTCCATTACTTTAAGAAGTGTAACTAGTCACTGGAAGGAAACTTTTGGAACATGTTATAGTAAGTGCGATGTGTTATTTGAGAAGAGGATAAGCAGAGTATTTTCCACGCTCAACATCTGTTGTATTTTAAAAAAAATGTGGGTGTGAAATATTTAACTTTTCTTCTTCTTCTTTTTTTTTAAGCGTGCCAAGCAATCTCCGAGTTGTTTATTTAGTGGAAACTTTATTTGAAACTCTGGTTTCAAATAAATACACTTCTTGTCTTACTGCAACAATGTCAGGCACGAAGAATCAGGATCACATGATAAGTTCCATTTAAGTGGATTTATTGCTCATACCTATTGTATACACAAGAATCTAGTCAACTAACAAGCAAGTAGTGGAAGAAGGTAGCCACTAACCATCTCCTCTTCCTCTTCCTCTTCCTCCTCCTCCTCCTCCCTCCCTCTCTCTACCACACCTCCTTCCTTCCTTCCTTCCTTCCTTCCTTCGTCCCCTCCACTCCCTTCCTCCCTCCCTCCCTCCCTTCCTTCTTCCCCTCCCCTCCCTCCCTCCCTCCCTCCTCCTCCTCCTCCACCCTTCCTTCCTTCCTTTCTTTCCTTCCCCCCTTCCTTTCTATTTCTTCCTTCCTTCCTTCCTTCCTTCCTTCCTTCCTTCCTTCCTTCCTTCCTTCCTTCCCTACAGCCCTGGGATTTCTGGTTAGTTAATTAATCTGCTACTTAATTGGGTCCAGTCTGAACTAGACCTGATTTATTTATTTATTAGTTCATTTATTTATAACCCACCTTTATTAATTTTATTTTTTTTAAAAAAACCAACAACCTCAAGGCAGTGAACCTACCTAATACTCCTTCTGTCTTCAAATTTTCCCACCACAACAACCCGATGAGGTTGTTTGGGCTGAGAAAGATTGATCCAAAGTCACCCAGCCAGCTTTCATGCCTAAAGCGGGACTAGAACTCACAGCCTCTTGGTAATTGGCCCAAAAGGCATCCAACTGGCTTTCATGCAAAGACGGGACTAGAACTGCTGGTTATTAGTTGGTGCCTTAAACCCTGGACCAAACTGACTGTATTTAGCAATAGCAATAGCACTAGCACTTAGACTTATATATCTCTTTACAGTGCTTTTACAGCCCACTTTAAGCGGTTTATAGAGTCAGCCTCTTGCCCCCAACAATCTGGGTCCTTATTTTACCCACCTCGGAAGGATGGAGGGCTGAGTCAACCTTGAGCTGGTGAGAATCGAACTGTCGAAC
Source organism: Ahaetulla prasina (assembly GCF_028640845.1). NCBI lineage: Eukaryota > Metazoa > Chordata > Lepidosauria > Squamata > Colubridae > Ahaetulla > Ahaetulla prasina. The sequence continues at coordinate 8,429,762 of NC_080541.1, forward strand.
TGCAGGTAGCTAGCAGCTGACAGTCAACCGAAGTAGAAGTAGCTTGCATTCTAACCACTGTGCCACCACGGCTTAGAAACTGTTATATTTATGTTATTTTTAATGCTCATGCATGTCACAGTGGAGGCGTGTCCTCTTTATTGGGTTGGAGTATATTAAGAAGATATGTTCTTAGCAGCCTTTACTGTATGTTCATAGCTGTACAGAATATCAGAGTTTGAAGGGACATCAGAGGTATTCCAGTCCAATTTACTGCTCAAGCAACACACTTTATATAGTTAAGTCCTCTATTTACAGCAGTTTCTTTTGGGACCTTTCAAAATTACAACGACACGGAAAAAATGTGACTTATTTATTATTTATTTTATTTATTTAATCAAATTTTTATACCGCCCTATCTCCCGAAGGACTCAGGGCGGTTTACAGCCCGATAAAAATACAAATATAATACAAAATAAAAACTAATTAAAAAACTTATTTAAATAGGCCAAAATTTAAAATTACAATTAAAATGATAAAACCCCATTAAAATTAAATTTAAAATTGAAATTCTAGTCCAGTCCTGCACAAATAAATAGATGTGTTTTAAGCTCGCGGCGGAAGGTTCGAAGGTCAGGAAGTTGACGAAGTCCTGGGGGAAGTTCATTCCAGAGGGTGGGAGCCCCCACAGAGAAGGCCCTTCCCCTGGGCGTCGCCAGTCGGCACTGCCTGACAGACGGCACCCTAAGGAGACCCTCCCTGTGAGAGCGTACGGGTCGGTGGGAGGCAATCGGTGGCAGCAGACGGTCCCGTAAGTAACCCGGCCCTAAACCATGGAGCGCTTTGAAGATAGTTACCAAAACCTTGAAGCGCCCCATTTTTCACACTTTACAACTGTTGCAGCATCCCCTAGATTATTTGATCAAAATTTGAATCGTTGGCAACGGACTCATATTTATGGTGGTTGCAATGTCCAAGGTGTCACTTCTGACAAAAAAAAGCCAATGGGGTAGCCAGATTTACTTAACAGCTGGGTTAGTAGCTTATCAACTGCAGCGATTTGCTTAACAGTTGTGGCACAAAATGTCATACAATGGGGCAAAACAAATGTCTCACTTAACAGAAGAAATTTTGGGCTCAATTGTGGTCATAAGTTGACCACTTAGTGTACCATTCCAGACAAATGCCTGTCCAGTTTTTTCTTAAAAACCTCCAGTGATGGATCACCCACAATTCCAGGTTGCTTCTCTCCTTGCTTAGTTTCTTGTCCTGCCTTCTGGTGCTTTGGAGAATAGGTTGACCCCACCATCTTTGAAAGATACAGATTAACAGAGTTGGAAGGGACCTTCTAGATCATCTAGTCCAACCATCTGGCCACGCAGGAGACCCGACACTATTTCTGACAGATGGCAGCCAGGCTCTTCTTGAAAGCTTCCGGTGATGAAGCTCTCACAACTTCTGAAGTTAACTTCTGTTCCATGGGTTGATTGCTCTCACTGTCAGGAAATCTTACCTTATTTCCAGATTGAATCTCTCCTTGATCAGTTTCTATCCTTTATTCCTTGTCTGGCCTTCAGGTGCCTTGGAAAGTAGCTTGGCCTGATGATCTGATCAGTGCTCAGAATCTTTTCTTCTCAACGAAGTATGAAGAAATTTGCTTTAAAATTTAGCTGAATTAAGCTGGGCCACATTTTCAGAAACCATCCTTTACATTGCTTTAGAAACTTATCTTTGATTCTCCTTCTTTACCTTAACCCACAAAAAGTCCCAATAAATCTCTTTCGCTTATTGATAAATGGCCACTGTTTGGGAGTGTCATTGACAGAAGAAAAAGTTCAGCTCCTTGAAAAATTGCTTTGCAAAGCGATTGTCTTTCCAGACCATCTCCTTATTTCCTCCTTTATCTTTTGCCTGGAAAGAGTCACCTTGTGTAATGTGAACTGGATACCCAGCTTCCCAATTGTTAGGGTTTTTTTTATTTTTTTTGTTTTGCACAAGGCTTAAATTGGCTTCGAGCATGTTATTTATATCAGCACCTGGTATTACAGTGGAGAACAGAAGGTGGCTGAGATGCATTCATACCATCCTGCTTTTTGTCCTAATTGATACTGTTTGTAACAAGACCCGCCAACCAGGGGTAAAATGCTCCCGGTTCGGACCGGATCGCATGATCTGGTAGTGATGTGGGCGGGTAGTTCAGAGAACTGGTAGCAAAAATCCCTGCTCCTCCCGCATCCACACCTCGCTGTTCCTCTTCTCTGTCCCTGAAGCTCTCGATGGTGATATAGCTGCAAATGGCCTTAAATGACTGCCGCGGCACTTCAAAAGGCCACACTACAGCTGATCAGCGCTGTAGGCAGCTAGTAGACTAGTGCCTCTATTTTTACAGAAGGTAGACCAGTGCCTCCCAACAAAAGGCAATTAGTAGACCGGTGCCTCTATTTTTAAAGAAGGTAGACCAGTGCGCTCCCAAGTTTTATATACTTTGTTTATTATTTTTATTATTTATTATCATTGGCCATGCCCATTCAGTCACCTGACCACCAAGCCACGCCCACCGGGTCACCTGACCACCAAGCCACGCCCACCAATTAGGCCACACCCACAGAACTGGTCGGGAAAATTTTTAGATTTCACCCCTGCAGCCAACTGTTCAGTGGAAGGTTACAGGGACAACAGTTGGATCAATCTTCTATGGTCTGGATCAGTCATTTCTGTGAAGAGCATCAAAAAAAAAAAAGTATTGGAAAGATAATTGTGAATTGCTTCAGGATTGCTAAAGGAAGAAATAGCGTAGGTAGTCCTTGACTTACAACTGTTTATTTAGTGACTGTTCAAAGTTACAACAGCACTGAAAACTTAGAATAACAACAGAGTTGGAAGGGACCTTGGAAGCCTTTTAGTCCAACCCCTTGCCCAAGTAGGAAACCCTAGACCATTTCAGACAAATGGTTGTCCAATCTCTTCTTAAAAACTCCCAGTGTTGGAGCATTCACAACTTCTGCAGGCAAGTCGTTCCAATTATTAATTGTTCTAACTGTCAGAAAATTTCTCCTTAGTTCTAAGTTGCTTCTCTCCTTGATTAGTTTCCACCCATTGCTTCTTGTACTACTCTCAGGTGCTTTGGAGAATAGCTTGACTCCATCTTCTTTGTGGCAGCCCCTGAGATACTGGAACACTGCTATCATGTCTCCCCTAGTCCTTCTTTTCATTAAGCTAGACATACCCAGTTCCTGCAACCATTCTTCATATGTTTTAGCCTCCAGTCCCCTAATCCTCTTTGTTGCTCTTCTCTGCACTCTTTCTAGAGTCTCAGCATCTTTTTTACATCGTGGCGACCAAAACTGAATGCAATATTCTAAGTGTGACCTTACCAAGGCATTATAAAGTGGTATTAACCCTTCACGTGATCTTGATTCTATCCCTCTGTTTATGCAGCCCAGAACTGTGTTGGCTTTTTAGCAGCTGCTGCACACTGCTGGCTCATATCTAAATGGTTGTCCACTAGGACTCCAAGATCCCTCTCACAGTTACTACTATTGAGCAAGGTACCACTTTTTCCTGTTTTCTACTGTGTTTCCCCAAAAATAAGACTGGGTTTTATATTAATTTTTGCTCCAAAAGATGCATTAGGGCTTATTTTCTGGGTAGGTCTTATATGCATCCAACTGGCTGACAATCTTAACTGGGGCTTATTTTTTGGGAGGGTAGGGCTTATATTATGAGCATCCGGAAAAAAAATCATGCTAGGACTTATTTTCTGGTTGGGTCCCTGTCAGCTTTGGAAGCCATATCAGGCCAGAAGCTTCCAAGCTGCCACCTTCTCATGTGTGGGAAAGTAGGAGGGGGGATTTATTTGAGGTTTTGGATTTAGACAAAATACAAAACAGGGAAGCCGGTGCTCCAGAGGTAAGTCCTGATGGCCCTTCCCCCTCACTTTCCGAGTCACTTTCTGGCAGGGGGCCTGGCTCAGGGGACGCAGACACAACAGTCTTAGAGAAGCAACACCCCTAGAATTTTGCTTTACCTCCTTGCAACGAAGTGACTAATTTGAGAAATGATGGCTTTGCTTACATCACTTTGCCTACCTTCCCGCTCTAATTCTTCCAAACTTCCATTAGAGTCTGTAAGAACATAAGTCTGTAAGAACATAAGCATTCTTCCCATCAGTCAAGGTCAGGATGAGCCTGCATCTGGAGGAGGAGGGGTCGGAGTGCTGTCTCGAGATAGGCTTGTGATTGGAGCATGTGATTGACTGAGGGGATGGTTTGGGGGGTTTTGATTTACTGAGGGAAAACCCAGAACTCTCAGATTCAGGTTTTCCCAAGATGTGCCAGTATACCAACTCTAATAAATGACAGTGTTGTGACTCAGGTTCCCGGACTCGGACTCCTGGAGGAGGATGATTCAGAGAGTGAGGAGGAGGAGTTGGCAAGGCCTGCTTCCCCTGGGCCCTCTCCCTCCCTGGCACCGACCCAGGAGGAGGAGGAAGGGCTGGTAAGGCCTGATTCCCCTGGACCTTCTTCTGATTTGGCAATCCCCAAGAACAATCTTGGCTCGATGCGAGACTGAGCAGATGTGACTGGTGCGCGCAGCAGAGGAAGCTTTGGGACAGGCTCAGGGAATGATGAGTCATGGAGTGACACCCACAGAGGATAAAAGCAAGAGGTGGAGCTTCTTGGCTTTTTGTGTTGGACAAAGAAGTGAATTTGCACGGGCAAACTGTTCATGAGTGACTCTTGCTTTATAATTTTCTAGTTATCTTCAGAGATTTTGGCAGGCACGTGGGGAGACGTGGCCAGAATATCTCTGTGCCAGAAGGAATCCAGCCAAGTGTAAATAAACTTGAAGAAGGCCTTTGACTGAAATTTTTGTTGGGAGTATTGGCAGGGGGAAACAGAACAGAAACTTTGAGAAAATGCTCGCCTCAGAGTTTTTAATCGGAGCAGAGGTGTTTCTAGAATGCTGACAGTCCTATTTTCAGGGAAACAGGGTAAGTTTCCATAGACTCGGGGTTAACCTCCTTAGCCCTCAAACAACAATAATGCTTTAGAATTACATGTAGCTCCCAACAGAATTTTTTTGACTGTCATGCTGATTCTTAAAACAAAAAACAAAAAAAAAGAGGCAGCTAAGGAAGAACTTGATCTGGCCTCACATAAATCGTCTGCACTTATGTTCTTACAGACTCTAATGGAAGTTTGGAAGAATTAGAGCGGGAAGGTAGGCAAAGTGATGTAAGCAAAGCCATCATTTCTCAAATTAGTCACTTCGTTGCAAGGAGGTAAAGCAAAATTCTAGGGGTGTTGCTTCTCTAAGACTGTTATGTCTGCGTCCCTGAGCCAGGCCCCCTGCCAGAAAGTGACTCGGAAAGTGAGGGGGAAGGGCCATCAGGACTTACCTCTGGAGCACCAGCTTCCCTGGCTCAGCTCCAGGAGCCAGAGGCAGGCCAGGTGGAGGAGATAACGAGGCCTCCGTCCCCTGACTCTTTCCCCCCCCCAGGCCACGCCTCCAGACCCGGCTGATGGCAATCAGGCCTGGCTGGACCCTAGGTTTCATAGGCAGGAGAGGCGGGAACAACAGAAGCAGGGGTGGGGCAGGCCTAGGAAGTGCTGAGTCATGGAGCCACACCCCACAGGATATAAAAGCAGCAAGGGCTGCTATACCTCTTCGTAGCAAGCAAATCAACTGCTTAACTAGAGCTAAAGTACTGTTTGTTCCTGGTTCACTCACCAAGAGAGATAACAGAGACACTTGGCAGATGCTCGCTAGTTTGCTGCCAGAGCTGATAATGCTGTCATCAGTCGGACTGAGGCGAGGGGGACAGAACAAAGACGGTGCCTTAACCAGCCCAAGACTTTTTGATTTTTCTGTAAATTTTCAGAGTCTGCATGTTCCAGGAGTTGGTGAAGTCCATGCTGCTGGCCTTTGGAAGCTGTGACAAATCTCCCATCAATCCTCAAATGCAGTCCCTAATCCAGAAAATGTCTCCCACTTCCACTGAGATATAGATATGGGCAGAATGCCTAGAACATGGACAGGTTCTTAAGATTTTGGCTAAATCTGATTCCAATGCACTAATGTGTAGCCCTTAATGCGATCGCACTTTAAAGACTGTCATTTCAAAATTCAAGATGAACACATGAAATATAAGACGCTATTTAGTTCTTGGCACATTTCCTAATGGCTAAATATATGATCAGATCCATGGTGGGATTCAAATAATTGAACAACCGGTTATCTGCCCTAATGACCAGCTGGGTAGGCTTGGCTTGATGGTCATGTGACCATGTGGGCGTGGCCAATTCAACGTCATTCATGTCAATGGGCTCTTCATCTTAGCTGTTACAATGTAATAAGGGTTAACCAGAGAGGCAGTTTCTGTAAGCAGGGCAATAAAGGTTAGGCTAGAAACATCACCAGAATGTTTCCTTCCTGCCTTCCTTACAGGATTAGCCTTGTAAAGTGGGGGGGGGAAAATTAAGATTTTTTGCAACAACCGGTTCTCCAAACAGTTTAGAAAGTTAACAACCGGTTCTACCGAAGAGGTGCGAACTGGCTGAATCCCACCATTGTATCCGATATTGAAAGTGGAGAGGAACACAACAAACCAGCACATTTATACTTCTTGGGAAGATATGAAAAATCTGGGATAGACAGCCTGCCTACCAAATGGATTTGTAACAGACCAACCGCACTCAATGTGTAGTCCTCAATGGAACTGCAGCTACATGGAGGGAAGTATGCAGTGGGTTACCCAAGCCTCTATCTTAGACCCAGTACTCTTTAATATCTTCATCAATGATTTAGGGAAGGGAATAGAAGGGGAACTCATCAAATTTGCAAACGACACCAAGCTGGCAGGAATACCCCAGAAAATAGACTCAGGATCTAGAACCATGCTGGTGAACCTATGATATGTGTGCCAGAGTTGCACTGAAATGTGCGCGCACCTCCCACCGGCCAGCTGGTCTTTGGGTCTCTGCTGTGCATGTATGGGAGGGTTGTGCAGGGGGCATGTGGGGGGCACACATGCATGTTGGTTGTGTGTGCGCGGGGGGCACGCATTTCATAGGTGGGCAGGGCACATGCATGTGCAGAGGGTGGGCCACATGCACAGGAGCCATGTGCACATTTCATTTGGGGGTTCGGGTGAGCACTTTGGGCATTCGGTCCAGAAAAGGTTAGCCATCACTGATCTAGAAGGATCTTCATAGACTTGAACACGGGGCCCTAATGAAATTCAATGGTGAGCAAAATAAGGTTTTACAGTTAGGCAAAAAAAAACCCCAAATGCACAGGTATAGAATAAGAGGTACCTGGCTCAACAGCAATAACTATGAGAGGGATCTAGGTGTCCTAGTGGCCACCCCTTAAATATCCCCATCCCCATGTCTTCCTGTCTTTTTGGTTTTTAGTCTTTTGTTTAATCTTGCTTATTTTTAACTGTCTTTTATTATCTTTTTAAAACCCTTTTTATCATATTGTCAACAAAAGTGCGTATAGTCAAGGCTACGGTTTTCCCAGTTGCAATGTATGGCTGTGAAGGTTGGACCATAAGAAAGGCTGAGCGCCAAAGAATGGAGGCCTTTGAACTCTGGTGCTGGAGAAGACTCCTGTGAGTCCCTTGGACTGCAAGGCGAACAAACAAGTCAGTTCTAGAGGAGATCAACCCTGACTGCTCTTTAGAAGGCCAGATCCTGAAGATGAAACTCAAATACTTTGGCCACCTAATGAGAAGGAAGGACTCACTGGAGAAGAGCCTCATGCTGGGAACGATTGAGAGCAAAAGAAGAAGGGGACGACAGAGAAGGAGGTGGCTGGATGGAGTCACTGAAGCAGTCGGCGTGAGCTTAAATGGACTCCAGAAGATGGTAGAGGACAGGAAGGTCTGGAGGAATGTTGTCCATGGGGTCGCGATGGGTCGGATACGACTTCGCAACTAACAACTATCATTGTTGTGTCTTGTCCGCTCTCACCGCAGCCGGGGTCTGCTTATCTGCTCCCAAACACGGAGGAATGTATGCCTCCCGGCCCCAGTCCTGGCTCCATGCCCAGACAAGCTGCAGAGGAGGGGGCATCCCCCGGCCCCAGCCCTGGCTCCATGCCCAGGCAAACAGAGCAGCTAGACCCCTCCCCCTCCTCCACAGCATGTGAGCCTGAGGAAAGTTTACTTCCAACAGCTGCTGATTGGAGTGACCCTCGCATCAGAAGACTGGATAGGCGGAGGCAACAGAAGACTGGATAGGCGGAGGCAACAGAAGGGAGGGAGGGGCAGGCCTTAATGAGTGCTGAGTCATGGAGCCACACCCCATGGCCTGAGTCAGGCAAAAGTTGAACTTATCTTGCTGAAGTCACTTACTGGTCTCCTGCCTGCTCTGAGGACTTTGCTAGGACTTTGGGCAGAGCTGCAGAGGCAAGCCTGATTCGGATTTCCCTGACCCGGCCGTCAGCGAAGGAGTGGGACACGACAATCATATTGTTAGCCACTAGAATCTATCAGGGTGACGGGTGGCATATAAATCAAGTCAAGTCAAGTCAAGTCAAGTCAATAAATATCTTCATACTTTCCCCTTTCCCAACTTATTGAATCATTTGGGTGGGTTTGCAATACTTTACTAATCCAAGTCCAAATAGAGCCAAGCAATGTAAAATTGAGTGAATGGTGAGGAATCCACCCTTCATTTTAACGAACTGGGTTCAGCACAGGGGTGAAATGCTCTGAAATCTGCTACCGGTTCGCTTCGCTACTGGTTCGCTTCGTGCGCGCATGTGCAGTGTGTGCCAAATGCGTGCTTTGTGCGCAGGCGCACTGCAGGCGCTACCGCACAACGCTGAAAAAAGGGGATTGAGAAGCCTTTTCTGAGTCTGCAAAGGTAAGTAGAACAGCAAGTGGGGGGGGACAGCTGTGCTGCGTGATTTAGATTCACTAGAAAGCAGGATCGTCGCACAGCTGATCGTCGGAAATACCAGTTCGCCTGAACTGGTAACATTTTTTTACTACCGGTTCGCCCAAACCAGTCCGAACCTGTAGCATTTCACCCCTGGTTCACCACATTAAGTCACGATACGATTTGTTTGCTTGGCTGTCGCCCGTGTTTTTTTTTTGCAGACGGCACCAGCGTTTTGTCAATCCAGATTCAGGGTTTCACGTGCTACATTGATTCATCTTTTCTGTGCTTATCTCCCCACCACAACAGCCTGGTTTGACCCTCCCCCCCTTGCTATGTTTGTGGTGGCGGTATCACAAAGGGTGCCGTATGATGCCAGGGGCTTTGTTGAAGAGAAAACAAAGCCAGCAACTGGAAAAGAAGCAGCAAGAATCGGGAGAAGATTATTATCTTCCAAGGTGGAGCCCTCTGTCATTTTTTCCACAGCTGCGGTTCCAAGCTCGGCGTTGAGTCAATGGGAGTCACCAAAAAGCTCGTCCCTTTTATTCAGCAGATAAAACCCCAATAATTAAACTGCCAGCCGGAGCCATCAAGCCTATTTGAGGGGGCAATACAGAGGGAGGAAAGTCACTAGAAGTCTCAAGGTGGGGTGACTCTTTGCTGAATTAAGCCTATAATTTCTTTTATTTGAATCACTGTGTGCTTCCATAGAAAAAGTCCCTTGGCAGACTTTTTAAAACACATACATATATATTTATATTTATATTTATATTTATATATATATATATATATATATATATATATATATATATATATATATATATATATATATATATATATATATATATATATATATATATTCATATCTATATCAAGAGAAATGTGCCGTTTGCACGAGTTGGAAAGGATATAGCTTCCTCCATGTTTCAAAATAACACACAGATTCTGGAACCCCTTCATCTTCTGTTCTTGGGGGTTTCTGAAAAACAAAAATTGTCAGGAGGATCCTGTTTTTATCCTCTTTCTCTCTCTTGCTTCCAGAGAAGCCGCTTTGAAAAATGAACTGGGCTGAGGATTTTTCCCCCCCAGTTTTTTCAAGGTAAAGTTATTCGTCGGCTCAACCTACCCGGAATAAAGAGTGAAACACACAATATTTTTGCCATCATCCTCTTGTAACAGAACAACAGAGTTGGAAGGGACCTTGGAGGTCTTCTAGTCCAACCCCCTACTCAGGCAGGAAATGGCTGTCCAATCTCTTCTTAAAAGCTTCCAGGGTTGGAGCCGAGGTGGTGCAGTGGTTAGAGTGCAGTACTGCAGGCTACTTCAGCTGATTGCTAGCTGCAGTTTGGCAGTTCAGATCTCACCGGCTGAAGGTTGACTCAGCCTTCCATCTTTCCGAGGTGGGTAAAATGAGGACCCAGATTGTTGGGGGCAAGAGGCTGACTCTAAAACTGCTTAGAGAGGGCCAGAGGTGGTTTTCAGCAGGTTCTGACCAGTTCTGGAGAACTGGTAGCGGAAATTTTGAGTAGTTCAGAGACCCGGTAGTAAAAATTCTGACTGGCCCCGCCCCCATCTATTCTCTGCCTCCCAAGTCCCAGCTGATCGGGAGGAAATGGGGATTTTGCAGTAACCTTCCCCTGGATTGGGGAGGGAATGGAGATTTTACAGTCTCCCTCCCCTGCCACGCCCACCAAGCCACGCCCACAGCACTGGTAGTAAAAGCACAACCAATAAAAGAGCAACCAATAGATTCAAACTTAATGTTAACCGCTTTAATCTAGATTGCAGAAAATATGACTTCTTCTGTAACAGAGTTATCAGTGCTTGGAACACATTACCTGATTCTGTGGTCTCCTCCCATAATCCCAAAAGCTTTAACCAAAAACTTTCTACTATTGACCTCACCACATTCCTAAAAGGATTATAAGGGGCGTGCATAAGAGCACAAACATGCCTACCGTTCCTGTCCTATTGTTTTTCTTTTTCTTCTTCATATATATATATGCTTATACTTCCTTATATTACCTCATATATATGTTTATATACTATATAATCTTTTTATGTGATGCTTATATATGATGTTGTGACAAAATAAATAAATAAAAATAAATAAGTATATAAGTCTAAGTACTATTGCTATTTAGAACTTCCGGAGGCACTGATTAATTGTTCTCACTGTCAGGAAATTTCTCCTTAATTCTAGGTTGCTACTCTCCTTGATTAGTTTCCACCCATTGCTTCTTGTGGACAACTTGGAGAATAAATCGACCCTTCTTATTTGTGGTAGCCCCTTAGATATTATTATTATTTCTTCTTCTTCTTCTTCTTCTTCTTCTTCTTCTTCTTCTTCTTCTTCTTCTTCTTCTTCTTCTTCTTCTTCTTCTTCTTCTTCTTCTTCTTCTTCTTCTTCTTCTTCTTCTTCTCCTCCTCCTCCTCCTCCTCCTCCTCCTCCTCCTCCTCCTCCTCCTCCTCCTCCTCCTCCATGTTTTTTCAGGTTCTTTGTAAAAAGCCAAGTATTCTTAACTTTTGCAATATTCCTAACATTTTCATAGTGCCAAAAGAGGCTGCAACATTCTGGCTTCTTTCCTTAAGCAAGGAGTACATCTACGCCAGAGAGAAGACTCTAAAGAGATACTTCCTAATTAATTTATCTTCTTTCAAGCTACAGTAAAAGCTACTTTACCGTTAATACAATTACGTTACTTATCTGAATGACCCAGAAAACCTGAAATTGCTGTCTGGTTCTCGAAAATAAGGAGAAATAGATTAAGGGGGGAGGGAATACCCTGGAAGAGTGAAAAGCGAAATATTCACTGCGGTCGGTATAAACATTAATTTATGATTAAATCACATTAAACTCAATGAATGTTTCCTCTCAGGAGAAAAATATAGGACTGCATTGCACTTTCCCCCACACTGTATAATTTGGATAGTGCAAGAATTTGCTGGATGATTCATTTATTTGAGAACTCCTCCAGCCCACCTTTTTTTTTTTTTGGTGGGTGGGGGGGACAGTAGTCCCTTAGAGGCTTCCAAAATTCACTGAAGATAATGAGATTTAAGCCAAATCTGTGCATGTATTTCGTGTATTAAAATGGAGAGGAATTGCCTTTTTGCCCCAAAGGGCAATGGGCAATTTCAAAAATGTCTGAAATGATCACATGAAGAGCAAGAGGAGGTGCTGTTTTTATAAGAACCAGAGAATGAATGGAATTAAAATCTCTGAAATCTGTTGAAGTATTAAAAGCATAGCAGCAGCAGGCCACAAGCTAATTGAAATTTGTGATAATTTAAATACATATCACATGGAAATTTAATGCAGGTGGTGGATCCTTCCCTTCCCCCTTCCCTTCCCTTTCCCCCTTCGCTTCTCCCTCCCCTTCCCTTTTCTTCCCTTCGCACCCCTCCCCTTCCTTTCCCTTCCCTTCCTTTCATTTCCCTCCCCTTCACTTTCCCTTTCCTTCCCCCTCTCCTTCCCCTCCCCTTCCGTTCTTTTCCCTCCCCCTTCCCTCTCCTTCTCTCCCCCTTCCCTCTTCCTCTTCCCTTCCCCCTTCCCTTCCCTTTCCCACTTTGCTTCTCCCTCCCCTCCCCTTCTCCTCCCTTCCCACCCCTCCCCTTCCTTTCCCTCCTTCCGTTCTTTTCCTCCCTTCCCTCTCCTTCTCTCCTTCCCTTCCTCTTCCCTTCCCTTCCTTCCCTTTCCACTTCCTTCTCCCTCCCTCCCTCCCTTTTCTTCCTTCCCACCCCTCTCCTTCCTTCCCCTCCCTTCCTTTCTTCCCTTCCTCTCCTTCTCTCCCCTTCCCTTTTCCTCTTCCTTTCCCCTTCCCTTCCCTTCCCTTTCCCACTTTGCTTCTCCCTCCCCTCCCCTTTTCTTCCCTTCCCACCCCTCCCCTTCCTTTCCCTCCCCTCCCCTTCCTTTCCCTCCCCTTCACTTTCCCTTTCCTTCCCTCTCCCCGCCCTCTCCCCGTCCTTTCCTTTCCTGCCTAAGCAGGGGATTGGACTAGAGAACCTCCAAGGTCCCTTTCCAACTCTGTTCATACAAATGCAAACAGAGCATTTTGGAGGACAAATTTGATTTCACAAAGTTTATTTATAGTTTTTGGAGGGGAAGGTTTAAGGGATAAAATGTGATGCTACATATTTTGAAGAGATTTAATTCACCATCTTTCTCTTTCAAAAACTCCAAAATGAAGATCCTAGTGTCCCCAGGACTGTGTGTTTCACAAAGCCTTTAAATCAATACATTTGCACCCTGGGCCAACCAGGTAGGCTCCCTCCGAATTCTACACCATCGATGTATTTTTGCAGCTAGGTGCTGTTACACATCCTTTTGTTTAATTCATGGCTGTTTAAAAGGAGCAAGAATATCCGATTCAGTTCACATAAGTTCCAATTAAGTAAGATCAAAGAGAGCAAAATTAATTTCCCTTCCAATCCCTACTAATCTCAACCTTGATCAACTTCATTCCTTTAGTTTTCTTTTTAATTTTTTCCCCCAAGCCAGCACAGTTACTATAAAATGTTGGGTTGGTTGACCATATTAGGATTGCTCAAGGTTATATTTATGTGATAAATCCATACTGGATTTGGTAACTAAAGAGTGCGAAGTGTAAGATATTCTATTTCAGCACATAACACAAAGGTGTTTTTACAAGAGGCAAAAGGACTTCCTTTGTTTTTCCTTGAGGACATTTTGCTTCTCATCCAAGAAGCTTCTTCAGTTCTGACTTCAGTTTTTCAGTTGCGTCAGAACTAAAGAAGCTTCATGGATGTGAAGTGAAATGTCTTCAAGGAAAAACAAAGTGCATTTGCCTTTTGAAAAAGCACCTTTGGGACAACCATGACCTGGATGACTGAGAATCGCCATAGAATCGCCTTTTCAGCACTATATTAAAAAAATAAAAAATAAAACAACAATTAAAATATTTACAGACCCCTCGCATCCTGGATATAAACTGTCTCAACCTCTACCCTCAACTCCTACCCTATAGAGCACTGCACACCAGAACAACTAGACACAAGAACAGTTTTCCCCGAAAGCCATCACTCTGCTAAACAAATAATTCCCTCAACACTGTCAAACTAGTTACTGAATCTGCACTACTATTAATCTTCTCATTGTTCCTATCACTCATCTCCTCTCACTTATGACTGTATGACTGTAACTTTGTTGCTTGTATCCTTACGATTTATATTTATTGTTTCCTAGTACGATTTAATTGCTTATTTGTACCCTATGACTATCATTAAGTATTGTACCTTACGATTCTTGACAAATGTATCTTTTCTTTTTATGTACACTGAGAGCGTATGCACCAAGACAAATTCCTTGTGTGTCCAGTCATACTTGGCCAATAAAGAATTCTATTCTATTCTATTCTATTCTATTCTAGTCTAGTCTAGTCTAGTCTAGTCTAGTCTAGTCTAGTCTATAGTCTAGTCTAGTCTAGTCTAGAAATAAAACAAAACACAGGTAGACCTCGACTTCTGACCACAATTGAGTCCAAAATTTTTATTGTTAAGTGAGACATTTGCTAAGTGAGTTTTTCCCCATTTTAAAACCTTCCTTGCCACCATTGTTAAGTGAATCACTCCAGCTGATAAGTTAGTAACCTGGTTATTAAATGAATCTCACTTCCCCATTGACTTTGCTTATCAGAAGGTTGCAAAAGTGGATCACTTGACCCTGCTAAACAAATAATTCCTTCAACACTGTCAAACTATTTACTAAATCTGCACTACTATTAATCTTCTCATTGTTCTTATCACCCATCTCCTTCCACTTATGACTGTAACTTTGTTGCTTATATCCTTACGATTTATACTGTAATTGATTGTTTCCTGATTGCTTAATTGTACCTTATGACTATCATTAAGTGTTGTAAGTGTTGTACCTTGATGAACATATCTTTTCTTTTATGTACACTGAGAGCATATGCACCAAGACAAATTCCTTATGTATCCAATCACACTTGGCCAATAAAAAATTCTATTTTATTCTGGGACACAGCAATGATCATAAGTATGAACCAGTTGCCAAGAGTCTGAAATTTGATCAGGTGATCATGAGGATGAGTCACAGGTCATAACTGTGAAAAACAAACCTAAGTCATTATTTTTAGTGCAGTTGTAACTTTGAACAGTCACTAAATGAACTGTTGTAAGTTGAGGGCTATCTGTAGAAAGTAGAATAGAATAGAATTTTTTATTGGCCAAGTGATTGGACACACAAGGAATTTGTCTTGGTGCATATGCTCTCAGTGTACATAAAAGAAAAGATACCTTCATCAAGGTACAACACCTACAACACTTCATGGTAATCATAGGGTACAAATAAGCAATCAGGAAACAATATCAGTATAAATTGTAAGAATACAAGCAACAAAGTTACAGTCATATAGTCATAAATGGAAGGAGATGGGTGATGGAAATGATGAGAAGTTTAATAGTAGTGCAGATTTGTAATAGTTTGACAATATTGAGGGAATTATTTGTTTAGCAGAGTGATGGCATTCGGGAAAAAACTGTTCTTGTGTCTAGTTGTTCTGGTGTTCAGTGCTTTATAGCGTCGTTTTGAGGGTAAGAGTTGAAACAGTTCATGTCCATGATGTGTGGGATCTGTAAATATTTTCATAGCACTCTTTTTAACTCGTGCAGTATACAGGTCCCTCAATGGAAGGCAGGTTGGTAACCATTGTTTTTTTCTGCAGTTCTAATTATCCCCTGAAGTCTGTGTCTTTCTTGTTGGGTTGCAGAACCAAACCAGGCAGTTATAGAGGTGCAGATGACAGACTCAATAATTCCTCTGCAGAATTGGATCAGCAGCTCTTTGGACAGTTTGAGCTTTCTGAGTTGGGCGCAGAAAGAACATTCTTTGTTGTGCTTTTTTGTTGATGTTTATGATGTTAGCTGTCCATTTGAGATCTTGCGATACGGTAGAACCTAGAAATGTGAAGGTCTCTACTGTTGATAAATAATGTCAAATAATAAATACATAAAAAAGAAAACAAAGACAGACAACAAAACTCAAAGGGCCACCGGATCATATTCTGTTATCCATTTTCTTCATTTCTAAATTATTCATTTGGCCCCAGTTGGCAGATGAGCTGAAGAAGAAATTAAAGTGTTTATGTGCAGTTGGGATGGGAGGAGGACAACCTAGAAGAAAGGACAAAAAATAAACACAGAAGATTTAAAAAAAAAAAACCTAAGTGTAAATTCTGGCTTTGCCAACAATGAACATTACGTCCCTCCCCCACTTTCCCTTCAAGGAGAAATCAAGAGCTTTCTGGCTGTGCTTGCCTGTTTATTAGTAATCAGGGTCTATTTATAGCACAGTGTGTATCTGAAAAGATTTGTTAAAGCTCCAAGTCCATTCCTTTAGAACATAAATACTTGTTAGCAGGAACAAATAAGAAATACAGAATTCAAAGATATCCTGATTAGAACAAATCAAGATAGGGTTTTTTGTTAAGTTCTGGTCACCCCACTATAAAAAAAATACATTTGTGACTCTGGAAAGAGTGCAGAGAAGAGCAACGAAAACGATTAGGGGTCTGGAGGCTAAAACCAGTGGTGGGATTCAAGTAATTTAACAACCGGTTCTCTGCCCTAATGATTTCTTCCAACAACCAGTTCACCAAACTGCTCAGAAAGTTAACAACCGGTTCTCCCGAAGTGGTGCGAAGCGGCTGAATCCCACCACTGGCTAAAATATATGAAGAATGATTATGGGAATTGGATATAAATAGTCTAGTGAAAAGAAGGATTAGGGGTGACATGATAGCAGTGTTCCAATATTTGAGAAGCTTCTACAAAGACGCGGGGGGTCAACTTTTCCAAAAGGCAATACAAGAAACAATGGATGGAAACCAACCAAGGAGATAAGCAACCTAGAATTAAGGAGAAATTTTCTAACATCGAGAGCAATCAACTAATGGAACAGCCTGCCTCCGGAAGTTGTGGGTGCTCCATCACTGGAGGCTTTCAAAAAGAGACTGGATACCATTTATTCGAAATGCTATAGGGCTGTAGTGGTGATTCTATGGCACACATGCCACCTGTGGCACGCGAAACCATATCTGTGGGCACATAGGTTAACTCCAGTG
This sequence comes from Ahaetulla prasina, assembly GCF_028640845.1. NCBI lineage: Eukaryota > Metazoa > Chordata > Lepidosauria > Squamata > Colubridae > Ahaetulla > Ahaetulla prasina. The sequence continues at coordinate 8,446,737 of NC_080541.1, forward strand.
CGCATGCTCATGCTGGCTAGCTGATTTTTGGGCCTTCCGGGCCCACCGGAAGTCAGGAAACATGCTGTTTCTGGCCTCTGGAGGGCCTCCGGGTGGGGGGAGATGCTGTTTTCATCCTCCCCAGGCTCCAAGAAGGCCTCTAGAACCTGGGGAGGACAAAAAATGGGCCTACCGGGCCCACTGTGCCATCGCATGCCAAAAATGGGGGAGCATGGGGGGGGTGTCACATGTGCGGGGGGTGGGGTGAATAGAATCACGGGTGTGGGCACACGCACGACCTACCCCCCCTCCCCGCTTTTGGCATGTGACGGCAAAAAGGTTAGCCATCACTGGTATAGGGTTTCATCCTTGAGCAGGGGGTTGTCTAGTCCAACTCTGTTATTTTGTTAAAATATGGATATGAATGTACTTTGTATGGCAATGTTGCTGTATAGTTGACTGAAAACTCTATGTTCTAAGTATTGCTTGCTTCTTGTTGCAAACCTATTGAAAAACAGAACCTTGAGGGGAAGACGTTCTAACATAATCCTTTTCATGAGAGGTTAGTTTATGCAAAAGAGGTTTTGGCCCTTTAATCCTGGGTTTGTTCTTTTTGCAGGAGAAATGAATACTCTTGGAAGGCTAACGAGAGATCCAGCCTAGAATTAAGAAGAAATTCTCCAACAGTGAGAACAATTAATCAATGGAATAGCTCGCATCCTGGAATCGTGGGCACTTCATCCCTCGAAGTGTCAGGGTTCCAAGATTTTCAAAAATAGGGTTCCAAGGTTTCCAAAAATTGGACAACCATTTGACTGGGATGGTATATAAGGCTCCTGCCTTGTGCAGGGGGTTGGACTAGAAGACCTCCAGGGTCTCTTCCAGCCCTAGGATTCTATGTCCTATGTTTTGTGAACGCTGATGTAGTAAGGTATTGGAACAAGCAATGTCTTCCAAAAGTTTTAGATTGCAAGAATTCTTGCCCGTTAGATATGCTGGCTAGGATTTATGAAAGATGTACAGTGGTACCTCAGTACCCATCAGTACTGAGTAATCAAGGACCAGGGGAGACATGATAGCAATGTTTCAATATCTGTGGGGCTGCCACAGAGAGGAAGGGGGTCAAGCTATTTTCCAAAGCACCTGAAGGCCAGACAAGGAATAAGGGATGAAAACTGAACAAGTATTATTATTATTATTATTTATTATTTATTAAATTTTTATACCGCCCTTCTCCCGAAGGACTCAGGGCGGTGTACAGCCAAAGATAAAACACAATACATATACAATTAAAACCAAAAATTAAAACCTAGCAAATTACAAAAGGCTGATAATTAAAAGTTTAAATTTAAAATTATAAAAGATTTTAAAAACCCAATAAAAACCCCAGTTTAAGATTAAAACTATTAAAATGCTCCAACACTGGATGCTCCAACACTGGAAATTTTTAAGAAAATGTTGGATAACCATCTGACTGAGATGGTGTAGGGTTTCCTGCCTGGGCAGGGGGTTGGACTAGAAGGCCTCCAAGGTCCCTTCCAACTCTGATGTTATGTTATGTTATGTTATGTTAAAACATTATGCCAGTTCCGCTTGAATAAATAAATATGTTTTTAGCTCACGACGGAAGGTCCGAAGATCAGGCACTTGACGTAGGCCAGGGGGAAGTTCATTCCAGAGCGTCGATGCTCCAACAGAGAAGGCCCTACTCCTGGGGGCCGCCAGCCGACACTGTTTGGCGGATGGCACCCTGAGGAGACCTTCTCTGTGAGAGCGTATGGGTCGGTGGGAGGCATAGGGTAACAGCAGGCGGTCTCGTAAGTACCCGGGTCCTAAGCCATGGAGCGCTTTAAAGGTGGTAACCAGAATCTTGAAGCGCACCCGAAAGACCACAGGAAGCCAGTGCAGACTACGCAGCAGTGATGTTACATGGGAGCCGCGAGCGGCTCCCGTTACTACTCGCGCAGCCGCATTCTGGACTAACTGTAGCCTCCAGGTGCACCACAAGGGCAGCCCCATGTAGAGAGCATTGCAGTAATCCAACTGAGACATGACCAGAGCGTGAGTGACTGTGCATAAGGCATCCCGGTCAAGGAAGGGACGTAACTGGCGGACCAAGCGAACTTGGTAGAAAGCCCTCCTGGAGACGGCCACCAGATGTTCATCAAAGGACAGCCGTCCGTCCAGGAGGACACCCAAGTTGCGAACCACCTCCTTTGGGGCCACTAACTCGCCCCCAACAGTCAGCTGCGGCTGCAGCTGACTGTACCGGGGTGCCGGCATCCACAGCCACTCCGTCTTGGAGGGATTGAGCCTGAGTCTGTTTCTCCCCATCCAGACCCGTATGGCTTCCAGGCACCGGGACAGCACTTCGACCGCTTCGTTGGGGTGGTCCAGGGTGGAAAAGTACAGCTGAATATCATCAGCGTAGAGATTCAACCTGGAAATAAGGAGAAATTTTCTGACAGTGAGAACAATCAATCCATGGAACAGCTTTGCTTTCAGAAGTTGTGGGACCTTCATCACTGGAAGCTTTCAAGAAGAGATTAGACTGCCAACTATCAGAAATGGTGTAGGTTCTCCTGCTTGGATGGGGGGGTTGGACTAGATGACCTACAAGGTCCCTTCCAACTCTGTTAATCTGTATCTATATCATTCATCGGTTCTGGGAGGCACGATGAGTACCAAACACTAAGAGTACCAAGCAAATTTTCCTCATAAGGAATATTGTAATGAATCACAAGGCACCCGACACTGACAAGTTCCCGCTTGGGTGTTTAATACCAAGTAAACAATGAGTACCAGGACAAAATTTTCATGGCAAAATGTGTTTAGTATCAAATTCGATGAGTTTCAAAGCAATTGAGTGCCAAAATACCCACTGTAATTCAAAATATCCAGACAGCACCAGATTGCCTGCTCTTCGAATCTAATTCTTTGTATTAGATCTATGATGAGAAGAATCAAGTTTCAAAATCCTGTTAATCCACAGGGCTCATGAGGTAATCTTGGAACATTATTTCAGATTTCTTCCTCATGTAAGGGTAAATGGATTGCTTAGCTTTTGGAGCAGAAATAGGATAGAAACACACTAACCAAATTCATAAAGAATTTAAAAACCTATCCAACACCCCACCAAAAGAAGCCAGTAGCTTACTGGCAAACAAAGTGAAGTTAATAACGAAAGAGGGGAAGAAAGGTTGCTAAACCATGGATTGTTATGTGAAGTATTATTCTGGAAAGGAAACGTATCAGGGAATTGCACAGCCAGTGTCCAAATGGAGTCAGAGACGCTGACACGAACTTGTAATTTTAAATAAATAAATAGATTCGACAACTGTATACAGAGCAAACTGGATAATCAGGGAAACAGGAGCATCATGAGGTAAATTAACATAGTGGGAACATCATGAGGTAAATTCTTATAGGGCACACACAGAGGAAAAAGGCGGGAAAATGAGGAAACTCCCCCTTTACACTCACAGCAACCAATCACAGCTTAGGTTGCCTCGTGGTGGCCAGCTCTCTTCAAGCAATTAGCTATAACTGTGTGTATCTTACTCATTGTATAATCTTTCACTGCTCCACCAGAAGAAGCCAGTAGTTTACTGGCAAACAAAGTGAAGTTAATAACGAAAAAGGGGAAGAAAGGTTACTAAACCATGGATTGTTATATGAAGTATTATTCTGGAAAGGAAATGTATCAGGGAATTGCGCAGCCAGTGTCCAAATGGAGTCAGAGTTGCTGACACGAACTTGTAATTTTAAATAAATAAATATATTTGACAACTATATACAGAGCAAACTGAATAATCAGGCAAACAGGAACACCATGAGGTAAATTAACATAGCGGGAACATCATGTGGTAAATTCTTACAGGGCACACACAGAGGAAAAAAGCGGGAAAATGAGGAAACTCTCCCTTTACACTCACAGCAACCAATCACAGCTTAGTTGTGGTGGCCAGCTCTCTTCAAGCAATTAGCTATAACTGTGTGTTTATTTTATTTATTTATTTATTAGATTTTTATACCGCCCTTCTCCCGAAGGACTCAGGGCGGTTTACAGCCAATATAAAACAATAACAGTGTACAATTAAAACAGAAAATTTAAAAACTTATTATATAATTGGCCAAAATTTAAAATGTTTAAATCTAAAAACCCTTAAAATTCATATAAATTACAACCCCAGTTAAAATTAATATTTAAAAATTAAAAATTAAGAATTTAAAAAGTTTAAGCCAGTCCCGCTCGAATAAATAAATACGTTTTCAGCTCGCGGCGGAAGGTCCGAAGGTCAGGCAATTGACGCAGACTAGGGGGGAGTTCGTTCCAGAGGGTAGGAGCCCCCACAGAGAAGGATCTTCCCCTGGGGCCGCCAGCCAACATTGCTTGGCGGACGGCACCCTGAGAAGTCCCTCTCTGTGCGAGCGTACGGGTCGGTGGGAGGCGTGAGGTAACAGCAGTAAGTACCCGTAAGTACCCAGGCCCTAAGCCATGGAGCGCTTTAAAGGTAGTAACCAAAACCTTAAAGTGCACCCAAAAGACCACAGGCAGCCAGTGCAGTCTGCGCAGGAGCGGTGTTACATGGGAACCGCGTGCGGCTCCCTCTATCACCCGTGCAGCTGCATTCTGGACTAACTGAAGCCTCCGAGTGCACTTCAAGGGGAGCCCCATGTAGAGAGCATTGCAATAATCCAAGCGAGAGGTGACAAGAGCATGAGTGACCATGCATAAGGCATCCCGGTCAAGGAAGGGGCGCAACTGGCGAACCAAGCGAACCTCGTAAAAAGCTCTCCTGGAGACGGCCGTCACGTGGTCTTCAAACGACAGCCATCCATCCAGAAGAACACCCAAGTTGCGTACCCTTTCCATTGGGGCCAATGACTCGCTCCCAACAGTCACCTGTGATTGCATCTGGCTGTACCGGGGAGCCGGCATCCACAGCCACTCCATCTTGGGGGGATTGAGCTTGAGCCTGTTTCTCCCCATCCAGACCCGTACGGCTTCCAAGCACCGGGACCGCACTTCGACAACTTCGTTGGGGTGGCCCGGGGTGGAAAAGTACAGCTGCGTGTCATCAGCGTACAGTTGGTATCTCACCCCAAAGCCACTGATGACCTCGCCCAGCGGCTTCATATAGATGTTGAACAGGAGAGGTGAGAGAATCGACCCCTGTGGCACCCCACAAGTAAGGCGCCTCACGGTCGATCTCTGCCCCCCTGTCAACACCGTCTGCAACCGGTCAGAGAGATAGGAGGAGAACCACCGATAAACGGTGCCTCCCACTCCCAAACTCTCCAACCGGTGCAGCAAGATACCATGGTCGATGGTATCAAAAGCTGCTGAGAGATCTAATAGGACCAGGGCAGAGGAACAACCCCTGTCCCTGTCCCTCCAGAGGTCATCCACCAACGCGACCAAAGCTGTCTCTGTACTATATCCGGATCAGAAGCCGGACTGGAACAGGTCTAGATAGACAGCTTCATCCAGGTACTGGGGTAACTGCCATGCCACCACACTCTCTACAATCTTCGCAACAAAGCGAAGGTTGGAGACTGGACGATAATTGTTGTGTCTTGCCCAATCTCACCACAGCCGGGGCCTGCTTATCTGCTTCCGAACACTGAAGAATGTCCTAGTATGCCTCCCGGCCCCAGCCCTGGCTCCATGCCCAGACAGGCTGAGGAGGAGGGGGCACCTCCCGGCCCCAGCCCATGCCCAGGCAAACGGAGCAACTAGACCCCTCCCCCTCCCCCACAGCATGTGAGCCTGAGGGAGCCTGAGGGAGCTGCCGAGTGGAGTGACCCTCGCTTCAGAAGAATTGATAGGCGGCGGCGTCAGAAGGAAGGGAGGGGCAGGCCTGGATAAGTGCTGAGTCATGGAGCCACACCCCATGGCCTATATAAAGGATCTGCTTTCTGGCAGTCTCTGAGTCAGGCAAAGTCGAACATATCTTGCTGAAGTCACTTTCTGGTCTCCTGCCTGCCTTGAGGACTTTGCTAGGACTTTGGCAGAGCTGCAGAGGCACGCCTGATTCGGATTTCCCTGACCCGGCCGTCAGCGGAGGAGTGGGACACGACAATAATTTCCCAAAATAGCTGAATCCAGGGAAGGCTTCTTGAGGAGGGGTCTCACCACCGCCTCTTTCAAGGCGGCAGGGAAAACCCCTTCCAACAAGGAAGCATTAATAATTCCCTGGAGCCAGCCTCGTGTCACCGCCTGTGTGGCCAGTACCAACCAGGTGGGACACAGGTCCAGTAAACATGTGGTGGCATGTAGCCTCCCCAATAGCCTGTCCACGTCCTCAAGAGCCACAGGGTCAAACTCATCCCAAACAATCTCAACAAGACGCGTCTCCGTCCTCTCACTTGGATCATCACAATTTTGGTCCAAACTATCCCAAAGCTGAACGATTTTATCGTATAGATAACCACTAAACTCCTCGGCATGTTCCTGCAAGGGGTCATCCTGCCCCTCCTGATGAAGGAGAGAGCGGGTCACCCGAAACAGGGCGGCCAGGTGGTTATCTGCTGATGCAATGAGGGTGGAAACGTAGGAACGCTTCGCCTCCCTCAGTGCCACTAGGTAGGTCTTAGAATAAGACCTAACTAGTGTCCGGTGTATCTTACCCATTGCATAACCTTTCACTGCTCCACCAGAAGAAGCCAGTAGTTTACTGGTAAACAAAGTGTAGTTAATAATGAAAAGGCAAAGAAAGGTTGCTGAGCCATGGATTATATGTGAAGTGTAATTCTGGAAAGGAAATGTGCCGTGTATTTACCAGACTTATATGGCTTCCTATTTTGTATACCATAATCCTAGGCAGCTCACACCAAAACCAACAAAACAATTAGGTCACCCACTCAAAGCACCACACTGCAGATCGAAGAAGCACACTGAAGACCTTCAAATTAATATCTTCCTACAAGTGCACTTCTGCTGAGATTCTCTAGGATAAAGGGAATGAAGATGCAATAAAAAACAATGGATGATCCCGTTTTGCGGAAAGATAAAATCCAACTGCCTCATTCTTTATACAAAATACTCCGAAGTACAAAACAGAAATGAAGAAAAGTACAGCCAGCAGCACTGGCAAATGTTTTAAGATTCTGCTGTAGCGATAAAAATTCAGTGGAAGTCTAATTAGGTAGTTTTTATGCAGTTTTTGGAAGAATAACAGAATAAGAGTTGGAAGGGACCTTGGAGGTGTTCTAGTCTAACCCCTGCAGAAGCAGGAAATCCGACATCATTTCAGACAAATGGTTGTCCAATCTCTTCTTAAAAACCTCCAGTATTGGAGCACTCACAACTTCTAGGGGCAAGTTATTTGACTGATTAATTGTCCTAACTGTCAGGAAACTTCTACTTAGTTCTAGGTTGATTCTCTCCTTGATTAGTTTCCATTCATTGAAGTGCACCCTCACTGAATAGTCCCACAGATAAAAACACTGCCTCCAATAGAACGTCCTACCATTAAAGACCTACATGGCATTTTATCCAACGATATAAAAAGCAGTGGTGTGATTGGAAAGCAAAATTGCAAAACTGTGTCTCACTTATTTTGGCCGTGTCATGCGAGAAACTCCCTGGAGAAAACAATTATGTTGGTAAGAGTTAGCGGTAAAAGGAAACCAGGCCACCAAACAATATGGTGGCTGGACACCATCAAAGCTGACACCAGCCAGCGCATAGAACAATTCAAAGAAGTAGTGCAAAATTAGGAGACGTGGAAAGACCTGGGCCATAGAATTGCCAGAGTCAAACCCGACTGAATCATCATCAGCTTCTGACAACAAGAAAAGGGTTCTCAGATTGTTGACATTTTCCTTACCTCTTCATCAATATCAGAACGAAGCAAACAAAGGAGAAATGTGTCCATGTTTCTTTATTTTATTTTATTTTAAAAATGTCCTGTGTGCTTATGGATTTTTTTTTTTTCATACGGTATTAGGATTTCGAGAAAAGAGAAAGCTAGAAAAGGTGATTTGCTTCATGAGAACTTCAGTCTAAGGAGCCCCTCAAAATGAAGCGATATCTTCTAATTGATGGAGCTAAGTAGCAAGGTCATTTTGACCTAATCAGTTACAAGCTTCTGGGCATGCTTAGAAGTTTGTAATTAAATAAAAGACAGCACATTTTGTTTGTTTGTTTTCCATTAGGCAGGGAACATATTGCCCCTCCTGATTTGAACTATGTTTAGATTCTTTTAATGAAGAATTAATTAAATGAATTAATTCTAATTAATTAATGAGAAGCTTGCATGCAGCACAGCAAAGCACCGAGACAGAAGTATTATTAGAAATACAGTTGAGCTCTACAAAACCCTCATGGGCTTTCTTATAAAACCAGAAATGATGAATTTCCTAAAAATTCCCCCCCCCTTTTTTTTCTTTTGGAAAAAATGGCCCATCTACCCAGAAAAGGAGACAAAGGTAAACTAATGGGAAAATTAATGTTTTGTGACTGGTTATGTCTACTATTATAACCATTTTAAGAGAGAGTCCATAACATGGGCTTAAAATTCTTTAAAGGGCCCACTAAACTGTAAAACTCCTTGCACCCACATAATGTGCAAGTCAAGTGAATTCAGAGGGTTAGCTTATCAAGCTCATCCTGCCTGGGCAGGGGGTTGGACTAGAAGACCTCCAAGGTCCCTTCCAACTCTGTTATTATGTTATGTTAAACTGTTATCTTACAGAGAGAAGCAATCTGAAGCATTTTCAAGCAAAATCCATAGAATAGAATGGACCAAGCTAAAATGCAGCACATAAGATACCTGGCACATATTTCGTTGCATCTACCCAACTGGTAGGCAATAGGGAAGATTGATGCATCCTCTTTGTTCTTATATTTTTAGAACTTAAAGCCTTATGTTTGTCTGCTTATCCTGTAGAATGGATGGGAACACCATCGGAAAATCTGAACAGTCAACTTAAGGACAGAACATCCTGGAGAAGATCTATCAATGCATCAGTAAGGGTTGACATCACGAGATGGCACCCAACAGTAGAATGGGGAAAGAAAAGGGTATAATAACCCTAAATAATTTTTCTCTTTGTTCTTTTTATTTCTTTTATATAAGCAGCCTGGAACCACCATTAGGTGGCAATATAAATTTTCTAAACAAACAAACAAATAAATATTCTGGGTCATTTTACAATAGTTTGATGAGAAACAGCAATAAGCATGTTGAGAATGACAGCATTGAGTGCAGAAAGCCTGATACCAAAGATTTTGTCCGGCCGCCAAAGTTAAATATGAGGTAGCAGTGTGTGGCAGCAGCCAAAATGCTGCTTAAATATGAGGCAGCTGTGTCTGGCAGCAGCCAAAAAAGCCAACACAATCCTAGGTTGCATTAACAGAAGGACAGAATGAAGATGACAAAAGAGTACTAGTACTGCTTTATAAAGCCTTAGTAAGACCACATTAGGGACGCAGTGGCTCAGTGGCTAAGATGCTGAGCTTGTCAATCGAAAGGTCGGCAGTTCAGCGATTCAAATCCCTAGTGCCGCATTAATGGGTGAGCTCCCGTTACTTGTCCCGGCTTCTGCCAACCCAGCAGTTCGAAAGCAGGTAAAAAAATGCAAGTAGAAAAAATAGGGACCACCTTTGGTAGGAAGGTAACAGCGTTCCGTGCGCCTTTGGTGTTTAGTCATGCCAGCCACATGACTATGGAGACGTCTTTGGACAGCGCTGGCTCTTCGGCTTTGAAACGGAGATGGGCACCGCCCCCTAGAGTCGGGAACGACTAGCACATATGTGCGAGGGGAACCGTTACCTTTACCTAAGACCACACTGGGAATGCTGCATCCACTTCTGATCACCACAATATAAAAAAGATTTTGACATTCTGGAAAGAGTGCAGAGAAGAGCAACAAAGATGATTAGGGGACCAAAGACTAAAATATATGTTTGTTTGTTTTTTGCAGGAATTGGGTGTGTCTAATTTATTGAAAAGAAGGACTAGGGGTGACATGATAGCAGTCTTCTGATATTTCAGGGTCTGCGAAAAAGAAGAGGGGTTAAACCTATTCTCCAATGGACTTGAAGGCAGGAAACAATCAATGGAAAGGAGAGAACCTTCCTAGAAATTAGAAGAAATTTCCTAACAGTGAGTACAATTAACCAGTGGAATGGTTTGCCTTTGGAAGTTGTGGGTGCCCCATCACTGGAGGCTTTTAAGAAGATACGGGACAGCTATTTGTCTGGAATGGTATAGGGTTGTGATGGCGAACCTATGGCACCTGTGCCACAGGTGGCATGGGTAAGCCTTTCTGCAGGCACGCGAGCCCTCACCCCAGTTCAGCTGTATATACATCCAACAGGAACAGGAAGTGCCTCACAGGAGCAGATAGAGGTAAATCCTAGAGAGGCAGGAAATGCATCACGGAACAATGGAGATGTTCTGTCTCCTTCCCCACTTCAGATCCACGAGCTGGCCTTCAGCCAGTGGATTCACAGCTCTTATCAGTCCTGGCAGAGAAATCGCAGCTGCCTGCCAAAGTTCAAACAAATGACTCATGTAGCAAGACTTTCAGCTCTTTTTGAAACAGTTCAGCTAAACTTTTGCTTCCCGTGGAGTGAGAGCAGTCCCAAAGCTCCTTATATATCCTGTGGAGTGGGGCTCCTGCTCCACCCTTCCTTTTGATGATGCCGCCTCTCTAATCTTCTGAAGCGCGGGTCAAGCCAAGCTTGATTATTATTATCAGCTGGGTCTGAAGGCGTAGCCTGGGGAAGGGAGGAATCAGGGGATGACGGCCTCATTACGTCCTCCGACTGGTCTGGTTCTGGCTCCTGGAGCCGAGCCAAAGGAATCGGTGCTCCCGAGGTAAGCCTTACCGGCCCTTCCCCCTCACTTTCGGAGTCACTTTCGGGCATGGGGCCAGGTTCGGGGGCTGGAGTCACAACAGGAGATGAATGCTAGAGAGGAATAAAGCTGCATACAAGGCTGACATAACACCTGTAACAGCATAGGCATGTGGGATGGTAGTGGTGGCATGCACATATGCATGTGCAGGGAGGGTGGCGTGCTCGCATTGTATTATGGGTGTGGGCATGTGTGTGCACACTGTTGCACGCGCACGCACTTTCGGCACTCAAGGACAAAAAGCTTAGCCATCACTGGGATAGGGTCTCCTGCTTGTGTAAGAGGTTGGGCTAGAAGACCTCCAAGGTCCCTTCCAACTTTGTTATTCTGTTATTCCCCTGATTCTATTTTTTTTTCTCCGTCAGAATTTCCACATTGCTAAACAACCCATTGAAAAGTTTCCAGTTAAATAACAATTACAGTAAAGAGATTAGAGGAACATTTCCAGGCCACCAATTCAACCAGTCACCACCAATTCAACCAGTCACCCCCATTTACTCTGCTATCTCACTCTTTGGATCCACCATTGCTAATTTGGTAACATTTCGAAGCCTATCAAAAAAGTACAAATATCCATTCAATAAGATCTCAGGGAGGAAAAAAAATTATGGATTTCACGGTGAACTTTTGTTTCTTGAAATCATCAGGAAGTCAGGAAAATTGGTTCAGAGGAGGGCAACAAGGATGATCAGGACACCAGAAACTGAAGAAAAGAGATTGAAAGAACTGGGATTTTGCAGCTTTGAGATGACTGAATGTCTGTATGAGTGTGTGGTGGTGGTGGGACCAGTTATGATACTATTTTTGAATTCCCTGAAGGATACAGAAGAAGTTCAAGAGTTGTTTTCAAGCATTCCAAGAGTAAAAATCTAAAATAATGGATTTCAGTGACAGGAAGGCACACTCTGGTTGAAAGTTAGAAAATAACCGTATAATTTATTTTATTTATTTTATTTTATTTTATTATTTTGATTTCTATACCGCCCTTCTCCCGAAGGACTCAGGGCAGTTTACAGCAAAGTAAAAACAAGAATACAAAAATTAAAACATCATTAAAAAACTGATTCAATTTAGCTAATAATTAAAACTCTAATAAAACTCAAATAAAAGCCCCATTAAAACTATTAGGGAATCCCTGCGCGATGGAACAAAAATGTCTTGAGCTCGCGATGGAAGGTCCAGAGGTCAGGGAATCGATGTAACCCTGGAGGCAGCTCGTTCCAGAGGGCAGGAGCCCCCACAGAGAAGGCCCTCCCCCTGGGGGTCGCCAGTCAACATTGTCTGACCAACGGCACCCTGAGGAGACCTTCCCTATGGGAGCGCACTAGTCGATGAGAGGCGATCGGTGGCAGCAGGCGGTCCCGTAAATAACCCGGTCCTATGCCATGGAGCGCTTTAAAGTTAGTAACCAGCACCTTGAATTGCACCTGGAAGACCACTGGCAACCAGTGCAGATTGCGCAGGAGAGATGTTACATGGGAGCCTCAAGTTGCTCCCTCTACTACTATAGAATAACTATGGAGTGACGGCGGAGCCAATTATCCCAAGAAATGGTGGGCTTCTGCTCTACTAAAGTCTTCAGGAAGAGATGGAAAGCCATAATATGTTTCCTTGGGATTCACTGGAGAATGAAGGAGGCTGCCAGCAACTGGAGACAGGACTGTATTATTTCTGTATAAATGATAGAATCATAGAAATGGAAGGGGCTATTTATGATGCAAAGTCCAGTTCCAGGAATCCACATTAAAACATCCATGACAGTCTAGCTTTTGCTTGAAACCATCCATTGGAGGATAGCCCACTATCTTTCAAATGATTGGTTTTGGAAACGGGCACTGAGGATGTTCTTCGACATATTTGTGAATAGTGAAGTTGACTTGGCAATCTCTCTCGAGAAAGGAGAAAATCTTCCTTTTTTTTTAATTGAAAAAGTTTTACAAAAAACTTTTTTTTCAGCAATTATCCCTCCCACTCCCTCTGCCCTCCCCCTCCCCCCTCCCCTCCCCACCCCCAGACTTCCCAGAGCAAAATACAGGGTATTACATCTAACAATCACAAGCTAAAATACAACAATAAACCATCACCCATAACTTCTCCTTTCCCCTTTGCAACCTTAACTCCCCTTTCCCATTTAAACAAATACACTAATACAGTACAATTCCTACAATCACTCATAAGCTATTTGATACTTTTTAGTCTGATATTTGTTTTGAATATAATCAATCCAACTTCTCCATTCCAATATATATCTTTCTTGTGAATAGTCTTTCAAATACGCTGACATTTTTGCCATTTCTGCTAAGTTCGATACTTTAAGTGTCCATTCTTCAATTGTAGGCAAATCTTCTTTCTTCCAATATTGCGCAACCAATAATCTCGCTGCTGATATTAAATTTAAAATCAGTTTATAGTCTCTATTATTGTACAGTCCGTAATTATACCCAATAAAAATAACTGTGGTATAAACTTTATCTTATTTTTCCAAGATACTCTGCATAATCCACCAAATTTTTATCCAAAATGCTTTGATTTTTTTTACAAGTCCACCATATATGATAATAAGTAGCATCATCACAATCACATCTCCAACATTTAGCTTGCATATTCGGATACATACATGCCAGTGAGAAAGGAGAAATTCTTTCTGAGGGCAGATACGTTCATACTTGCAATGCTCTGTTACTCTGTTGTTGCAATTCAGTTGCTAAGATGTGTCTAACTCTTTGTGACCCTGTGGACCATAGCATGCCAGGTCCCCCTGTCTTTCACTGTCTTCTGGAGTTTGTTCAAACTCATGTTCTTTGTGTTGATGACATCTAACCATCTCTTCCTCTGTTGACTCCTTTTGCCTTCCATCTTTCCCATCATCAGGGTCTTTTCCAAGGAGTCCTCCCTTCTCATTTGGTGGCCAATGTATTTGAGCTTTAGCTTCAGTATCTTCTTTCCAAAGAACAGTCAGGGTTGATTTCCTTTAGGATTGACTGACAGGATCTCCTTGCAGTCCAAGGGTGTTGTGTCTGCGCCCCCTGAGCCGGGCCTCCTGCCAGAAAGTGACTTGGAAAGTGAGGGGGAAGGGCCGTCAGGACTTACCTCAAGAGCACCGGCTTCCCTGGCTCAGCTCCAGGAGCCAGAGGCAGGCTAGGTGGACGAGATAACGAGGCCTCCAACCCCTGACTCTTTCCCCCCCAGGCCACGCCTCCAGATCCAGCTGATGGCAATCAGGCCTGGCTGGACCCTAGGTTTCATAGGCAGGAGAGGCGGGAACAACAGAAGCAGGGGTGGGGCGGGCCTAGGAAGTGCTGAGTCATGGAGCCACACCCCACAGGATATAAAGGCAGCAAGAGCTGCTTTGCCTCTTCATAGCAGGCAAATTAACTGCTTAACTAAGAGCTGAAGTACTGTTTGTTCCTAGGTGACTCATCGGCGTCGAGGGAGATAACAGAGACACCTGGCAGATGCTCGCTAGTTTGCTGCCAGAGCTGATAGTGCCGGCTAATTAAGCCATCACTTGGACGGAGGCGAGGGGGGACAGAACAAAGGGACTCTCAAGAGTCTTCTTCAACACCATACTTTGAAAGCATCAATTCACTGGCGCTCAGCCTTCCTTAATATAACCCTTATATACACACACTGCTTAGTATTCAAAGTACAGGTTTTACATATAGACAGAGAAGCCAAAGGTACAAGTAACATAACATAATAACAGAGTTGGAAGGGACCTTGGAGGTCTTCTAGTCCAACCCCCTGCCCAGGCAGGAAACCCTACACCATTTCAGACAAATGGCTATCCAACATTTTCTTAGAAATTTCCAGTGTTGGAGCATTCACAACTTCTGCAGGCAAGTTGTTCCACTTATAGGTTGTTCTAACTAATCTAATCTAAGTACAGATTAGGTGAGACCAAAAACAGTAATTGTGAGAAGGACATTGGAGTCCTAGTGGATTATCACTTAAACATGAGCCAGCAGTGGGCGACAGCAGCCAAAAAAGCTAATACAATCCTTGATTGTATAAATATAGGCATAGCATCGAAATCAAGTAAAGTAATAGTATTGCTTTATAAAGCCTTAGTAAGACCACACCTGGAATACTGCATCTAGTTTTGGTCACCACGTCACAAAAAAGACGTTGAGATAATGGAAAAAATGCAAAGAGCAACTAGGGTGATTAAAGGCCTGGAGATTAAAACATATGAAGACATTGGCTATGGCTAGTACAGAGAAAAGAAGGACTAGGGGTGATATGATAGCAATGTTACAATATTTTAGGGCCTGCAACAAAGAGTAGGGGATGAACTTATACTCCAGAGGGCAGGACAAGAAAGAATGGATGGAAACCAGGGGTGAAATCCAGCAGGTTCTAACAGGTTCTGGGGAACCGGTAGCGGAAATTTTGAGTAGTTCGTAGAACCAGCAAATACCACCTCTGGCTAGCCTCAGAATGGGGTGGGAATGGAGATTTTGCAATATCCTTCCCCTGCCATGCCCACCAAGCCATGCCCACAGAACCGGCAGGGAAATTTTTTTGGATTTCACCTCTGATGGAAACTAATAGAATAGAATAGAATACAATATAATAATAATAATAATAATAATAATAATAATAATAATAATAATAATAATAATAATAATAATAATAATAATAATAATAATAATAATAATGTTTTAATTTGTATACAACCCTTCTCCCGAAGGACTCAGAATAGAATAGAATAGAATTTTATTGGCCAAGTGTGATTGGACACACAAAGAATTTGTCTTGGTGTATATGCTCTCAGTGTACATAAAAGAAAAGATACGTTCATCAAGGTACAACATTTACAACACAAATGATGGTCAATATATCAATATAATATAATATCAATATATATCAATATAAATCATAAGGATTGCCAGCAACAAAGTTACAGTCATACAGTCATAAGTGGGAGGAGATGGGTGATGGGAATGATGAGAAGATTAATAGTAGTGCAGATTTAGTAAATAGTTTGACAGTGTTGAGGGAATTATTTGTTTAGCAGAGTGATGGCCTTCGGGAAAAAACTGTTCTTGTGTCTAGTTGTTCTGATGTGCAGTGCTCTATAGCATCGTTTTGAGGGTAGGAATTGAAACAGTTTATGTCCTGGATGTGAGGGATCTGTAAATATTTTCACAGCCCTCTTCTTGATTCGTGCAGTATACAGGTCCTCAATGGAAGGCAGGTTGGTAGCAATTATTTTTTCTGCTAATCAACTAATCAAGGAGAGGAGCAATCTAAGGTTTGTAATTAAGGAGAAACTTCCTAACAATAAGAACAATTGACAGTGGAACAGCTTGCCTTCAGAATTTATGGGTGCTACATTACTGGAGGCTTTTAAGAAGAGACTGGACAGCCACCTGTCTGAAATGGTATGGGGGTCTCCTACTTGAGCCGGGGTTTGAACTAGAAAATCTCTAAGGTCCCTTCCAGCTCTATTTAGATTCTTGATTCATTCATAACTTTGGTTCTTCTGTCTGAAGTCCCTCAAAAAAGCTGACACTCACACTGCTGGCAACTGTCCAGCTTGTTGTCAGTGACCAAGTTCTTTATGAATTTTGTATATGCGCCCTACATTTTTTCCTCCCTTAAAATATCTCACATCCTTCTTGAAGGACGTATGGTTCCTTTCATCTAAGTCTTCCAACCTATCCAGATTAGACTTCACACTGCCATGAAAATATTAGTCAATTTTCTCCTCCTTTGAAAAAAAGAAAAAAGAGGAAGACATTGTGAGCTGCTGATCCAAATCAAATAAAAATTACCTTCCCCCACCAAAGACTAATTTGATAAGCATGGAGGGAACTAAACAAATGAGCTGTTAATAAATTGTGCTCCAAAGTTTGTTGGCGTCACCGTGTCTTCCAGAGAAAAACAAGAAATCCCAGTGATTTAATATCCCAGACATTAAGATACAAATTTGGCTTGGTCTCATGAGGAATTCATTTTCTGAATTCCGGGTTACCTTGGTTTTGTATTTGTTTTCCAAATTCCATGACTGTGGCTACGTATTGAAGGTAAATTCCCAGTGACAGCTGGCAGAGTAAGGACAGATTCAGACAATCAAAGACTTTGGTAGCATCGCTTAATTAACTAATGGGCTTCATAGAGACGTAATGGAATTTGAAAAGAAAAAGCTTTTAATCAAGATTCAAAGCCAGCAGCATCTGTAATAGTAAAACTCCTACACTCCCCCCCCCCTTCTTCTCAGATTCACAAGTCAGTGCTGGAAAATCCAAAACTCTAAACTGTGTTTGTTTGCAATGTTTGTACTCCCCCTAGCGCCTCTGAGCTGCAGCTGTATCCAATATGAGCCTAAAAATATTACCATTTTTTAAAGACAAAAAACATCTTTCTTCTTCAGAGAACTGAAGAAACTTTTTGAACGAGAAGAGAAACGTCTTCAAGGAAAAACAAAGGAAGTCCAATTGCCTCTTGAAAAGCACCTTTGGGACATCATCAGGCCACCAAAAATCTAAATACCACTAACAGCAATTAAGTTAGTAAAGTATGTTAACTCAAGAAAAAAACATGCTATACAAAATCAAAAATAAGTAAATAGATATGAATAGAGAAGATGTTCTTCCTGTTTTGGTACTTCATTATCTAAGCCTACATCAACTGAGATAAAAGGCATAGTTGATTTCTTTACATTTCTTCAGAAAGAAATGAATACTTGGAAAAAACTACAATTATCTTTGTTGGGGAGAATAGCAGCTATAAAAATGAATGTTTTGCCTAAATTCTTGTTTTTGTTTCAGATGATACTGATCATTAAGAAAGATAAAAATTTGGAAGAATGGCAGATTGGAATTAATAAATTTATATGGGAAGGCAAAAAAGCAAGAGTTAAAATGAAAATAATGCAAGATACACGGGAAAGAGGAGGATTAAAAATGCCTAACTTAAAATTGTATTATGAAGCAGTTGTTCTGTAATAAGTGATTGGTTTAATTTGACGGAGGAAAGGATTTTGAATATAGAAGGTTATGATTTATTATATGGTTGGCATGCATATTTATTGTATGATAAGAAAGTAGATAAAGCTTTTAAGAATCATGTGTTGAGAATTTCTCTTTGCGTGTTTGGAAGAAGTATTATTATAAGTTAAATTATAAAATTCCTATATGGGTGAGTCCGCGGCATGCAGTAGAGAATATTAGTATAGAACAGGAACAAGAAATGATTACTTACAAAGAACTTTTATATAATGAGAGGGGAAATTTACAATTAAAATCTTTGCATACATTAAAAGAAGAAGGGAGGAATTACACGTGGTTTCAATATGGGCAGTTAAAGGCTAGATGGAAAGAAGATCAGAAAACTGGTATTATTCAAAATGAAGAAAATTTGGTAAAACAAATTAGAAATCAAACCCAGGGGCATATAAAGAGATTGTATAATGTGTTGGTAGAAATAGATTCTGAAAGGGACTTGATAAAGGATTGTATGATAAAGTGGGCACAGAATATTCAGGAACCAATAATGTTGGAAACTTGGGAGAGAATTTGGGTTAGAAATGTTAAATTTACGCAAGCGCAGAATTTAAGGGAAAATTTTTATAAGATTTCTTTACATTTTTTTTAGATTAACAAGCAAAATTGGAAAAAAGTATCTTCACCATCCTTATTTGATCGGAATGGGACTTTTTGCCTCAAACTCTTGGCCCTGCCTGTTTCTCCACCAGGGCTTCTCCTCCGTGTTAATAGGCCTCAGCACTTTGGGCCACAGCCCCTCCGTCCCAGTTCCTTCGCCACAGCCCATTTGTTGCAGTATAGTTTGTGTCGGGCTTTTGGGCTTACAGGACAGTTCGAAGCCTGCCAATCAGTGCAGGGGCTCAGGGGCTTTGGGAGTAGGATGGAGGGGCTGTGGCCCAAAGTGCTGAGGCATAATAACGTGGAGGTGAAACCCTGGTGGAGAAACAGGCAACGCCAAGAGTTTGAGGCGAAAAGTCCTAGACCTTTATTTGATTGATAGAGAGTGGAAATGCCCAGGTAACAGTTGGTAATTGGTATACCTTCCCAGCTGATCTCACTATACAAAGAAGAAAGGGTCAACCTATTGTCCAAAGCACCTGAAATCAGGACAAGAAGCAATGGATTGAAACTAACAAAGGAAAGATCCAACCTAAAAATAAGGAAAAATTAATTTAATCCGTGGAACGACTTGCCTCCAGAAGTTGTAAATGCTCCAACACTGGAAGTTTTTAAGAAGAGATTGGACAACCATTTGTCTGAAATGGTATAGAGTTTCCTGCCTGACCAAGGGGTTGGACTAGAAGACCTCCACTGTCCCTTCCAACTCTGTTATTCTCTATGTTTTAAGTATAATTCTGTTAGTTGAAAATCCCTGCATGTTAAATAAACTATGGTCTTAAACTCATTAGATACTAATTTCTATCTTCCTTCTAGTCTAGGTCTCCATGGATGGGTGGGGGCAAACATCTTTTCTCTGGATTGTAGGAATTAAGAGATCCTACTGATATCAAGGCAGCTTAATGGAATGTTGGAGTCATTCTTCTCAACTATGAGATCACTGTTGAAACAACTGAGGAACTTCTAGATTTTTCTGTGTGGAGTCGGAGCAGCAAACAGGTGCCATGCAGCCCATTGCCCCACCTAAGAAAACTCCTAAAGAGAAACTTGACTTCCACGTGAACCCCCGGGCAGATGCCATTCGCTCTAAGCTGATCTATACATTTTACTTGATAGATCACTTTGAGGGGCTGAGCCATGCGGTGCCACGGTATAACATACAAGATTTTGTGGATTCCAAGAAGCGGAAGAAACTGATGCTCATGGATCACCACCAACTGGTTCGCTTCCATGTTGTGCCCACCCGAAATATCATGGTGACTCAAGAGAAACGCTGGCGCAACCGTATCGAAGTGCGTTGCAGCCGTTGGCCCCCTTTGAAGATGTGGGTGTCTTCAGTTCTGAACAGCCGAACATTCAAGGGCTTTATCATCTTTCTTATCTTCTTGAACATGGTAGTCCTCATGGTCTCAACGGAGATAATGGGGAAGAGGGGAAACATCTATGTAAAAATTACCAGGGTCCTGGAGGTGATCGTTTGGATCATTTTACAGATCTTTCTGACAGAGATTGGGTTGCATTGGTTCGTGAGCTTTCAGAGATACTGGAAAAATCCCTGGAATATCTTTGATTTCGTAGTGACCATCGTCTCTGTCATACCAGAACTAATATATGCATTTCAGAAGTACCAGAGTATAACAACTGACCGACTTCTGCTGTTAAGCCGTGTACTGCGTTGCCTAAAGCTCTTTCCAAGAGTCCGACAAGTCCGGGTTCTCATCATGGCTATTGCCAAAGCCCTGAAAGCGATGGCCTTCATTTTGGTTCTCCTTGCCTTCCTCTTCTATGTCTTTGCTGTGTCGGGCATCTTCTTTTTTGACAGTTACACCCATTCAACCAGGATGGACCTGACTTACAAAATGTATTTCATGGACATGCCCAATGCTCTAGTAACCATCTTCATTCTCTTCACCATGGACCACTGGTACGCTCTGTTGCAAGATTCATGGAAAGTCCCAGAGATAAACAAGGTGGTCAGTGGTATATTTGTCTGTCTATGGCTTCTGATTGGGGCATTTATTTTTAGGAATCTCTTTGTTGCCATTATGGTCACCAATTTCCAGGTCATCCGAAGTGACCTAAGTGAAGAGGTGAGACAGATAGAGACTCAGACGCAAGCTGACAAATTCAAAATGGAGATCATGGAAAAGAAATTCAGCCAGATTCGGACATCTATGGACAAAGACATTACATTCAGAGAAAGGTTCACCATGGATCCTGCATTAATTCAAGCTGCAGACAATCAAGATTCCACCCATGATGAAATGTCTCCTGGAATTTTGGACTGGGAGACTTACATCCACAAGAACCTACCAGGACTCTATGCTGCTGATGAAGATGAACAGGTGCTTTGGCCACGTGACTCCCTCTTCCGCTACTTTGAGTTGTTGGAGAAGTTGCAGCATAACTTAGAGGAACGCAAGGAACTTCAGCACTACATGGTGTTGGCTCTTTCCAACCTTGAGGACAAGTAGCACAGACCATGCAAGCTTTGGGAGAGAAACAGGACAGATGAAAAAACAAAGCAAATGAAACTCATGGCTTTGTACCAGCATCTTCTCTTCCCTCCTCCATCCAAAGGCTTCTAGATAAGACACAAGAATACTATTAAAATATATTGTATATCATCATTTTAGCTGTTGTCTATCCATTGCAGAATGAGGACCTCTTCCACAGGTTTCCAACCAGGGGTGAAATGCTCCTGGTTTGGACCTGTTTGGCCGAGCCGGTAGCGATGATGGCTGGTGGTTTGGGAAACCGGTAGTGACAGCAGCTTGAGGCTCTGCCCACCCACCCAGTCATCGACTCTGTGCATGTGCAAACCCTTCTGCGCATGCACAGGGGGTCGGCGCGTGCACTTCCGAACCGTTAGGGAAGGTAAATAGATTTCACCCCTGTTTCCAACCAATATGATCCTGAGCCTTTTTTTTGCCAATTGAGCCCACAATACTTGCTGATGCCGTCAATCCATCTTGTTTTAAGTCTTTTTCGTGGACACTTTTTATCAAGCGGGATCCATTCTGTGACTGCTTTGGTCCACCTGCCATCAATTCTTCTTGCTATGTGACCAGCCTATTTCCCTTGCAATTCTTTTACTCTCTTGGTGATACCTTATACTTTTGTTTGTTCTCTAATCCATTTGGAAGTCTTTCTATCTTGTCTTGTGTTTTTAATCAGGGCAACCTGGTCTACCCAATTATGGGATGGAGCATGTTAAGTTTGGGTATTGACGAGGCAGGAGACCAGGTTAGTGACAACAGCTCTTTAATATAGTGTGACCCAGCAAAACTCTGGAGAAAAACCTCTCCTTATATACACTTCAGCCTGAGGCTGCATCCAATCAGAAACGAGATATTTCCCGCCTAAAACTCCCGCCAAAACTTACAGTAATACATTACACTCCTTCCCTCCCAGAAGGCACTTTGCCAATATTTGCATATTACTTCTCTACGTAGTCCTGCAGGTACGTGGGGCGTCTCCTGACTCTCCCGGACCTGCGCAGTTCACTTTCTGGAGTTGAGTCGAGCTTGCCGGAGGGACTTTTCGTTCCTCTGAGCTCCTCCTCCCGCCATCCGCCCTGGTTTATTCGCCGGCTCGGACCTGCTGTCCTCTAGAGGGACCGGAGGGTGTCGCTGGACCTCGCCTGACTCAGATAAGTCTCTGTTTGGTTCTTTGCTTACGCTTTCTGTTTGTTCTTGGCGCCGGTCAGCTGTGGGGTTAATTAAATCATAGTCAGGGCTGTTCTCGCCTAATTCTGCCTTATCGCTCAATCTGTTTCTTAATTGATCTATGTGGCGCCAGCAGATTCTGCCATCGTCTAGTTCCACTAGATAAGATTTGGGGCCCGCTTTGTCTATGACTATCCCCTCTTCCAGTTAGGGCCGCCGCTGTAATTATGTGCCCACACCGAGTCTCCTATGTTTAACTCTCGGATTCTATCTGGTTTTGTTTTGAACCCGTCCTGTACGTAGTTCGGTGTAGCCGGTCTAGCGGGCACCGTAGCTTCCGCCCATTAATAGCTCGGCTGGGCTGCGGCGGTGGCCACACAGGGGTCCTGTGTTGGACGGTTAGGAATGCGTCGATTTGTGCCTGCCAATCGCCGGGCCGCTTCGTGATAGCGCTTCTTCGCACTCCGGACAAAACGTTCAGCAAGGCCGCTCGACGCAGGGTGGAACGGCGCTGAGAGGGCATGTCGGATGCCCTCTTCAGCCAGGTACCCTTCAAATAATGCTGCGGTGAACTGTGGGCGTTATCGGACACGAGGGTGTCCGGTAGCCCGTGCGTGGCGAAAAGGTGTTTTAGTGCTGAGATGACAGCTCCAGCGGTTGTGGATTTCATTAGGATGATCTCCAGCCATTTGGAGAATGCATCCACCACAATTAGAAATGTTTGGCCGTGGAAGGGCCGGCAAAATCAATGTGTATGCGGGACCAAGGGCCTTGGGGTTTCTCCCACTCCAAAACTGGGGCCGAGGTGGTAGTGGTCTGATTCCTGACATACTTGGCATCGCCAACCCTGTCACTGATTTCCTGTCCATTAGGGGCCACCAGACATAGCTCCTAGCCAAACCCTTCATCCTCACAATTCCTGGGTGACCCTCATGCAGGAGTTCCAGAACTTTTTCTCAGCTTCTCTGGAACTACCACCCTATCCCCCAGAGCAGGCACCCCTTGCACAGACAATTCCCTTTTTCTTTACAAATTCCTTGAAACGTCGCTCAAGCAGCGGCCATCCCTTGAACCCAACTGATTACAGTCCTTAAAACAACGTCCGGTAGGAGGCCCGAGCCACTTCCTGCGATGTGACTGGCCCCGAGTCCAAAGAGTCAATTAGTAGAACGGTGTGCCCGGGTGGGGTCCTCGATTTCCTGGCAATGGGCATCTGCTCAATGCGTCCGCATGCCCCAGCTCCTTTCCAGGCCGATGCTGCAGCTTGTAGGAGTATGCGGTCAAAAAATAGTCCATCTGGTCAGTCTAGGTGAGAGTGCTACTGGCGTTGGGCGGTCGCCAGCCAGTAACCCCAATAGCGGTCTGTGATCAGTAACAATTTCAAATCACGCCCAAAACGTATTCGTGAAATTTTTCACCCTGACACTATTAGAGCCTCCCTATCTAGCTGGCTGTAATTCCTTTCAGCCGGGACATCGCTCGTGAATAGAACGCTATAGGGGCTTCAGTGCCGTTTGGGAGTCTGTGGCTAAGTACAGCTCCTACTCCATAGGGGACGCATCACAAACCAATACTAACGGCAGTCTGTTGTTGTATTGTATTAACAGGCTATCGCTTGATAGCAAACTTTTACTGCCTCAAATGCCCTATTCTCTGACTTCCCCACGACCAAACAGTGTTTTTCCAAGCAATTTATGCAGCGGTTCAGCAACGGTTGCCTTGTCTTTTAAAAACACGGCGTAAAGTTTACCAGACCCAGGAAAGCCTGGAGTTCTGTCTTGTTTTTGGGTGCTGGGGCTCTCTTTATCGCCTTGACTTTGCTCTCAGTGGGTGAATCCTTTTTGTCTATTCTATAGCCCAAAATTCAACAGATTCGACCCCTATCTGACACTTGCTTGCTTTGACTTTTAATCCTGCCGACCTAAAATGGCCAAAACTTTCCTTAATCGCTTCCCCAGTTCTCTTAAATCTTCCCTGATACCAACACATCATCGAATAGGGTACGACTCGGTAACCCTTGTAGGAGCCGCTCCATCAAATTTTGGAATAGCCCGGGCCACACTCACCCGAACTGTAACCGGGTGCACTTAAAGGCACCCGGTGCGTTACAATGGTCTGGGCTTCAGCTGTGCTAGCATCTACGGGTAGCTGTTGGTACGCTTGTGCCAAGTCTAATTTGGCGAAAACTTGCCCGTGTCCTAGTGAGTGCAATAAGTGTTGCACTACTGGAACTGGGTAGGCGCTCTTTTGCAATGCTTTGTTCAAGGTAGCCTTGTAATCAGCGCAAATCCTTATGGACCCGTCTGGTTTTATAGGGGTGACGATTGGCGTCTCCCATTTGGCATGGTCAACTGGCACTAGTATCCCCTGGCTGACTAATTTATCTAACTCTTTGTCGATTTTAGGTTTGAGTGCAAAAGGAACCCTCCTTGCCTTTAACCTAATGGGAGCTATTTGGGGGTCTAAATTGAAGGAGATAGGGGTCCCCTTGTACTTGCCTAAACGGTCCTCGAATACGTCTGCGAATTCCTCCAGTAGGGCGTTTTGCAGGTTGCATCCGCTCCGGTGGACGCCAGTCACCCCCATTCCCAACGCCCTGAACCAGTCTAGCCCCAGCAAGCTTGGCAAGGTTCCCTCGACTAACGTGATGGGCAGGGTCTTTTCGTATGTCCCGTACTTGACCTCGACGGTCGTTGTCCCTCGAACAGGGATGCGGTTGCCCTGGTAATCCTGCACCCGGAGCCGTTGTTTCTGTAGCTTGCGCTTTGCGATGTGCGGCAAGGCTTTCACAAAAGTGTCCCAGGACATGATTGTGATAGCTGATCCTGTGTCTACTTCCAGTCGGCACGGTACGCCTTCAATTGTCGGGTTTGTGAAGATCTTTTCTTCGATGCGGGTAGCTGCGTGGTCTATGGTAACAGTCATTCGGTTTGACTTCGCTCTTTCTTTCCTGGCCAATCGCTGGTCGCCTCGCCGATCTCGCGCTCTGATTGGCTGGTTTGAAATTTCGCGGAATGTGGGGTTTGCATCTCTGACTCAGAGCCGCTCTGATTGGCCGATTTGAATTTTCGGCGGAAGGTTGGGGTGCTCGGCAGACTTGAGCCAGGTGCCCTTCCTTTCACACCGCCGCAAATGGCGTCCCTGAACTTACATCTTTGGCGCTGATGTCGCCCGCAACTTCCGCATTCCTCCGGGTCTTCCTTGTCGATTTTCCGGTGTAGTGGACTTCTTCCTCCTCTTCGCTGGTTGACTCACGATAGGTTTCTTCGTGGTGGACTGTGCTCGGCTTTGCGCCCGCCATCGGCGTGAGTCGCTTTTGTAAGGTGTCTGCTGCATGGTTGGACATCTCATGGGCTCTGGCTTCGTCCAGAGCGTTTGCCAATGTCAGGTTGCTCTTGGCTAGCAACCGTCTCCTCAAACGGATGTCTCTGACCCCCCGTATAAGTTGTTCCAGCAGCTCTTCGTCCAGATCGCGGTACTCGCAATGCTTGGAGGCTTGTCTCAGGGCTGCCATGTAGTCGCTGATAGACTCGCCTTCTTGTTGCCTGCGCCCCAAACTCGTGCCGTCGAACGTATTTGGACGGGCTGGTGCGTAGTGATTCTTCAGGAGGGTCTGAAGGGTCTGCCACGATACGGAGTGTAGCGGTGTTGGCTCCGCTAGGGCTTCTGCGACGGCGATGACTGCTGACCCACAGTGGCTTATGAAGTAAGCCCGTTTGCGGTTGTCGGAGACTCCCTGTAGCTCGTTTGCCTCCAGGAAACTTTCGAAACGGGTCATATATATTCCCCATGTCTCCTGGGCAGGGTCAAACGGAGTGGGTGGCGTGTAGCCGGTCATCGCTGCAATGGCCGTCACCTTGCTGGGTTTGATTCTCGTAGTGAGTTCAGCTCTGTTCTGGTGCTCTGCCTCAAGATCCCACCCTCGTCGCCAATGTTAAGTTTGGGTATTGACGAGGCAGGAGACCAGGTTAGTGACAACAGCTCTTTAATATAGTGTGACCCAGCAAAACTCTGGAGAAAAACCTCTCCTTATATACACTTCAGCCTGAGGCTGCATCCAATCAGAAACGAGATATTTCCCGCCTAAAACTCCCGCCAAAACTTACAGTAATACATTACAGAGCATACTGCAACAAACTATTTTTGTGTTGAATTTATGTTTATCTGGGATTTGAACTTGGGTTATTTGTATATTAGGTAGATGTATTAACCTCGTCTTCGAATCCCAGAAGGGTATGGCTAGCTGATGAGAGCTAAATAGCTTGAAATAGATCTATACTAGTCGCCCTTTATTTCTTTGTCGATAAAATATAAATTCAACACAAAAATGTCTTGTCTTGCAATGCTAAGCATGTATCTTTCCATGGCTCTTTGCACCACTCATAGCTTTTCTATCGATTGTGAGATTAGTGTCCATGTTTCACCAGGCATCTATTAGAGCAGGTAGCACACACCGATCGAAAACTTTTCTCTTCAGGCATAGGGGGAGGTTGTTATTGAAAATTATGCTTAGCTTGCCGAATGCTCGCCAACATTTAACATGCCATTCAATTTCCTTATTGTATCACCTTCCGTTGAGATCTGTTGGCCAAAGTATATACTACGTCTAGTATATATATTGTATATATAATTGTGGAAAATTCATGTATATCCAAGGGTTCCAAATTTTGTTTACATAAAACTGCGATCTAAGCATCACTCTTCCGATTACAGGTGATGTGGCAGATAAAATTGATATGACAATTTAAAACCGCCCATCTTTGTTTTGGGA
Source organism: Ahaetulla prasina (assembly GCF_028640845.1). Taxonomy (NCBI): domain Eukaryota; kingdom Metazoa; phylum Chordata; class Lepidosauria; order Squamata; family Colubridae; genus Ahaetulla; species Ahaetulla prasina. The sequence goes on from NC_080541.1 coordinate 8,473,636, forward strand.
TACAAGCTTTGCTGGCATTAAAGGGCACCAAGACACATACATGTTCACATTTATATGTTCTAGGAAAGAGATTTTTTCCCACCAATTTCGTACTGAGGGAGAGCCATCTGCAATATGGAAAAGAATTGCAATAATTCTCTATGGATTGAATAAATAAATGGGTCTAATACAGTGTTTTAAGTTATGGTAGCTTTAAGTTATGTGGACTTCAACTCCCATAATTCCTAAGCCAGCCACTGTGTCCCCAACCCATCCAGACACATGTGACATCCCTGTGCACTATTTCTGACTTGCACACCACATGCCTGTGTGCTCTTCCCAGCTCGCATGGCAACTCTTGCACACCCTTGCTCAATCTTCCTGACCTGTGCCACACTGTGCTCTCTGACCTGCTTGGCACCTCTTGCACACCCCCACGCACTCCCACTCGCCCCATGCACCCTTCCTGACCCACAGGCTTTCATGTACTCATGCATACCTACCAGAGGTGCCACAGGGGTCAGGAAGAGTGTGCAAGGGCAGGAATGAATGTGCAAGCGGTGCCACGTAAGTTGGGGAGGGCGCACTGTGGTGTGTACAAGAGATGCTTGGCGAGTGGGAGTTGTTGCACAGGTTGTGGCGTTAGTTGAGCAGAGTCTGCAGGGGTGAAAGGGGGTGTGAGCTGTAACGTGACAGTGTGTAGGAGGTGTGGGGAGGGTTGGAGAGGGGTTGTGAGCAGTGGTGGGATTCAAATAATTTAGCAACCGGTTCTTTGCCCTAATGACTGGCTGGGTGGGCATGGCCAGGGGATGAGACAGGCAGCACTCGGCCTCCTGCACCCCTGATTTATTTTATTTTATTTATTTATTTTTATTTATTTATTTTATTTATTTGATTTTTATACCGCCCTTCTCCCAAAGGACTCAGGGCGGTGTACAGGCAAAAGTAAAAAACAGACAATACAATATACAATTTAAAATGCAAGTTAAAAAACTTATTATAATTAGCCTAAGAACTTTAAAATATATAAAAAACTAAAACCCCATTTAAAATTAGTAATAAGAAATTTAAAATCGATAAAACTTAAGCCAGCCCCGCGCGAGTGAAAAGATGTGTTGATGGAGCAAAAACAGGCTGCAGGGGGAGGGGCACCCATGCCCCGTTTTGGGCCTAGTAGGCCTCCCTGCAGCCTCCAAGGAGCAAAAACGGGGGGGCTGCGCCATACCCCCTATGCCCCACTTTGGGCCTAGTAGGACTTCCTGCAGCCTCCTGGAAGCAAAAATGGGCAGGGGGACGCACCACTCCCCCCGTGCGCCGTTTTGGGCCTAGTAGGCCTCCCTGCAGCCTCCAAGGAGCAAAAACGGGCCATGTAGGCCCGCGCTGCACCCCCTGTCCCCTGTTTTGGGCCTAGCAGGCCTCCCTGAAGCCTCCAGGGAGCAAAAACAGGCCATGGGGGACCACATTGCACCCCCGTGCCCCGCTTTGGGCCTAGTAGGACTTCCTGCAGTCTCCTGGAAGCAAAAATGGCCATGGGGGCATGCTGCACCCCCTCACAGTGCATTTTGGGCCTAGTAGGCCTCCCTGCACTTACCTGGGAGCCAAAACTGGGTGCGCAGAGACTCCTGGGAGGGGCAGGGAGGGGAGGGGCCATAGATCAATTGGTATAACAACTGGTTTGCCCGAACTGGCTGAATCCCATCACTGGTTGAGTGTATGTGTGAATATTTTTATATGTCGGACAATATTCACACATACCCGCATTGCCTCTCCAACTAGATCTATATCCTTTCTCATGTTCTGTTCTGCATTCCTGCATTCCTTGTCAGATTAATCCCCATAGCAGGAATCTTCTCCCCAAATTAATACCTCCCCCTTTATCTTATGATCCAGGAAGGCAAGAAAAAGTGTTAAGCTGCAAAGACAAGTTTGAAACAAACTGAACAAAATGACTTTTATGAGTCTTTCACTACTCAGTTGAGCATATCGGCAGAATGCAGAGATGATGCCTATAGGAAGAACAGTAGCACCCTGCTGGTAGTGGTTTTTGTAGCTAATTTTGAGCAGACTGGATCAAGGGATCAACTAAATCTGTGTTTTTGAACCTCAGCAACTTTAAGATGTATAGACTTCCACTGCCTCCTGGTATTCCCCTGTCAGCATTCTGGAGTTGATGTCCACATGTCTTAAAGGAGTTGACCCAAGGAGGAAACTGGACTTGGTTTTTTTTTCTTTCGAAGACGTTTCGCTTCTTATCCAAGAAGCTTCTTCAGCTCTGACTGGACGGTGGGGAATGGAAGGATTTATACTCCTTCCAGACAGTTGGTCATTTGCATAAATCCTTTGGGACAACCATGACCTGAATGACTGAGAATCTTCATAGACTTAAAGGAATTGAATTCTGGGAGCTGAAGACAACACACCTTAAAGTTGCTGAAGTTGAGAAACATTGAACTAAATAAGACGATTTCCTATTTCCATTTTAAAAATCCTGCACTTTACAAATTTTGCGCTGGAATTCTTTGTTTAATTGGCTCTTTTGTTCAAATAAGAGTAGACTGAAAGGCATAGAGAAGGGTTTATTATCCAACTTCTCCAACCAGCCTTCCATAATTGCCTTGGTAATATTAACTTGCCCTCATTTACTTGCACTTTGATTTAAAATTGCATGCTATGTGCCATTAGCAGTTTCCTTAAGGGCTGCCCTTCGAAAAGGAGGAGCCTGTTATGAAAAGTATCCCTGTTGCCTTGGTTACTAATTATATAGATTTTTAATCACATGTAAACCCTGGATTTAAAAATAGCTTTGATGTGAGAAAATGTACTAAGGCAAGAGAAAAGTGTTTATGGATGGTCATGATATTGATAGTATTCTCTTGGTAGTCCAGACCTTTGAGGCGTGGTGTTGATTTTTGAACATTATCAAAACTATTTACCAACCAAGGGGGGAAAAATGATTTATTCCTAAGAGGCAGAAAGAAACACGCTTCTTCCATCCTTGGAAGTATCTGCAAAACTGCACAAATTTCACGGGCTAAAATTAATTTTTCAGACTTGCAGAGTATATACAGAATGGGGAAAAAAAACCCCATCCTGTCCCATTACAGCAATTATTACAAACCTTGCACATGGTCTATTATCTAGATTTAAATTTATATTTGTTTACTACATAGTTGGTAGACCACTATGGTCAACAACTGGTGCCTTAAAATAAAGCATGGAATTTTTCCCCCCATGTACCTTCCCCAATAAGGAAATTTTTGCAGGATCCAATCTGAGTTGGTGACCTGGACCAAAGGTTTATTTTTCCAAGCTTTTGGGATCATGCTGGAGCCCATTCTCAGGGAATTTCACTCTCTCTCTCCAAAATATGTACACCAGACTGTTCTATACATTGTATTTACATCAAAAACGTCATCAAAAAAGCACAAGAAAGAATGTTCTTTCCCGCCAACTCAGAAAGCTCAAACTGCCCAAGGAGCTGCTGATCCAGTTCTACAGAGGAATTATTGAGTCTGTCATTTGCACCTCCATAACTGTCTGGTTTGGTTCTGCAACCCAACAAGACAGACACAGACTTCAGAGAATCATTAGAACTGCAGAAAAAACAATGGCTACCAATCTGCTTTCCATTGAGGACCTGTAGACTGCACGAGTCAAAAAGAGGGCTGTGAAAATATCTACAAACCCCTCACATCCTGGACGTAAATTGTTTCTACCCTCAAAACAACACTGTAGGGCTCTACACACCAGAACAACAATACACAAGGACAGTTTTTTCCTGAATGACATCACTCTACTAAACAACTCATTCCCATTGTCAAATAATTTACTATGATTGTATTACTATTATTCTTCTCTTCCTTACTAGTATCTATCTCTTCCCACTTATTATTATAAACATGTTGCTTGTATCTTTCAATTGTTTTTATTTGTTTCCTAGTACGATTTGATAGTTTATTAGTAACCTTGATACAACCCATGTGTTGTATCTTTTTATTCTCGATGAATGTATTTTATTCTCCTTACGTACACTGAGAGCATATATACCAAAGACAAATTCCTTGTGTGTCCAATTACATTTGGCCAATAAAGAACTCTATTCTATGAGTAGCATATAGTTGTTAACTAGGGTGTCAATGGCCAACTATGAAGCCACACACAACCAGGCACTATATGAATAAAACATGTAGAACAGCCAGTGCATACACATAAGTCAGGCCCCCAAAAACTAGGATTGACACTTGTTATTAGAGTAGTTTCCTTTATTGTTCTTCATTTATAGACAGAATCTTGCCAGACTAAAGCAACGATCTGCATAACTGTAGATATACTCTGGGAACTGCTAGGGAGAGCTGTTTTAACCCTTTTCCTGCTGACCAAGGTCTGCTGTCTCTTTTCTTTCTAGAAACCAGCCCTTCTCTCCTGGAAATCCAGACTACATTCCACCACAATATGATGTGATTTGATTCACCTATTACACAATTCTTATCATTTTCATTACAAAATCACGGTGTATATGACATCGCTTGCTTCCATTCCCCATTGCCACCCCTTCTCAAAGAGAAGGTTGAAATACCACTCTATATACTATATACTAATACCACACTATAAAGCCTTAGTAAGACCACACCTAGAACACTGCATCCATTTGGTCACCACACTATAAAAAAGATGTTGAGACTCTAGAAAGAGTGCAGAGAAGAACAACCAAGATGATTAGGGGACTGGAGGCTAAAATGGTTGCTGGAATTGGGTATGTCTAGTTTAATGAAAAGAAGGACTAGGGGTAACGTGATAGCAGTTTTCCAATTTCTAAGGGGCTGCCACAAAGAAGAAGAGGTCAAGCTATTCTCCAAAGCTATTGTCCTGAGGGCAGGACAAGAAGGAGTGGATGGAAACTGACCAAGGAGAGATTCAACCTAGAAATAAGGAGAAATTTTCTGACAGTGAGAACAATCAAACGATGGAACAGAAGTTGCCTTCAGAAGTTGTGGGAGCTTCATCACTGGAAGCTTTCAAGAAGAGATTGGACCTCCATCTGTCAAAAATGGTATAGGGTCTCCTGCCTGGTCAGGGGGTTGGAGTTGAACTTGTAGATGACCTACAAGGTCTCTTCCAACTTTGTTAATCTGAAATAAAGAAGTTTGATTTTATTTTGGCCAAAGTTCAGCCATATAAACTATTCTACATAAACCGCAAACTCCAGACAATCATATAATGCCCAAGTAAATAGACAGGTACAGTGGAAGGTTGTTGTGGAAGCCAAATGATCCGTTTCACAAATATTGTCCTTGGTGATGAGTTTTGGCCATGCGTAAAACATTTAACTGCAACAGAATTATTAGTACCACGGCGTGACCAATGATAAGATAAATATATTACAGTTGAATCATTATAGTGCAGGGATGGGTCCATTTCTTTTTAGGCTATGGAATTTGTTGATAGTCATAATATAAAAATCTTAGGCTCCCTGATCAAGAAGCAAAGTGTACTAATATAAAACTGGCTATAACTAGAGTGATTTCTCCCCTTAGCTTCTCATAGCACTCCTTTAAGTTCTCCAAAAACAGAACATAGAATAACAGGGTGGGAAGATAGCTTCGAGATTTTCTAGTCCACCTGTTCAAGCAGGAGACCTTACATTATTCTGGAAAAATGTCTGTCCTGGCTCTTCTTGCAAACTTCCAGCGATGGAGTACTCACAATTTCCGGAGTTAAGCTTCTTCCGCTGATTAATTGTTCTTACTGTCAGGAAATGCCTTCTTAGTTCTACTAACTAGAGCATAATACTACTAAATAGAGCATAGAAAACATTTGCTAGACCAGTTCTTGAATACAGCTCATCTGTCTGGAACCCGCACTGCATATTGGACGTAAGTACAATCAAGAGAGTCCAGAGATATTTCACAAGAAGAGTCCTCCACTCCTCTGCTCGCAACAAAATAGCTTATGCCATCAGACTCCAAATTTTGAGTTTAGACAACTTAGAACTATGGTGACTTCAGTCTGACCTAAACATAGTACATAAAATTATCTACCACACTGTCCTACCTGTCAATGACTATTTCAGCTTCAACCACAACAACACACGAGCAAATAATAGATACAAACTCAAGTTAAACCGCTCCAAACTCGATTGCAGAAAATATGATTTCAGTAACAGAGTGGTCAATGCCTGGAATGCACTACCTGATTCTGTAGTTTCTTCCCCAAACCCCTGAAACTTTAAGCTTAAACTGTCTATTGTTGACCTCACCCCACTCCTAAGAGGTCTGTAAGGGGCGTGCATAAGCGCACCAGTGTGCCTACCATCCCTGTTCTAATATTCCTTTTTTACTTACTCTTTTCATGTATCCAAATTATGTTTATACTTTTACCTGTTATCTTATATATGATTGACTAATAAATAAATAAAAATAAATAAATAGTTCTAGGTTAGATCTCTCTTAATGGTCTTCCATTCATTACTTCCTGCCCTGCCCTTAGGTTCTTTGGAGAATACCTCTTCTTGGTGACAGCCCTCCAGGCAGGGGTGAAATCCAGCAGGTTCTAACAGGTTCTGGAGAACCGGTAGCGGAAATTTTGAGTAGTTCAGAGAACTGGCAAATACCACCTCTGGCTGGCCCCAGAGTGGGGTGGGAATGAGGATTTTGCAGAATCCTTCCCCTGCTACACCCACCAAGCCACGCCCACAGAGCTGGTAGGGAAAAGTTTTGGATTTCACCCCTGCCTCCAGGTAATGAAAGACTCCTGTCATATTATCCTTCTCTTCATTAGACTACGTGCTAGTCGTTGCCAACTCTAGGGGGCGGTGCTCATCTCCCTTTCAAAGCCGAAGAGCCAGCGCTGTCCGAAGACGTCTCCGTGGTCATGTGGCCAGCATGACTCTACGCCAAAGGCGCACGGAACGCTGTTACCTTCCCACCAAGGTGTTACCTTCCCACCAAGGTGCTCCCTATTTTTTCCACTTGCATTTTTATGTGCTTTCGAAACTGCTAGGTTGGCAGAAGCTGGGACAAGGAACGGGAGCTCACCCCGTTACACGGCAGCACCCGGGATTCGAACCGCTGAGCTGCCGACCTTTCGAATGACAAGCTCAACGTCCTAGCCCCTTGAGCCACTGCGTCCCTTTTCTTCATTAGACTTGGCATAGCTAGTTCCCTCAATCTATCAATCTGATAGACACGTCTCAATCAGACCTTAATCAGATCAATCAGAACGCAGTTTGAAAAACTATCATAGAAGAAAGAGGTTTAACCAGGGGTGAAATCTAAAAATTTTCCCTACTGGTTCTGAGGGCGTGGCTTAATTGGTGGGTGTGGCTTGGTGGTCAGGTGACTGAATGGGCATGGTCAATAATAATAAATAATAAAAATAATAAAGTATACAAAACTTGGGAGGCACCGGTCTATCTTCTTTAAAAATAGAGTCTACCCAATTGCGTTTTACTGAGAGGCACCGGTCTACCAAGTGCCTTTTTTTGGCAGGCACCGGTCTACCTTCTTTAAAAATAGACATCCCGGTCTATTAGCTTCCTCCAGCGCTGATCAGCTGTAGTGCGGCGCTTTGAAGTGCCGTGGCAGTCATTTAAGGCCGTTTGCAGCAATATCACCACCGAGCACTTCAGGGACAGAGAAGAGGAACAGCGAGGCGTGGGCAGTGGGGGGGGGCAGGGATTTTTGCTACTGGTTCTCCGAACTACCTGTTCCCATTGCTACCGGATTGCGCGATCCGGTCCGAACCGGGAGCATTTTACCCCTGGGTTTAACCTATTGCAAAATTCCTGCTTTGAAAACTTCCGTTCTGTTAGCACATTTATAAGAAAACATTGAAAAATATGTTTATGGATGCTAAAAATATTTGCATTTGCACCACCGAGGCAGAATAAAAGGTGGATAATAAATCAGTGTCAAAAAGCAGAGACTTAGTGCTATAAAAATGTTTGGATAAAAATATGTTGCACTCAGAAAACAACAGCCTCCTTCCCTCTTTTTAAATAAGAATTGACAGGAGCAAGTCTTTAAATATCTCACCCAGCAAAGAGTGCCACTAATTTCTGTTGTTATTCAGACACAGGCATGTCCTTAAAAGCTGTATTCACAGAAAGGTTGTAAAACACTGTAAATATATAAGGTATATAAGTCTAAGTGCTCTTGCTATTAAATGCATCCCATTGTCCGCATTTAATTCATGAATCACTAAAAGGGGGCATATGAAGGTTAAGAAAATTGATCTTCCCTAAATTCAGCCTTATCCACATGAATAGAATAGAATAGAATAGAATAGAATAGAATAGAATTTTTATTGGCCAAGTGTGATTGGACACACAAAGAATTTGTCTTGGTGCATAGGCTCTCAGTGTACATAAAAGAAAAGAAACGTTCATCAAGGTACAACATTTACAACACAATTGATGGTCAATATATCAATATAAATCATAAGAATTGCCAGCAACAAAGTTACAGTCATACAGTCATAAGTGGAAGGAGATGGATGATGGAAACGATGAGAAGATTAATAGTAGTGCAGATTTAGTAAATAGTTTGACAGTGTTGATGGAATTATTTGTTTAGCAGAGTGATGGCCTTTGGGAAAAAACTGTTCTTGTGTCTAGTTGTTCTGGTGTGCAGTGCTCTATAGCATCGTTTTGAGGGTAGTAGTTGAAACAGTTTATGTCCTGGATGCGAGGGATCTGTGAATATTTTCACAGCCCTCTTCTTGATTCGTGCAGTATACAGGTCCTCAATGGAAGGCAGGTTGGTAGCAATTATTTTTTCTGCAGTTCTAATTATCCTCTGAAGTCTGTGTTTTTCTTGTTGGGTTGCAGAACCGAACCAGACAGTTATAGAGGTCCAGATGACAGACTCAATAATTCCTCTGTAGAACTGTATCAGCAGCTCCTTGGGCAGTTTGAGCTTACTGAGTTGAGTTCATCTTGGAAAGATGAAAGCTGTGATGTCAATTATATGTGTCGAATATCGAATTGGAAAAATTGTGGGAAAGAAACAGGAAGTTAACTTTGGCCATGTGTACAAAGAGAACCTATATAAAATGTTTTAGAGGTGACACCTACCACCAGCTAGGCTAGCCAAAAGGTACAAAAATTTATCATCTAAATACTGGAAATGTGATCAAATACTGGGCACCTATTGCCACTTGGTGGACATGTAGAGAAGCAAAAGAATATTGGCAAAAGATTCAGATGTGGTTAGAAGAAATGACAGGACAGAAAGTAGAACTCAAACCAGAACTATTTCTATTAGGAATTATAAAAGAAAGTTTGGTGAAAGTAAAGGATTTAACATATTTAACACTGCATATCATAACAGCAGCAAGAATAGTTTATGCCCAAGAATGGAAGATTGAAAACATACCGAAAGAATGGGAAATAATAAAGTACTTGAATGTACAGAATGTGATAGACTGATGTTAGAACTGCAAAATAACAGATGGAATACCATGAGATTTGGAATAAATTTTATCAATGGTTAGATTTAAGGAATGGAAGTCGGAACGAATAAGAACAAGGCTGTATAGATTGAAACAAGATGTAATATATGTAATATAGTATGTATCTATAAGAGGGATGCAGTGGTTCAGTGATTGAAATAATCAGCCAAATTTCTGAGTCAACTACTCCAGCACAGGCAGAAATGCCATTATAGGTCCTTCCATCTACTCATCAGCATGGTGGGAATTAACTGAAGTGACTATTAAAAAAAATAAATCATTCAATTATAAGTAAGTGAAGTTATAACGAGTTTCAAATTAACATTGCGGAAAACAAGATAAAAGAAATATTCCCTCTTGTCTGTCATCCTTCCTTCTGACGAGCAATTTCAGTCATCGGTAATTAATTTCATGCCATGTAAGTCTTAGAAAAACAGGTTATGAAAAATAAATTCCTTTTTTTAAGTAAGAAAACCTGCCAGATCCTTACAAAAGGAAGATAGAAAATCTGGTTTACCTGGGTGAAAACAAAAACTGTCTCGGTGGGAATTCCAAAGCTGGAATAAAATGGGACAATTAAGTCTAACAACCAAATTCTTTCAAGGCAATCATGTTTTTAATGTGTTCTGTCTTAATTTATCTAGCGATAGCAACAGCACTTAGATTTATATACTGCCCCATTGTGCTTTACAGCACTCTCTGAACACCGCACAAGGTCAGTATATTGTCCCCAACAATCTGGCTCCTCAATTTACCGACCTCAAAATGATGGAAGGCTGAGTCAACCTTGAGCTGCTCAGGATTGAACTTTGGCAGTGGGCAGATTTTGTCTACAATGCTGCATTCTAACCACTGCGCCACCATGTCTCTTTAATAATTAATTTACATATTAGATTTATAAAGGTAAAGGTAAAGGTTCCCCTCGCACATACATGTTAGTCGTTGCTGACTCTAGGGGGCGGTGCTCATCTCCGTTTCAAAGCCGAAGAGCCAGCACTGTCTGAAGACGTCTCTGTGGTCATGTGGCTGGCATGACTCAATGCCAAAGGTGCACAGAACTCTGTTTCCTTCCCACCAAAGGTGGTTCCTATTTTTTCTACTTGCATTTTTACGTGCTTTCGAAACGGCTTGGTTGGCAGAAGCTGGGACAAGTAACGGGAGCTCACCCCACGGCAGCACTAGGGATTCGAACCACTGAGCTGCTGACCTTTCGATCAACAAGCTCAACGTCCTAGCTACTTATCTTCCTTACCGGTTCGGAAGCGCATGCGCTGCGACCTACTGCGATTGCATATGCAGAAGGTAATGAACTGGTTAAAACCAGGAAGTAACAACACCCAGGAAGGTGGGTGGAGCTTTGCTCCACCATTGTTACCAGATCGCCCAACCAGCCACCAAGATCGCTACTGGATCGCCCGAGCCGGTGCGAACCGGGAGGATTTTACCCCTGATTTATAGCCTCCTTTTTTATTCAGGAGATCAAGGAAGCACACCTCTATTTTTTGTATCTGTGAGATAGATTAGGCTGAAATACCAAAAGTCACCAAGACAGGATGGCATAGCTGGTACCCTAGAAGTCAGATACATAAATTAAAAGTATCTTGGCAGATTAGAGAAGTGGACTGAAAAAGACTTCCCAGAAATAAATAAGCAAATAAATAAATAGACCCCAGAATCTGGGCATCTTTCATTTTTTTCCATTAGAGTTTAAATAATCTTTGGATGAGGAAATGAAGAACTGTATGGGGGGTGGCGCAGTGGTTAGAATGCAGTACTGCAGGTTACTTCTGCTGTCTGCTGTCTGCCAGCAGTTGGGCAGTTCGATTTTCACCAGCTTAAGGTTGACTCAGCCTTCCATCCTTCTGAGGACAGTAAAATGAGGATCCAGTTTGTTGAGGGCAAGTTGCTGATTCTGTAAACTGCTTAGAGAGTGCTGTAAAGTATTGTGAAGCGGTATACGAGTCTGAGTGCTATTGCTATAAGGTAAATGTGGAAAAGCCAGACTCTATCATCAGTTGATGGTAAAGGCACTTCAACTATTCTGGACATATTTCCTGCTATCTGGAACTCTAAAACCAGATTCCTGAGTATCTCCTGAATCTACGGTAAAGGTAAAAGTTGCTCCTGACCATTTATGACTGACTCTAGGGGGCTGTGCTCGTCTCCGTTTCTTAGCTGAGGGAGCCAGCATTGTCCGAACAAACTTCCGTGGTCATGTGGCCATGGAACACTGTTAACTTCCCACTGAAGTGTTGCCTATTTATCTACTCGCATTTGCATGCTTTCAAGCTGCTAGGTGGGCAGGCGCTAAGGCAAGTAATGGAGCTCATCCCATCACGCTGTGCTCCATTCTTGAACCTGGGCTTTCCAACTGACAAGCCCAGCGTCTTAAACAGAACAGCCACTGCAACCCCTCTCCTGAATCTAGAAGGCCACTGTGGAGCAGTGTCTTAGGCAGAATGGTCTATTAAGCTGGTAGACTCTAACTCCATAATTGCTTGGCTCTTGAAATTAAAAGGTACACTGAGAATTTATTGCATTTAAGACACAGAACAGAACAACTCTTGGTAAGAGCTCAAGCTTACAAGTTTTTTGAGTTCAACCCATAATAGTTACTTTGGAACTCTTGATCTTTCTCTCTTCGATGGGTCCCTTCTGCCCAATAAGTCCTTGATTATGAACTGCAGTGCGATTTAACTTTGTTCCTTGATTTCAAGCACAAATACCTTTGCTAATTTAAACCCTGAGTTGTTTAATCACTTTGCTAGGTCTCTCAGCGTACTCATTTTCCCTAATGTCCATTGTTCTTAATGCACATTTCCTGGAAAATCACAACGGTTTTCGTAATAGAAATGTCCTTAATATTTTCTATTCCATAAGTTGCCCCAGGTGATGCAGGCTTTTAAAATAATATAAGGTATTTATTTATTGAATTTAGAAAGTTGCCCCATAATGTAACACTCTGGACAGGGTAAATATTTGAAAACAAAAAGAACCAAAATAATAGGAAAACAACAATATAGATCTTGGAAGAAAAGTTTCAACTAACTTTATTTATTTATTTATTTATTTATTTGTTTTGTCACAACAATATATATAGGTATCATACAAAAGATTATATATTATATAAACATATATATAAGTAAATATTAGGAGGTATAAGCATATATATATATAAGAAGAAGAAAAAGAAAAACAATAGGACAGGAACGGTAGGCACGTTTGTGCTCTTATGCACACCCCTTATGGTCCTCTTAGGAATGGGGTGAGGTCAATATTAGAAAGTTTTTGGTTAAAGCTTTTGAGATTATGGGAAGACACCACAGAGTCAGGTAAAGTGTTCCAAGCACTGATGATTCTGTTACAGAAGTCATATTTTCTGCAATCTAGATTAAAGTGGTTAACATTAAGTTTAAATCTGTTGGTTGCTCTTGTATTATTGCAATTAAAGCTGAAGTAGTCTTTAACAGGAAGGACATTACAATAGATGATTCTATGAGTTAAACTTAGGTCTTGCTGAAGGCGATGGAGTTCCAAGTTTTCTAAGCCTAGGATAAAGTTTATAAACTTATAAACAGTTGAGCATATAGAAAGCTGAAAAGCAGAATGAAAACCAAAAACGTGGGAAGAAAAGCTTGTTTTTCAAAGACCTGTTTAGAAAAATTTGGTACGGAGCCTATACTAATCTCTAGGGAGATGGGGTTCCAAAGGACGAGCATTGTAATAAAGAAAGTCTATTTCCTTGGTCCTGTCATTTGATGTTTTATATATCATGGAATCCAGGGTCCAGGAAGGGCAGAACTTACGGGTAGTTTTCAATTTATGACCACAAAATTAACTGGACTGTTTGGCCCTTGAGGAAGAAGAAGATGACGTTTTGCTTCCAAGAAGTTATTATTTATTTAATATTATTATTTATTTATTTGTCACAACGGTATATATAAGTATAAGCGAGAAATAACTATACGATATGTAAGCATATATATATAAGCATAAGCATGAAATAACTATATGAATTGGACACAATCAAAGGGAACATTAGGACAGGAACGGTAGGCACGTTGGTGCTCTTATGCACGCCCCTTACAGACCTCTTAGGAATGGGGTGAGGTCAACAGTGGACAGTCTAAGGTTAAAGTTTTGGGGATTTTGGGAAGAGACCACAGAGTCAGGTAGTGCATTCCAGGCGTTAACAACTCTGTTACTGAAGTCATATTTTCTGCAATCAAGACTGGAGCGGTTCACATTAAGCTTAAATCTATTGTGTGCTCGTGTATTGTTGCGATTGAAGCTGAAGTAGTCTTTGACAGGAAGGATATTGTAATAGATGATTCTATGAGTTAAACTCAGGTCATGTCGAAGGCGGTGGAGTTCTAAGTTTTCTAAACCCAGGATTTCAAGTCTGGTGGCATAAGGTATTTTGTTGTAAACAGAGGAGTGGAGAACTATTCTTGTAAAATATTTCTAGACACGCTCAATTGTATTAATGTCTGAAATGAGGTGTGGGTTCCAGACAGGCGAGCTGTATTCAAGAATTGGTCTGAATGGTGGGAGCGGGGGCAAGGGGGGGATTCTTCTGGTTTAGCAACCGGTTCGCTGAGCGTGTGCGCACCCATGCACCAGATATGCACTGAATGGCATGTGCAGTTTGCAGAAGATTGAACTTCCGCATTGCTGAGAGCAAGGAAAACAGCTGAGGAGCAGCAATCCACTCTGCTGCCCCGATCAGCTGGGCTTCGGAAGCAGAAATATTGGTGAGTAGAACGCAGGGGCGGGCAGGTGGGCCCACTTCAAAGGAAGAGAAAACAGGTTCACTCACAGCTGAAAGTCGGAGCTAACGATTCGTCTGAACTGGTCTGAATCAGTAAAATCAGTAAATAGGGGCCTCAGACTGCTAATGCTGCTAATGCAGTCTGTTATTGCTAATGCAGTCTGTTATTAATAGCAGCTGCTTTCAATTACTGCAGGTTCTAGTCCCACCAGGCCCAAGGTTGACTCAGCCTTCCATCCTTTATAAGGTGGGTAAAATGAGGACCCAGATTGTTGGGGGCAATAAGTTGACTTTGTATATAAATATACAAATAGGATGAAGACTATTGTTAACATAGTGTAAGCCGCCCTGAGTCTTCGGAGAAGGGCGGGATATAAATGCAAATAAAAAAAATCCCATCACTGGGGGGGTGTGTGGAATGGAAGGATAGGTTCTGTTGGATGGTGGGGGATGCGGGTGCAAGGATTGTATTTCTGTAGAACGGATGGGAACACCATTGGAAAATCTGAAGGGTCAACCTCGGGACAGATCACCCTGGAGAAAATCTATCAATGGGTTGCTAAGGGCTGACATCATTAGGTGGCACCCAACAGTAGAACGGGGCTGGGGAAAGGATATAATAACCTTAATATCCATTTTACAATGGTTTGATGGGAAACAACAATAAGTGTTGTGGTCCGCCAGCAGCCTGTGGAGCTGGCAATGAAGTCAGACAATAATGAGGCTGAGGTAGACCATGGGCCAGTCCTGGAAGCTGGGGAAGGCCCGGATAAGGGCTCTGCGTCGATGGCAGAGGTGGTGTCAGGGCCATTGGGGAGTGATGTGAGGACTCCAGAGCCTCCAGAGGCTGACAATAGTGAGGCAGAGGAACAGGAGGAACCTATTCTTAATGCACGCATGAGAAGAGCTGCCAGAAGCAAGAGCAGCTAAAGCAAAGAGGACAGCTTGGGAGTAGGGCCAAGAGATGATTGGTCCCCCCATAAAGCTTAAAAGACCAGCAACGGCATTTGGGCTCTTTGTGGGAAAACAACTTTGATAGCTTTGTCTTGTTGTATTTGTTTTGTATCAGTGTCTTCTGAACTTTTGCCAAGAAAGGCCTTTGGCAGTTCGCCAACCTTGGACCAAGGTTGGTGATAGGACTGAGGAATTATGTTGGGAGGAATTTGCTTTAATTTAGTTGAACTACACTGAGAATGAGTTAATTCTCAGCTGTTATAACAACGTTTGTTTCTTTTTACACTGACTGAGTTTCCTACTACCTACTTGGGCCTGGTCACAACAATAAGCATGTTGAGGATGACAGCACATTGAATGCAGAAAGTCTGATATCAAAGATTTTGTCTGGCCACCAAAGTTAAACATGATGCAGCAGTGTGTGGCAGCAAGCAAAAAAGCTAACACGATTCTAGGTTGCATCGGGTTGGGCTGATGGGGGTTTGCAGAGGTTTGGGAGAACCTCTAGCTAAGATTCTGTGCTGTTTGTAGAACCCCCAAACCCCATTCCTGGCTAGCTCCAGTCGCCCTGCTCCACCCCTCCCAGGAGTCCCCAGGTGGCCTGTTTTGGATTCAGATAAGTGCAGGGCACACATGGAGGCTCGGGGAGGGTGAAAAATGGGCCTAAAAGATGTTTGGAAAGGGGACCTCTGGAGCCTGGGTGTTTTCGCTATCCCGGAGGCTTGAGGAAGGCCTCTGAAGCCCGGAGAGGGCAAACACTCCCCCCTGCCATGGTGCAGGAGGCTGACTAGGCCACACCCACCAGGGCCACATCCACCCAGCAACCAGGGCAGAGAACCCCTGTCTAAAATTTTTGAAGCCCAGCCCTGGGTTGCATTAACAGAGGGACAGAATCAAGATCACATAAAAGTACTAGTACTGCTTTACAAAGCCTTAGTAAGGCCACACTGGGAATACTGCATCCAGTTCTGGCCACCGCCATATTAAAAATATTTTGAAACACTGGAAAAAGTGCAGAGAAGATCAACGAAAATAATTAGGGGACCGAAAGCTAAAACGTATGAAGAACAGTTGCAGGAATTTGGTACGCCTAGTTTAGCGAAAAAGAAGGATTAGGAGTGATATGATAGCAGTCTTCCAATATCTCAGGGGCTGCCACAAACAAGAGGGAGTCAAGCTATTCTCCAAAGCACCTGAAGGCAGGACAAGAAGCCATGGATGGAAACTAATCAAGAAGAGAAGCAATGGAAATTAAGGTGAAATTTCCTAACAATGAGAACAATGGAATAGCTACTGGAAGTTTTTAAGAAGAGACTGGACAACCAGTTGTCTGAAGTGGTATAGGGTTTCCTGCCTTAAGCAGGGGGTAGGACTAGAAGATCTCCAAGGTCCCTTCCAGCTCTTTTATGAATTGAATCTGTGCCCTTGAGGGGGTCACCTGAACCAGAGTTCAATTGGTTGTGGAATCTTTTTGGAATTTTTTTTTTTTTTTGCATTTATATCCCGCCCTTCTCCGAAGACTCAGGGCGGCTTACACTATGTCAAGCAATGGTCTTCATCCATTTGTATACTATATACAAAGTCAACTTATTGCCCCCCAACAATCTGGGTCTCATTCTACCTACCTTATAAAGGATGGAAGGCTGAGTCAACCTTGGGCCTGGTGGGACTTGAACCTGCAATATTGCAAGCAGTCGCTGTTAATAATAGGCTGCATTAGCCTGTTGCGCCACCAGAGGCCCATTGCTGAAAGGGCTGCGTTGCAGAGATAGGTGGTGTCTTTTCTCTTGAAAATGGGCCGTTCAATTCTCACATAAAATAGAATAATAGAGTTGGAAGAGACCTTGGAGGTCTTCTAGTCCAACCCCCTGCCCAGGCAGGAAACCCTACACCACTTCAGACAAATGGTTATCCAACATCTTCTTAAAAACTTCCAGTGTTGGGGCATTCAAAACTTCTGGAGGCAAGTTGTTCCACTGATTAATTGTGCTAACTGTCAGATATGTCATAGATGTGTCAGATATGTCATAGATATCTCAAATATATCATAGATGGACCCCATTACCCTTCTTTCAAATCAATGGTCCTCTTTATCCACATTTTGGGTAGAAGGGAATCATTGGTTCGTCCAGAGTTTCTTGCATGCTTCTTCTTGAAGAAAATCATGAACAGGTGTTAGGGTTATAAGTAACACCCCCAACAAAATTAAACTCTGAGGCTTGAAGTTTCTCAAAGCTACATTTTATTAGAGATGTCATATTGGTACATTTGGGTTTTTCCAGATATGCCGATATGACATCTCTAGTAAAATGTAGCTTTGAGGACCTTCAAGCCTCGGAGTTTTATTTCATCGGGGGTGTTACTTGGAACCCTGACATTAGGGTTATAAACAAACTCCCCTCGCTCGCACTCAGCATGCAATTCCTATTTCCCACTGGGCCAGGCAAAACACGGACTAAACCCCCAAGGCATCATGGGCAAGTCTAACACTGACTAATAAGAGCTTTGGCTCCGTTGAAATGAAAGTGTTGCTATTAAGCAATGTGGATTCCCTCCCCCCACACTAGTACAAAGTTGGGTTTTGTTCTTCCAATGAAGATATCCACAGGGTTTCATTATATTTCCTCGGGTAAAATAGATGTCTCTTCTGTGAGATGCAGTAATCCCTGCTATTAGCGGTGCTTTGAATTTTCCCCATTTTCTCAAGAAAATCTCGCGAGTCAGCTGTTCTGTTAGTACAGTACTGTACCAGATATGGTTACATTTAAATGCAAATTGTGTTTTTTTTTTTTAAAAAAAATGACATCATGAGCTACTGCGATGCTTATTTCTGTAATTAAAAAGTATATAATTATAATTGTACTCTATTATTTTAAGAAATGTTCATATTGTATACACAGAGATTTTCAATTTTGATTATTTGTTTATATACATAGCTGCCCATCTCATACAAGTGACTCTTGGTGGTTTACAACAAACCAGTCAAAAAATCCTTGGTGCTGAGGATAAATAACTACATCCATACTAACTGAATAAGAGAGCTGGAAGGGACCTTGGAGGTCTTCTAGTCCAATCTCTTGCTCAAGCAGGAAACCAAAAAAAGCTCTAAGAGTTGTAAACCTAATCTTGCATAGCTTCTTTTCCAAAAACATCACACTACTAACCAGAGCTTATAAAACATTTGCTAGACCAATTCTAGAATACAGCTCGCCTGTTTGGAACCCTCACCACATCTCTGACATCAATACAATTGAACGTGTCCAGAAATACTTTACAAGAAGAGTTCTCCATTCCTCTGAAAACAATAAAATACCTTATCCCACCAGACTTGAAATCCTAGGCTTAGAAAACTTGGAACTCCGTCGCCTTCGACAAGACCTAAGTTTAACTCACAGAATCATCTATTGTAATGTCCTTCCTGTCAAAGACTACTTCAGCTTTAATTGCAATAATACTAGAGCAACTAATAGATTTAAACTTAATGTCAACCGCTTTAATCTAGATTGCAGAAAATATGACTTCTGTAACAGAATCATCAGTGCTTGGAATACTTTACCTGACTCTGTGGTCTCTTCTCATAATCCTAAAAGCTTTAACCAAAAACTTTCTACTATTGACCTCACCCCATTCCTAAGAGGACCATAAGGGGCGTGCATAAGCGCACAAACATGCCTACCGTTCCTGTCCTATTTTTTTCTTTTCTTCTTCCTATATATATATATGCTTATACTTCCTTATATTTACTCATATAAGTGTTTATATACTATATAATCTTTTTGTAAGATACCTACATATATTGTTGTGACTTAATAAATAAATAAATAAATAAACCCTATAACATTTCAGACATACAGTTGTCCAAACTCTTCTTAAAAACCTCCAATGATAGAGCACTCACAACTTATGGAGGCAAATCACTCCACTGGTTGTTTTCACCATTAGGAAATATCTCCTTAGTTTTAGGTTGGTTCTCTCCTTGATTAGTTTCCATCCATTGCTTCTTCAGCTACTTTGGAGAATAGATTGACAGCCCTCAAATATTGGAACACTACTATCATGTCATGCCTGGTCCTTCTTTTCACTAGACTAGAATACCCAATTCCTGCAACCATTCTTCATATGTTTTAGCCTCCAGTCCCCTAGTCATCTTTGATGCTCTACTTCAGGGGTCACCAACCTTTCAAACCTCAGGGACCAAAAAATTCAGAATTTTAAATCCCACGGACCACTAATATGATCTGCCTAATGACCGACTGGGTGAGCAAAGCAAGGTGGTCATGTGACTGGGTGGGTGTGGCCAACTCGAAGTCACTCACGTCGAGGGGTGCCTTGCCAGCCTCTACTCACTAGTCCTCACCTGCCCACAGTGGCTCCTTAGGGCCCCAACAGCAAGCAGTTGCTGGAGCTAAGCAGCCACCACAAGAAAGAGTTGGCAAAAAAGCTGGCTTCATTCAAATTGGATCTGACCGAGAAGGAGGCTCAGCAGAAGCACCTCACTGAGGACTAGGAGCATAGGCTTTCCAAGCAGAGGGAAGACCTGCAGGAGTGCAAGGCCAGGTACCTGCGCCTGGAGGCTCAGCGGGCTGAGATGGTCAGCTAGTTCCAGGCCATGATGGAACAAGGCCCTCCGGCTCTTCACCACCAGCGGCTCTTCCCTCCAGCCTTTGCCCAAAGCCCCACACCAGGAGGTTGAAGCAGACCCCAAGTCGGAATTTCTGTCCCCCTCTGACCCACACAAAAAGACCCCGAAGGGGGAGACTCTCTGCAGCAACACAAACGTTCATTGCATGTATCCAGCCTAGGGGCCGTACTTTGAGAACCCCCGATTTAGTGCAATAGAAAAAATGCAAATATTTTTTCTGCAGACCACCAAAATTTTCTCACGGACCACCAGTGGTCCACAGACCACCAGTTGGTGATCGCTGCTCTACTCCACACTCTTTCCAGTGTCTCAACATCTTTTTTATATCATGGCGACCAAAACATCTTTAACTAATGGACCTCTATCATCGGTACAAGAATCCTTTATACATTTATCCCTGACGGAATTAAACAATCAAGAAATCACTAGATATTCTTGTTCCACTCCCTGCTCAATGCCGAGCTACTCACTAAGCATTTCATTTATTCCAACTCCTGATTTTGTTTCATCATACACAAGTCTTACCTCATTCAGCAATCACACTTTGCAAAAATCCCATAATTCAAGGCCATTGGCTTTGTCATTACACTTTTTCTAAACCAATAAACACACAATGAATTGTATTTTTCATCTTCATACATTATTCAGTGATCCACTGAAGAGCAAAAATCTTTCCATGTCCTCTGCCCGGCATTAAGTCACATTACCGTTTCTGATCATTCTTGCCTCAAAAGTGCAGCCGAAGACTTTCTCACGCTAACCAAGCTCTCTAATTTTGTATTCGTGCTGGCTTCCTTTCTTTTATTTATCACTTTAATGACATTCTTCCTAAAGTCAAACACAGTTACAGCCTTCACACGTTAAACAAGTTGTGACGGCCCTCCACAAGCAAACCACATCCATTATCAACATTTCCCCAGTTCTATCATTTTGATCTAGGGCAATAATAGAAGATCTTTTAGGCGTGGAGTGTGTCATGCCCCTGTCGGAGTCTGAATCCGAAGGGGAAGAGTGACGGCTGACAGAGAGTGAGAGAGTGGATCCATTGGCTGTGGAAGAAACTGGGGAAGAGCAAAGTCAGGCTGGGCAGAGCAGGGGAGAGAGAGAACAAGGGAGAGGGGGTTCAGATGAAGACCAAAGCCCACCCTCTCCTCATCCTAGGCAGCACAGGGAGGAACGGAGAAGAGACCAAGGTGGGTTGTGTGGCTTACAAGGGAGGAAAGGGACCCGTTCTTCTTTACAAGGCACAGCTGCTGATGGAGTTTAAAAGGAGAGGCAAATGGGAGGGGCGGTTGTTGGGGACAAACACTGAGTTTATCTGGTGTTTCTTTGAATCCTGGCATCCTCCCAACGGGTTTGATTTACTGCCGTGCTACTTTACTTGTGGAATTCCTTATTTGCTTGCCCTGCTGGATTAATTACTTCAGATTTTTTGTTAGAAGTTTTCTGCTTATAAGGTTTGGGACTGAAGTATTGCCAGCCAAAGACTATTAGAGATTGGTGGAAGAGCTTTTTCTCCAGGCCGGAGAGTTGAAAGGGACATTGGGGGCACAGTTGGTGATAATAAAAGGACTCATATCAGTTCTCTGGCTGTGTTGCCTTTGTGTCATCACAGGGTGTGAAACATTTGTAAAATGAATAATTGTCAATCTGCCCCTGGAACAAAAGAGGAACAAGCTGAGTCTCCAGCTGAGACTCTGGAAAGGGTGCAGAGAAGAGCAACAAAGATAATTATGAGACTGGAGACTAAAATACATGGTTGCAGGAACTGGTTATGTCTACTTTAATGAAAAGAAGAACTAGGGGGAATCATTCTACCAAAGTTCCAATATTTGAGGGGCTGTCACAAAAAAGAGGGAGTCAGCCTATTCTCCAAAGCACCTGAAGGTAGAAGTCAATCATCCAGGTCATGGTTGTCCCAAAGATGTTTTTTTCAGGAGGAAACTGGATCTTCTTGTTGTTTTTTTCTTTGAAGACATTTAGCTTCTCATCCAAGAAGCTTCTTCAGCTCTGACTGGATAGTGGGGAAGGGAAGGATTTATATTCCTTGCAGACAGCTGGTCATTTGCATCGTTTAAGAGGGTCATTGAGGCCACTTGGAGGTTTAACTGTGTCCTCAAGGTCACCTGAGTAGTGCTCCTGGTTCCTTATCCTTATCCTTCCATTCCCCACTATCCTGTCCCAGCTGAAGAAGCTTCTTGGATGAGAAGCGAAACGTCTTCAAAAGAAAAAGCAAAAAAGTCCAGTTGCCTCCTGAAAAAACACCTTTGAGACACCTGAAGGCAGGACAAGAAGCAATGGATAGAAACTAATCAAGGAGAGAACCAACGTAGAGCTAAGGAGAATTTTTCTTGAGTCAAGAATGGGTGTCTCTCCAAGACTTTATCATACTGGTTTATAGCCCACAGGAAATATAACAATTTGGTGTGTATGTTCTTTGTGATATAAATATGATTAAAAAAATATAACACCTGCTGGCCAGCAGATGGCTCATGAGCTTCATAAACGTAACTGTGAAAAGACAAAAGGACATCAACTCCTAGAGCTCTTTACTTCACAAGTTTCTGGAAAATTTCGCTATTAAGTGTTTGTTTTCATCCAAGCCTGGTTGCTTCTGAAGACTCTGCGACTTTGTGTCTACTCTTTTTAGAGGACTTTTTAAAAAAAAAAAACAGCCCAGGACTGTATTCAGGTATCAGAAATTAATATTAAATATTCCCCCACCCAACCTCATTCTTTTGACTACTGACCTCATCAAAGGGCAAGTTTTTCCTCATGGTGCAACCGGAACCATTTGGAACTGAAAACTGTAGAAATGGTAGTAGACTTTAGGAGAACCCTTCCATATTTCCACCTCTCACAATACTAGACGACACAGTATCAACAGTAGAAACCTTCAAATTTCTAGGTTCTACCATATCGCAAGATCTAAAATGGACAGCTAAAATCAAAAACATCATCAGAAAAGGACAACAAAGAATGTTCTTTCTGCGCCAACTCAGTAAGCTCAAACTGCCCAAGGAGCTGCTGATCCAGTTTTACAGAGGAATTGAGTCTGTCATTTGCACCTCTATAACTTCTGGTTTGGTTCTGCAACCCAACAAGACAGACACAGACTTCAGAGGATCATTAGAACTGCAGAAAAAACAATGGCTACCAACCTGCCTTCCATTGAGGACCTGTATACTGCAGGAGTCAAAAAGAGGGCTATGAAAATAGTTCATTTTGAGGTCATTTTCTTATTCGTGAATAAATAAGGAAGTCACTGACTGTCTTGACCATAAGGGGTGTGTGTGTTATTTTAAAATGTCAGTCAGCCACTTCTCTTCTCTTGTCAGACAAAGCTGTGGCAAAATCTATTTCCCACAAGATTTTGAGGGGAAACCTCTGTTATATACAAGAAGAGAGCTGGCCTTCATTTTTGTCTTTTCTATTTTGATTTGAAAGCGCAATGGACGGACAACTAACAGCGTGAATTCTGCAGCCCCAAAACCAGATTAAGAAAACACATTATCTCTGTTCACAGAACTCCTAATGTTCTTCAAATGAATCAAGATCATCCTTCATAGGATGATCTGCTTTGTTCAACGTTTTAAGAGAACTTTTGTTTCTCACAACAGGCTGAACCAGAAACAAATCTAATGTCTGGTAAAAATGAAAAAGGTCCTGTCAGATTTGAACAATGGGCCCTGTCCAACAAAATGAAATTTAATGTGGAGAAAAACAAGGTTTTCCACTTAGGCAGGAAAAAAACCCAAAGGTTTTAGGTGAAACCTGGCTCAAAAATGGTATCTATAAGAAGACCTTGGTGTCCCAGTGGATGATGACTTAAACATGAGTCAACTGTGTGGGGCAGATGCCAGAAAAGCTAATATAATCCTTGGTTGTATAAACAGAGGCATAGAATGAAAATCACGTGAAGTATTAGTACCGCTTTATAAAACCTTAGTAAGACCACACCTGGAATACTGTGCCCAGTTTTGGTCACCTTATTATAAAAAAGTTGTTGAGACTTTGGAAAATGTGCAGAAATGGGCAACGAAGATGATTAAGGGCTTGGAGACTAAAACATATGAAGAACGGTTGCAAGAATTGGGTATGGGTAGTCTAGAGAAAAGAAGGACTAGGGGTGACGTCAATCGAAAGGTTGGCAGTTCAGGAGTTCGAATCCCTAGTGCCTCGTAACGCGGTGAGCTCCCAGTTCCTTGTCCCAGCTTCTGCCAACCTAGCAGTTCGAAATCATGTAAAAAAATGCAAGTAGAAAAATAGGCACCACCTTTGGTGGGAAGGTAACAGTGTTCCATGCGCCTTTGGCGTTTAGTCATGCCGGCCACGTGATCACTGAGATGTCTTTGAACAGCGCTGGCTCTTTGGCTTTGAAAGGGAGATGAGCACTGCCCCCTAAAGTCGGGAACAACTAGCACATATGTGCGAGGGGAACCTTTACCTTTATGTGGACAACAGAGTGAAATCTGCAGTCCCAATCCAAAAAAAAAAAAGGATTAAGAAAACACAATTTGTCTGTTCATTGAACTTCTATGATTCTGTATTCCTCAACCATGTTACTGTCTCCCCTTCATCTGGAGCCTTCTGCTTCATCAACCTCTATGTGATAATGGTAGCTGCCATATTTCTCTCATTCTGCTATGTTCCTGAAAACTCACAACCAGAAAAGACACACACACACACACACACACACACACACACACACACACACACTTGTTTTCCTCCAAAAGACCCATCCCCCTAAGGTTGATCATGCATTCTAACAAAATTCACAATTTTGAAAAAGCTTCAGAACGTAGGAATAGTTATACATTAAGAGGAAAGGCCCATGAATTTTCTCACACAATTTTCCTGCACGAACAATTTAAGAGTCTCAAGCTGTTGTAGAAATCAGCAGAGCAGTTTGCTTGAGCTTGGCTAAATGAAAAAGTTTTCCAAATAAAGACAAATAAGACTTTCACATTAGATTGGATGATGTGAGATATTTTTTAGTTTGTTCCTTCTTCCAAGTTATGATCACATGTTTAAGCCCTTCCTTTGCAGATTGGAAGTGTGAGCATTTTAACTTCCAAAATTCAGAGAAGAATATTAAGCAAGTTCTCTGTGTTTTTTCTACCTAAGTTTGCGGCTTGGGCCACATAAATGCACTGTTCCAATTGTCATTGCTTCAGTTGCAGCCAAAAGGAATCTCATTTATTAATATTATTATTATTGTTTCGATTTCTATACCGCCCTTCTCCCAAAGGACTCAGGGCGGTTTACAGTCAAAGTAAAATCAATTAATACAAAGGAAAATTTAGAGTTGATTGAAGAACTTAAAACCAATAAAACCCCTTATTAAAACCCCACTAGGCCAGTCCTGCACGGTGAAACAGAAATGTTTTCAGCTCTTGTCGAAAGGTCCGAAGATCAGGGAGTTGACGGATACCTGGTGGTAGCGTGTTCCAGAGGGTTAGTGCCCCCACAGAGAAGGCCCTTCCCCTGGGTGTCACCAGCCGACATTGACTGGCCGACGGCACCCCAAGGAGAACCTCCCTATGGGAGCGCACTGGTCGATGGGAGATCGCCGGTAGCAGCAGGCAGTCCCGTAAGTAACCCGGTCCTATGCCATGGAGCGCTTTAAAGGTGGTAACTAACACCTTGAATTGCGCCCGAAAGACCACCGGAAGCCAGTGCAGCCTGCGCAGGAGAGGTGTTATATGGGAGCAACGAGTCGCTCCCTCTTTCACCCGCGCGGCCGCATTCTGAACTAATTGAAGTCTTCGGCTGCTCTTCAAGGGAAGCCCCATGTAGAGAGCATTGCAGTAGTCCAGATGAGGGCGTGAGTGACTGTGCACAAGGAATCCCGGTGTAAGAAGGGATGCAACTGGCATATCAGGCGGACCTGATAAAAAGCTCCCCTGGCGATGGCCATCAAATGCTCTTCTAATGACAGTCGTGCATCCAGAAGGACGCCCAGATTGCGGACCTTCTCTGTGGGGGGCAATGACTCGTCCCCCACAGACAGCGATGGCCTCAGCTGATTATACCGGGACGCCGGCATCCATAGCCACTCGGTCTTGGCGGGGTTGAGTCGGAGCCTGTTTTTCCCCATCTAGACCCGCACGGCGGGTCATTTGATCATTAGATTCTGAAAGAGATCTGCCTGTCTCTTCTAGAGATTCCTCCTACAATCACCAGGTAAGCCAGCAGTAAAGGTAGCACTTGAGTGGTAGTAATTCTTATTTGCAAAGTACATTTTCAGCCTTTTAGTTCAGGAGAGGACTTGGGGACTACTAAGATGGTATAGAATGGCAACTGCATATAAAGAAAACCTATATAAAATGTTTTATCGATGGCATATGTCACCAGAAAGGTTAGCAAAAATGTTTAAGGCTAAATCAGCTAAATGTTGGAAATGTTCGCAATTGCCAGGATCATATTTTCATTGGATTAGAATACAAACATGGTTAGAGGAAATGTTACACCAGTGTTGTGACTTGTCCTCCCTCCTCTCCTCAGCCGGGCCCCTCACATCTCCAACTGGGCCTTTTATCAGACTCCGAGTCTGATAATGAAGATGAAAGGCCTGTCATGACTCCAGCCCCCAGCCTGGCCCCATGCCTAGAGAGGATTCAAGGAGTGAAAGGACAAGCCCAATAAACCTCACTCATACAGCGTGTGTTCCTTGGGCTCAGCCTTCAGAGCAGGAAGCCAGCCAGGTGGTGGAATTACCCAGGCCTACTTCCTCTGACCCCTCCCTTTCCCAGACGCTGACAGCAGAGCCAGCTGAAGACAATTCAGGGTGGGTGGATCCTTGCTTCCGGAGATCTGAGAGGCGACGCCAGCAGAAGGAGGGGTGGGGCAGGCCTGGATAAATGCTGAGTCATGGAGCCACACCCCACAGCCTTTATAAAGGACCTGCTTTTGACATTCCAACCTTGAGTCAAGCAAAGTCTTAGCTAGTTTGCTGATATCGGACCCTATCGCTGAAGTCACAACTTGGTCTCCTCCCTACCATGATAAACCTCGAAGGAACTTGGCAAGCTGCAGAGGCTTCATTGCCAAGTTTGTTACGAACTTCCTTGATTCATTCGTCGGAGTGGGAGTGGGACATGGCAACCAGTGTATAGAATTAAAACCAGAGATTTTTCTATTGGGCATTTTACCAGAGAGATATAGTAAAGAAGATACGTATTTAATTATATGCATAATAACAGCAGCTTGCCTGCTTGCCTTCCCCTCCATCTCGGGTTCCACTGCCTGCATCCAGCCTATGACGAGGGACACTTTCTTCCTTCTGCCGCAGCAGCCGCTGCTCAGACCAGGTGTGTGTGTGTTTGTGTGTGTGTGTGAGAAAGAGAGAGAGAGAGAGAAGGAAGGAAGGAAGGAAGGAAGGAAGAAAGAAAGAAAGAAAGAAAGAAAGAAAGAAAGAAAGAAAGAGGAGTCAAAAATTGGTGTTTTTCCTTAACTACCAACAGGATTTATAGCCCACTGTAAAAGCTGCCTAGGCAAAGTAGCAATTTGGGCAATCCGGGGATCTTCATGATAATAAATATGATTAAAAATCTATTAACACCCGTTGGTTAGCAGATGGTTCATGAATTTCATTCATATAACGGTGAAAGGAGAAAGAGACTTCAGCTCCTTGATCTTTTTATTTCACAGATTTCTGGCATATTTCCCATTGATACATCCCATCATTTCTTTGTTTTGATCCAGGCCTGGTTGCTTCCGAAGATTCTCTGAGCTTGTGTTAAAACTTTTTTGGGGGGGAGGGCTATTGGCATAGCCATAGTCCTTTGAAAGAAGGTTGAAAGAAACTTGTTTAAAATATTTGTGGCATTTGTTGCAAATCTTAGTTCTTTCTGAGCCTTGGCTTTTCAGATTTTATCCTAGCAGACTTGGGCTATATGCTGGTATTCTATTTTAATTATGAGCTCCCTCTTTCCATCTTTTTATACTTGTCCTTTTCCCCCCTCTCAGTTTGTCAGACAGTTCTTTATGCAACCAAGCTGACTTCATTTATGGTGTCTTGGTTTTTGAACTAGACGGTGCTGTTGTTTCTCTGTAACATATAATACTGTGTTTCTCCCAAAATAAGACCCAGTCTTATATTTTTTTGCCACCAACTAAGGCACCAGGTCTTATTTTCAGAGGATGTCTTCCATTGACTCACTTCACGGCTGCTGCACGAACAGCCACACCCAGCAGGAGCCCGCTACCAGCCCACTTCTTAATAATAATAATAATAATAATATCAGAGTTGGAAGGGACCTTGGAGGTCTTCTAGTCCAACCCCCTGCCCAGGCAGGAAACCCTACACCATTTCAGACAAATGGTTATCCAACATTTTCTTAAAAATTTCCAGTGTTGGAGCATTTACAACTTCTGCAGGCAAGTTGTTCCACTGATTATTTGTTCTAACTTAGTTCTAGATTGCTTCTCTCCTTGATTAGTTTCCACCCATTGCTTCTTGTCCTGCCTTTGTGGGCTTTGGAGAATAGTTTGACTCCCTCTTCTTTGGGGCAGCCCCTGAGATATTGGAACACTGCTCTCATGTCTCCCCTAGTCCTTCTTTTCATTAAACTAGACATACCGAGTTCCTGCAACCGTTCTTCATATGTTTTAGCCTCCAGTCCCCTAATCATCTTTGTTGCTCTTCTTTGCACTCTTTCTAGAGTCTCAACATCCTTTTTACATTGTGGCGACCAAAATTGAATGCAATATTCCAAGTGTGGCCTTACCAAGGCATTATAAAGTGGTATTAACACTTCACGTGATCTTGATTCTATCCCTCTATTTATGCAGCCCAGAACTGTGTTGGCTTTTTTGGCAGCTGCTGCACACTGCTGGCTCATATCTAAATGTTTGTCCACTAGGACTCCAAGATCCCTCTCACAGGCACTACTATTGAGCAAGGTACCACATATCCGGTACCTATCTTCTGCAGCTGCTTGCCACCACTTGCATACTTCACCTCCAGCCTCCATTTTGCCATCAGGAAAGGCCTCTGCAGCTGGGTTGATGCTTGTGATGCCCCCCAGATTCATTTTGCCATTGGAGGCCTTCTAGAAAGGCCTCTGCAGCCGATAAAAGAGCTGCAGATCAATCCGGCAAGGCGAGGCAGTTGTCGGTGTGTGAGGCCTGGTTGCAACTGTCTGAAGGTAAGCAGCTCAACCCCTCCATCCTCACCTTCACTTGGCTTATATTGGGCGCACGTGTAAGAATCAGGCTACAGATTATTTTCAGGATACGTCTTATTTTGTGGAAAACATGATATATGTGGGCATGTGCATAATTTTGTATTGATTTATTTATTTTGTGGTGTTTATGTAGTGTATATTGGAGGTGGTGAACCTTTGAGAACTGTGTGCAATGAAAAATTTCATTTTAACGTATACAGATAAGTGCACGTTCAAAGTGACAGTACAGTTATTCTATTCTATTCTATTCTATTCTATTCTAGTCTAGTCTAGTCTAGTCTAGTCTAGTCTAGTCTAGTCTAGTCTATCTAGTCTCCCTTCCCTTCCCTTCCCTTCCCTTCTCTTCTCTTCTCTTCTCCCCTCCCCTCCTCTCCCCTCCCCTCCCTACCTCCCTCCATTTCTCTCTCTCTCTCTCACACACACAGACACACTCACTCACTTACTCTCTCACACACACACACACACAACTTGGGTTCCATAGACATCTTCATCCGTCTAGGGTTGACTATGCATTCAAGCAAAGTTGACAATTTTGAAAAAGGTCCAGAACTCACAAAAGGAAATGATTATACATTACGAGAAGGTCCATGAAATTTGCAAATTCTACTGTAGAAACTATTGAACAATCTCAAGCTGTTTTAGAAATCAGCAGAGTTGATTGCTTTAGTTTGGGAAAATGAAAATATTTTCTAAATAAAAATGAATTTCACATCCAAATTAAGCTGCTTTTCAGCCAGGCTTTTTTAAAAAAAAGGTTGTTCCTTCTTCCAAGTTAAAAAAGTCACTTCTTTCACAAACTGTGTTTGTAAACATTTTAACTTGTAAAATTCAGAGAAGACTATTAAGCAAGTTTGCTGTTTTTGTTTTTTTTTCTGCACAAGTTTGTGGCTTGGGCCACATAAATTCTCTGTTCCAACTGTCATTGCTTCAATTGCCAACCAACGAGAAATCTCATCTGATTGTTAGATTTTGATAGAGAATTGCTTGTCTCCTCTGGAGATTCTTGCTATCATCAACAGGTAAGTTTGCAAAATACCATTTCAGCCTTTTAGTTCAGGATAGGATTTGGGGACCATTAAGATTAGTTAATACTACAGAATTCTAGGGGCTGCCACAAAGAAAAGGGAGTCAAGCTATTCTCCAATGCCCCTGAGGGCAGAACAAGAAGCAATGGGTGGAAACTAAAACAACATATACTCCTTGATTTTCTAAGTATATGAAATCCCATGCACCGCCTGCCCCACCACATACATTGGACAAACCAACAGAAGAATAAGTGCACGCATTGAAGAACACAAGAATTCATTCAAAAAAGAGGAACCAACTTCTTCCCTGGTCCAACACTTTAAAGTCACAGGACATGATATTGACTTTAAAAAGACCAGAACTATCGCCAAAACTGAACACTTTAACAACAGAATAATCAGAGAAGCCATTGAGATAGAAAAACGCCCACACAGCATGAACAAACGAGATGACACCTCCCGCCTACCAGCCATTTGGAAACCCGCCCTTATTGACAAACGAGTCCCTAACACGAGGAATGACACCAGACCCACACTCACAAGGTCCACACAGGATGTCACCACCGCATCCACCCAGAAAGCAGACCCAAACCCACACTGATCATGAAGCACGACCAAGGACCAGAAGCCAGACCGCAGCTGCAACATTAGCCATTTCAAACCCCTCCAATCCATTCATGCAGCAGACTGACACCCACTATGAAGATGTAGCACGACCACAAAGCCAAACAACAGCTATGCAGCTCACCAGCTCAAATCCCCTTGCAGCACAGACTAGACTGAGCACAACCAAGCCCCCACCAACACAGGACACATCCCCATCCAATCAGAGCACAGAAAAACCCCCATCCAATCAGAGCACAGCCAAGCTCCCACCCAATCAGTTCAAACCCCCACTAGCAGTTAAAAGGAAGAAACAGCTGCGATCACACATTGCTCCCAGAAGCACGAAGCTGAAGCCTGAAGATGACGAATGAGACTTCGTCGAAACGTCGCCAAGACACTTCCAATTTTACACGGGAGAAAACCCGAACAACCAAAGACCTATATACAAACACCCGTGAAAACCTCAGAAAGCAAATATATATATATATATGTAGGTCTTTGGTTATTCGGGTTTTCTCTTTACTTATATATATATAAGTAAAAAATATGCATCAACTATATCAATTTTATATGATGAAGGGAACAATAGGACAGGAACGGTAGGCACTTTTGTGCTCTTATGCACGCCCCTTATAGCCCTCTTAGGAATGGGGTGAGGTCAATAGTAGACAGTTTTTGGTTGAAGATTTTGGGATTTTGAGTAGAGACTACGGAGTCAGGTAACGAGTTCCAAGCATTAACAACTCTGTTACAGAAGTCATATTTTCTGCAATCAAGTTTGAAGCGGTTGACATTTAGCTTGAATCTATTTTTTGCTCTTGTAATATTGCGATTGAAGCTGAAGTAGTCTTTTATAGGAAGGATATTGCAATAGATGATTTTGTGTGTTAAACACAGGTCATGTCGAAGTCGACGGAGTTGTAAATTTTCTAATCCCAGGATTTCAAGTCTGTTGGTATAAGGTATATAAGAGACCTCCTCAGACTTAGGCAGGAAGAGTTCCGTTAGTAGCAAATATTCATCAAGCTAATGGATGTATTTGCTCTGCAGACTTTGTTTGTTTATTTATTTGTCGAGTATGTATTAGATAATATATATAAGTATAAGCATGAATTGAATAAAACGTAAAGGTAAAGGTTCCCCTCGCACATACATGCTAGTCGTTGTGGTGGTGCTCATCTCCATTTCAAAGCTGAAGAGCCAGCACTGTCCGAAGACATCTCCGTGGTCATGTGGCCGGCATGACTCAATACCAAAGGCGCATGGAACACTGTTACCTTCCCACCACAGGTGGTCCCTATTTTTTGTACTTGCATTTTTTACGTGCTTTCGAAACTGCTAGGTTGGCAGAAGCTGGGACAAGTAACAGGAGCTCACCCCATTACACGGCAGTACTAGGGATTCGAACCACCGAGCTGCCGACCTTTCGATCAACAAGCTCAACGTCCTAGCCCCTGAGCCATTGAATACATAACATGAATACAATTAAAGGGAACATTAGTACAGGGACGGTAGGCACACTGGTGCTCTTATACACACCCCTTAAAGACCTCTTAGGAATGGGGTGAGGTCAACAGTAGCCAGTCTAAGGTTAAAAATTTGGGGATTTTGTGATGAAACCACAGAGTCAGGTAGTGCATTCCAGGCATTGACCACTCTGTTGCTGAAGTCATATCTTCTGCAATCGAGTTTGGTGTGGTTTATCTTAAGTTTGTAACTATTGTGTGCTTGTGTATTGTTGTGATTGAAGCTGAAGTAGTCATTGACAGGTATGTCATTGTAGCAGATGATTTTATGAGCTATGCTTAGGTCATACCAAAGGCGGCGTACTTCTAAATTTTCTAAGCTCAAAATTTCAAGTCTGGTGGCATAAGGTATTTTGTTGCGAGCAAAGGAGTGGAGGACTCTTCTTGTGAAATATCTCTGGACATGTTCAATTGTATTAATGTCCAATATGCAGTGTGGATTCCAGACAGATGAGCAGTATTCGAGAATTGGTCTAGCAAATATTTTGTACGCTCTGGTTAGAAGTGTAATATTACTGGAGAAGAAGCTATGCAAGATTAGGTTTAAACCCTTAACACCTTTTTGGCAATGTTGTTACAGTGGGCTTTGGCACTTAGATCATTTGATATGACTATCTATCTATCTATCTATCTATCTATCTATCTATCAGATATATATACTTTGTCATGATTTTTTACTCCTAGTCTGCTTCAGCTGGGACAAAATGACTACAATATCTCAAGGGGTACCCTAACCATCTGGGATCAGGCTGCTTGAGTCATGGCTAAGAACTGAACAGAAAAGATGTGCAATTCTTGAAAGAGCTTCCTTATTGCTAAGAAGCTTTGAACAAAGCACGTCCTGAAAACTGAACAGTGAAATTAATATTCTTCCACATGGTTTAAAAAAGTAAACACTTTTTATGGATAGTTTAAGTAACTACTGCACCAGGGAGAGAGAAATTTTTTTATTGATTTTATTATATATATATTTTATTGTTCTGAATTGTGCAGTCAATGAGATTCAGCTAGCATTCTAGTTTAATAAATTAAAATTATAGTCAAATTACCAGATGTTCAGACTGAATTTTGTGGTTTTAGCCATCTTCGGAGTCGATGGTGTTTTAAGTGATGCTCCAAATGTTTTGGGTCTACACTCAAGGGCCCCTATTACTTCTGATCATAATTTCATTATATTATTACTTTGTTTTCTCTCTTTGTATATTTATGACCAGTAAAAACTGTTCCTTCCATTAGTCCTATAGTTGCTTAGAGAACAGTTGTTGAGTCCTGTAACCCGCTTGGCACCAGATGTCCAGAAACTCCAACATCTTCTTGATCCAAGTGACAACTGGTCCCGGTAAAAATTTCTTTAAGTTATGTCTCATTTTACTGTTTATTGGAGAGCCCCTCTTCATCTATTGTTGTTATTGTTAATGTTAGTGGTTTTCTCCTTCTCCTCCTCCTCCTCCTTGTTGTTGTTGTTGTTGTTATTGTTGTTGTTGTTGTTGTTGTTGTTGTTGTTGTTGTTATTATTATTATAGAAGGTAGGGATGACAATATGATAATTATGGAGGAATGATTGAATCCGCTCTTCTTTCTTTTCTTCTAATAGGAACTTCCATTCAAAAAGCAGAGCTTATTGCTGCATTACAAAAATCTCACCTTGAAATCAGGGATGGGTTCCAATTTTTTTTACTACCGGTTCTGTGGGCATGGCTTATTTGGTGGGCGTGGCTTGGTGGTCATGTGGCTGAGTGGGCGTGGCCAACTTGAAGTTACTCAGGGCAAGGTGGGGTGGCACCTTGCTATGAATGACATCACGTTGGCCACGCCCACTCATTCACATGACCAATGCTGCAGAGACAGGGCGATTTCCCCCGGGGGACAGCCAGAGCTTCGCCACTTCCTCTTTTCCTCAGAGGAGCTACCTCCAAGTCCTTGTGAAGGGACACACATACTGTCAGCCTCCGTGTCAAGGTTCCAGAAAAACCTCTTCTGCATAAAGAAAACTCAGAAGCCATTGTTTTTCAGAGTTCTTTACTAGCATGAGGAAACTGGCACACGATGAGTGAAATTCCAAAACTGAATTTCCGGATTCTTTTCCCCAGTTATACAAACCCCAAGAGTCCCATCCCCTGACCCCTTTGATGGTCACATGGTCCCACGTTCTCCCAGTTCATTCGAATATCTTCTTGCCACTCTTCCTGCAGATGTGAACCCCATCCGACCTTGACCGTCTGAAGAATGTTACCATACCCCTCAGCCCCTTCTTCCCTCAGGAGAAAATGTGGCAGCGTCTGGAAACCTAAAGTCTAATATGGTTTCCAGGCCTGACAGGCGTCCCCTTGGAAAAGAAGCTATATCCTAGGAAAGAAAACAAAGAGTCGATAAAGAAGAGTGTCAGTGGTCCACACTTCCTTCTACCCCCCTCCCTCTCCAAGAGGTTTTTAGGTTTGTCAGGAAAGTGTCGTGAAATTGTTTAATCAAATTGTCCGCATTTACTTTCCAACTTTTGACCCAAGTAGATTCAGATAATGGATACTCCTTCCAGTGGACTAAATATTGTAATTGACCTCTATATAGTCTAGAGTCAAGGATTTTCTTGATTTCATAGTGGGTTTCACCTTGGATTATCAAGGGTGGTGGGGGAGCGGCAGGTTGAGGTCTCAGACCAGACTGTCTAGCAGGTTTTAATAAGCTGGTATGGAATACCGGGTGTATTTTCCCCAACATTTGAGGGAGTTTGAGTTGGACGGTAACGGGATTAATAATTTTTACAATGGGGAAAGGACCCAAAAATTTTGGACCGAATTTTCTGCTGGGTATTCTCAACCTCAGATACTTAGTAGATAAGAAGACTTTATCTCCAATGCGAAAAGGGGGTTGAAGGGAACGGTGTTTGTCAGCTTGGGCTTTGTAATTCCGAGCTGTCACAGCTAAGGCCTTTTTTGTATTCTCCCAACCTTTTTTCAATGAATTCATCCAGTCCGTTAGGGAAACGGAAGTGGGGGGTGGCACAGGGAGTTCAGGCATTGGAACGAAGTCCATGCCGGTGGTTACTTGAAAAGGGGTTAACCCCGTGCTGCTGTGTACAGCATTATTATATGCGACTTCTGCAAATGGTAACAAATCTGACCAGTTTTCTTGTTGGTAATTTACATAACACCGTATGTATTGTTCTACCATCGAGTTTAATTTTTCAGCCGCTCCATTGGTCTGCGGATGGAACCCAGAACTAAGTCCTTGAAATGCTTCAGCTTGCGAGGCAAAGCTCGGCCTGGGGCCCCCAGGAAAGAAAGGTGCTGAACTGGCTGGTTGCCATTGGTACTGGATCCACCCTTGTCCAGGATAAAATGCCCAGCCAGGAGGAATAGAAGCAGCTGGAGGCAGTGTAGGCCTCTGTTGGCGGGAAAAGTCAATTGGAGGGGGGAGTTGCGATTCCCCCCCAAGTCCCTGGTGCTGCCTGAACTTCCTGCCGTCTGAAGGAGGGAAGGGAGGTCCTCCTGCGTTCATCGGAACGGCTTTGAGCTTCAGTAATTTCTCTCTCTCTGGTGGGAGGGAAGGTGAATTTAGGCTGAGCTAAAGGCTCTCGAGGCCTCACTTCCAAAAGCTCAAAAGTTTCAGGGAGGTCTAATAGGGACTGGGATTTCAGGGGGTTTCTCAGGTCCCAATCCAGTGACTCTCCCGATTCTCAAGGTTTTACTGTCCTCCAGTGAGGTTGAGAAGAGGGAGGGGGCTCTCCATTCCGCCCTGGGGAAATGTTTTCTCCCGAACGACAGCTTACCCATGAATCGGAGTCTTTGGGCCGTGCTCCAAGCTGACAAGCAGGCTCTACCACTTCGGGTTTTTGAGTCATATCTTCCAATGTGATTTCAACTAGACTGTTAGATTCAA
The DNA here is from genome assembly GCF_028640845.1 of Ahaetulla prasina. Taxonomy (NCBI): domain Eukaryota; kingdom Metazoa; phylum Chordata; class Lepidosauria; order Squamata; family Colubridae; genus Ahaetulla; species Ahaetulla prasina. Next base: position 8,509,656 of record NC_080541.1, read on the forward strand.
GTTTCTGTGCTGCATCCATGCTTTCAGATAGCTGCTCTTTCATCTTCACTGGGTCTTTGCACCGCTGTGGAGGTTGCGGAGGCTGGGGCCCAGCACCCCCCTAACGGGCCCCCTCTGAGTGGAGGAGAGGGTACCGTTAGCAAAAGAAAGTTAGGAGTTTTGGAATAATGTCAAGGTTCCAGAAAAACCTCTTCTGCATAAAGAAAACTCAGAAGCCATTGTCTTTAGAGTCCTTTACTAGCATGAAGAAACTGGCACACGATGAGTGAAATTCCAAAACTGAATTTCCGGATTCTTTTCCCCAGTTATACAAACCCCAAGAGTCCCACCCCCCTGACCCCTTTGATGGTCACATGGTCCCACGTTCTCCCAGTTCATTCGAATATCTTCTTGCCACTCTTCCCGCAGATGTGAACCCCATCCGACCTTGACTGTCTGAAGAATGTTACCATCCCCCTCAGCCCCCCTTCTTCCCCTCAGGGGAAAAATGTGGCAGTGTCTGGAAACCTAAAGTCTAATATGGTTTCCAGGCCTGACACTCCGCTTTAATTTGGTGTATTTCTCCTACTAGATTATCTGACTGTTTTATTACCTTGTTAAAAGTTTGCTCTACTGAATGTCTTACATGCTTTATGGAGGAGGGGGGAGGTTTTCACTGTTCCCAGCATTGGCTGACATTGCATGTGTGGGAGAGGGGAAAAGCCCTTTTTAAAATAGATGTTTGAATTGCTTTGGCGCGTGAATGTAACGGCAGCTGCTGACTCCACATTCCATCCAGAAGGTTGACAGAGGGAGAATATCGGAAGTGAAACTACATATGGCTGAGGAGGAAGAAGACATTGGACTATTACTGTATTGACCTCTAGTAGGAGGAGGGTTCTGGAGAGAATATGATTCTGTGGTTTTGATTTACTTCCAGTTCCAGCTTTGCTTTTACTGTATCCAGACTTGTATGATATAAATTACCAATTTCTTCAACATGATGGAGTTGGGTTTTTATTTTCTCAAACACTGATCTGGGGCAGGTTGACACATACACAACACAACACAACACAACACAACTGACGCATACAAAATGTAAAAGCAGCTGCACTTCATTCAAAATGGCCCCTGCAACAAGCAGGAACCTCACACAGCCACAAAAAGCTCCAAAACTAACTTTCACACTTTACACACATACAACACAATACAACTGACTCACACATAATGTAAAAGCAGCTGCACTTCACCCAAAATGCCCCCTGCAACAGCAGGAACTTCACACAGCCACAAAAAGCTCAAAAACCCACTTTCACACTTTACACACACACAACACAACACAACACAACACAACCGACTCTCTCTCTCACACACACACACATAAAATGCCACATACTGCTTTGTGAGATTCTGTGTGTTTGTGTAGTTCGAGTGAAACACTACAGAAACACACCAAATTTCAGAAAACTGCACAAATATTTTATTTTATTTATATTTTTTAGATCAGGGGTCTCCAACCTTAGTAACTTTAAGGTTTGTGGACTTCAACTCCCAGAGTTCCTCAGCCAGCAAAGGCACTGAGGAGATGGATTGCAGACAGGCAGGCAGGCAGATTCAGTTGCTAGCTGATGCAACTGATTGCGGAAGCTGAAGGAAAGCGAGCCCAAAAGGAGCAGTAATTCTGTAAGTAGGGAGGGGGGATTGGGTGGACCAGAGGAAAAAAAGATTTTAAAAGGCTCCTCTGACAATCCCAGCTGAAGTTGCCTAATAGCAGCCCAGAACCTCTTAACTCAGCTGGGATCGCCAGAGGAGCCTTGTAAAACCTTTTGTTTTAACAACCTCTTCGGCCGAAGCGGTTGCTGAAAAAAAAAAAACTTTTAAAGGATTCTGATGATCCCTGCTGATCCGCGTGATCATCAGAGGTTGTTTTTTTTACTTTTCAAAGCCTTTTTTGGCTGAAGAAAAGTTGCTTTTAAAAGTAAAAAAACCCCCAAACCTCTGGTGATCAGGGAACCAGTTCAGGAGCGTGGCCAGCCAGCCATTACTACCGGTTCTCCGAAACCCAGCAGATTTTTACTACTGGCTCTCCAGAACCGGAGAAAACCGGGAGCAACTCACCACTGCTTGAAATACTAGAGCAGAATATTCTGAGTATAATATTTTAGACATTTTGTCAATTATTTAGATGAGCACAATAATATGTTTGTTTATACTATCAGATACTCCATTGTATTCATCACCTGCTGTTATTTATACTGTGCAATATTTATTTGCAGTGACTGACTCTGCCCACTGCCAGTAGTTCAGTCTGTACACAAAGAAGTTAGAGGTGAATATTCAACTGTGTCATATCTTCACAGCTAACTTCTTTGTAGATAGACTGAACTGCTGGCAGAGGGCAGATGACAATGTTGATGAATTATTTAATCCAATCTGTTCTCTTTTCTTTCAATAGGAACTTCCATTCAAAAAGAAGAGATTATTGGAGCATTATAAAAGTCTCTTGATAAATTTCAGCCTGGCAAACATGAATGAAGAGTATTTGGAATATAATGCTACCGGTGTTTTCGACAAATACCAAAGGTCCAAATATTTTGAAATCATCATATTCATCATCTGTTCTATTGGAGTCCCCTTAAACGGAATTGTTATCTGGCTACTTGGATTCCAAATTAAGAGAAACCCTTTCACCATAATGATTCTTAATTTAGCAATTGCTGACTTTGGGTTTCTCGCAATTTGGGAAATAGTTTGCAGTTGTTCTTTTATACAATTTATACATTTTATACCATTTGGAATTCCCTTTATAATCCTCAATTATCTTTCCTACACCTTGTATATCAATGGTCTCTTTCTTCTGACAGCCATCAGCATCGACCGGTGTGTGGCTGTCCTCTTCCCAATCTGGCATCGCTGTTCCCGGCCAAAACATTTGTCCCCTGTTGTGTGTGCCTTCGTCTGGATCTGCTCTTTCCTCTTGGTTGGAATTTTGAACATTCTGGATTTTTTATTTTATTATCGTGGCCTTTCAAATTTCCATTTGGTTCTGACTGCTGTGTTTTGCCTTCCATTCATTACAATCTCTACTCTGATCCTATTTGTCAAAATATGTCTTAAACCTAAACAGATCAAACGTAGAAGACTTTTAATGATGATCTTAATTACTCTTCTCTGTTTCCTTATTCTTAATCTTCCATTAAATATTTATGGGTTGTATGCTTTTTATCCTTACCTGAGAGATTCTTTCCAAGGTATTCCGCTGAATGTGTACATATCTTTGGGTGGTTCCCTAAACAGCAGTGTTAACCCAATAATCTATTATCTAGTTGGGAGAAAGAAACGAGCTCAGACCAGGGAGAGCATCAAAGTCGTTTTTGAAAGAGTCTTCAAGGAAGATGAAGCTCCTGAAAGCACAGAAAAATCTACAAATAGAGTTTCAACCCCTCTGTAAAAATGTAATTTTAACTTGTCCCTAATCTTGGATATTGCTTGACTACAAAAATGTGTCTCTTGCTACAAAAATAAAATATGAACTTATTTTGTTTCCCTCGGAAAAGTATGTTGTCAGCGTTCATCTTGAAGACTGGGGAAAGATGTGGAAAGCAAGGATGTTCCCTCCACTCCTATAAACTAACTACCCAGAACCATGCCAAAAAATTATGAAGATGATGGTACCGTAACTAAAACTGTTTTGAACTGAGGTCCATGATACAGGGCTATAACAAACCTGTCTCTCTAACTGACCACCTGGGAGGGGATGCATCCACACACACACACCTATTGTAGGCTGGTAGGCTCTTTGCACAGCTTATGGCTGTGGATCCAGTCCATGTATTCTTGGACCAAGAGGCCTTGCTCATGGTCTCTCATGACCTCCAGGCTGGACTATGGCAATGGACCTTACATGAGACTGCCCTTGAAGGGTACTTGGAAGCTTCAACTGGGCCATGACACAGATGAGCCAATATTCACCCATGTTATACTTTTCCGCCATTGTAACATTTCGGTTGGCCTTCCATGCTCCTTCTGAGAAAAATGTTCACACACAAAGCTGAAGTGACAGATTGGGCTTCTAAAGCTATCCTGTTGCTTGGCCATTTAAGAGACTGCAGCTGTGGTGCTGCAGGAAACAGGCAATTGATAGATGACAGGCATAACTAATCTAACTTTACTTTTCCTGCCTTCATGAGATATAACAGATCTCAAAAATGCACACTTGACTGATAAGAAATGCCTGTTAGATGTGTTTGCTTTGATAATCACTAAATTCACATGATGCTTTTTTGCAAGCGTGGCCATCATGCTGGAAAATTTTGTCTCTGGTCCTTTGATTTGGGAATCCTCAAGTGTCCAACTCTGGAAAGATTCAAATGGATTTCATCTCCACCCTTGGTGTGATTTATTTAGCTGTAGCCTGGGAGGCAACGGATCATGTGCTTTGAGGGAACACCAACCAAAGTGTGGGATCTCTCTAAAACCACCTAGGAGAGTTCACACAGAGTGCTAAACCAGAGTTGATGGCATTAATCTCAGTTTTCTGGCTTCACACGACATGCTGATCTAATAAGCATGGTGTCAGTTTTGGAAGGCAATTTGCTTTTTGCTTCTTAACTGCCACATATTTTAGCTGGGGAAGTTGGGAGGGGGTTGTTGTTGGAGCGGTAGAAAGTTAGTCATAACAACATTCCATATTCAAGGATTTTTTCCTGCATCTGATGTAGACTGCCTGAAGACTGTATCCAATTGAGTTTGAAGAGTTGATTGGACAATGTGATGAACTTGTGGGTGTGGGGCAGGGCTGTGAACTGACAATTGGGTGTGGAAAACCTCGAAGCTTTCAGTTTCGGGTTTTCCCAGCTGTGCCAACATGACATCTCTAATAAATTGGAACTTTGAGGAACCTCAAGCCTCAGAGCTTTATTTCATTGGGGGTGTTCCTTAGAACCCTGACACATGGCTTGTTTACAAACCCCAGTCACACTTTAGCTTAGCATAATATATGAACTCAGAAAACAGTGATCTCCAACCACAAGAAATTTGTTCCTAATTATTGTCTCTAAGCAGAGCAGTCAATTTCATCATCATCTTACTTTCAAATTCCATTCTTCCATTGTGGGGTACATACTCTTCCTTCCATTTTTGCACATATAAACAACCTGGCAAACTCTAGGTAGGCCACATCTAACAGAAAGATTCTTAAATGCTAGTTTTCATTTATCGTACCACAAATCACTGTGGGAACCAAAACTCAATTCATGACCTTAAAACTCCTATCGCCTTGTGAAATGATGGTATCTCCAAGTGCTTCCTTTGCATCTTGTGTGCGATTACACTTTAAATTGCAAAAATCAGAGATAACACAAGTTGTTGTTTTTTTCTTTCTGAGAAGGTTTGCAGCTGGGTCCAGCTCAATTCCTCTTTCTCTGAAGCAGGAACTAACTGCATCAAGTGGAGGCCAACGGGAGTCATTGAAAAAGATCTCATCCTTAGATTCTGAAAGCAACCTGCTGGTTCTGTTTGGAGATTCTTAGCATCATCAGGTACGCTTCTGTTTTTGTAACTGTTATTTGCAAAGTACTCCATTCTGGGGATCATCAGGATGGGATCAACTAATCCCGCACGATCCTCTGGCCAATAATGGAACTCAATTCAGCAGCAATTTTTTGTCCAGCATGGTGCGACACCACTCTTCTCATGCCTGACTCCAATAAATCTTAATATGTATATTTTATGAGTTCCATTCTCATGCTACTAATTGCCTCCTTCTTCTTCTTGTACCGTATCCAATGTTGGGATTCAAGTAATTTAACAACCGGTTCTCTGCCGTAATGATTTCTTCCAACAACCAGTTCACCAAATTGCTCAGAAAGTTAACAACCGGTTCTCCCAAAGTGGTGCAAACTGGCTGAATCCCACCACTGGCCGTATCCGTCATTGGATGATGGCGATCATGTTGGCAATCTTATTTTTATCAACAGCCACACAAAAAAGTGCTGTTTATTAATTGTAGTTGGTACCTTTTTAAAGGTCTTCTCCAAATTTTTAAAATTCTTTTCCGATAGTTATTGCATTGTTGGTCTTCTGAATGGAAAAGGGAAGTGGGTAGTCGTATCTCAGGAGGACCCTCCCTAGTTTTCTGGAAGGTAAAAGTAAAGCGAGGGAGAAGAGCTTTCAGACTTGGAAGATCCTGTTACTGCCAACACGCAATAAAGGTAATATTAGTATTCATGTCTTGTGCTTTTTGTTTGGACTACCTTGCTGATATTAATCTTGCTGATCCATGAGCTTTCACGCCTGAAAGTGGAACTTGTGTCTCTTCGCTCTTCATACTGTATCTTAACTTCTCCACCTCACTGACCTTGGGATATGCTAGTAAAACAGATGAATAAGCTGGACTGAATTTGGTGAAATATTTTCATTTACTGTTCCTGGCCAGTCGTTTCCAAAACGGGCCTCCTGTTTTGGATGAAGCTGCTTCCACATGATTTAAAAAATAATCCTATTTTGTGGATAGTGGAAGCAACTATGGCACTGAGGGGATATGTTTTTTGATTGATTTTACTTTATTTTTTTTAACTTTTCATTGTTCTGAATTGCGCAGTGAATAAGAGTCAGCTAGCACTCTGGTTTAATATATTATAGTTATAGTCAATTGGCCAGATGTTCAGATTGGATTTGGTGGTTTTAGCCCTCCACCATGAGTCCTTCTGAAAGACCTGGGATAGACAGATGTGGTGGTTTGATGGAGTTAAAGGAATTGCCACAGTGTCCAGGTTTTTCAAAAGAAATCTGCCTTTTGCTATTGACTGATGGTGATTTTCTCAATTCCGATGGTGTTTAAGTGATGCTTCAAATGTTTTGGGACTACATTCAAGTGCGTCTATTACTTCTGATAATAACTTCATTATATTATTACTTTGTTGTCTCTCTTTGTATATTTATGACCAATAAAAACTGTTCCTTCCATTAGTCCTGTAGTTGCTTAGAGAACAGTTGTTGAAACCTGTAACCTACTTGGCCCCAGATGTCCAGAAACTCCAACATCTAGCGTGGCTCTTCTTGATCCTACTGATAACTGGTCCCGGTAAAAGTTTCTGTAAGTTATGCCTCACTTTACTGTTTATCTGAGAGGCTGTCTTCATCTATTGTTGTTGTTGTTGTTGTTTTTGTTGTTGTTGTTATCAGAGAAGATAGAGATGACAATATGATAATTATGGAGGAATGATTGAATCCACTCTTCTCTCTTTTCTTCCAGTAGGAACTTCCATTCGAAAAGCAGAGATTATTACTGCATTACAAAAGTCTCTTAATGGATTTCTGCCTGAAATACTAGAGCAGAATATTCTGAGTATTTTATTTTAGATTATTTGTCAATTATTTAGGTGTGCACAAAAATATGTCTGTTTATATGATCATATACATTATTGTATTCATCATCTGCTCTATTGGAATCCCCTTAAATGGAATAGTTATCTGGCTACTTGGATTCCAAATTAAGAGAAACCCTTTCATGGTATTGATTCTTAATTTAGCAATTGCTGATTTTGGGTTTCTTGCAATTTTGGAAATAATTTGCATTTGTTATTTTATACATTATATACATTCTATACATTTTATATATTTACAAATTCTCTTGAATATCCTCCTCTTTTTTTCCTGCACCTTGTATATCAGTGGTCTCTTTCTTCTGACAGCCATCAGCATCGACCGGTGTGTGGCTGTCCTCTTCCCAATCTGGCATCGCTGTTCCCGGCCAAAACATTTGTCCCCTGTTGTGTGTGCCCTTATCTGGATCTGCTCTTTCCTCTTGGGTGGAATTATGAACATTCTGGTTTCTGTATTTAATTATTATGGCTTCTCAAATCTCCATTTGGTTGTGACTGCTGTGCTTTGCCTTCCATTGATTACAATCTCTACTCTGATCCTATTTGTCAAAATATGTATTAAACCTAAACAGATCAAACGTGGACGACTGTTAGTGATGATCTCGATTACTCTTCTCTGTTTCCTTATTTTTAGTCTTCCATTAAATATTTACGGTTTATATGGTCATTTTGTTTACGATAGTTATTCTTTTCAAGATATTTCACTGAATGTGTGCCTACCTTTGGGTGGTTCCCTAAACAGCAGTGTTAACCCAATAATCTATTATCTGGTTGGGAGAAAGAAATGAGCTCAGACCAGGGAGAGCATCAAAGTCATTTTTGAAAGAGTCTTCAAGGAAGATGAAGCTCCTGAAAGAACAGCAATATCTACAAATGGACTTTCAACCCCTCTGTAAAAAAGTAATTTTTACTTGTCCCTAATCTTGGATATTGCTTGACTACAAAAATGTGTCTCTTGCTACAAAAATAAAATATGTTTCCCTCGGAAAAGTATGTTGTCAGCGTTCATCTTGAAGGCTGGGGAAAGATGTGGGAAGCAAGGATGTTCCCTCCACTCCTATAAACTAACTACCCAGAACCATGCCAAAAAATTATGAAAATGATGGTACCGTAACTAAAACTGTTTTGGAACTAAGGTCCAAGATACAGGGCTGCAACAAACCTGGCTCTGTAACTGACAACCTTGGTGGGGATGGATCTACTGTAGGCTAGAAAGATCTTTGCACAGCTTATGGCTGTGGATCCATTGCATGTATTCTTGGACCAAGAGGCCCTGCTCATGGTCTCTCATGACCTCCAGGCTGGACTACGGCAATGGACCTTACATGAGACTGCCCTTGAAGGGTACTTGGAAGCTTCAACTGGGCCATGACACTGATGAGCCAATATTCAGCCATGTTGTACTTTTCAGCCATTGTAACATTTCGAATGGCCTTCCGTGCTCCTTCTGAGAAAAATGTTCACATACAAAGCTGAAGTGACAGACTGGGCTCCTAAAGCTATCCTGTTGCTCAGCCATTTAAGAGGCTGCAGCTGTGGTGCTACAGGAAACACAGGCAATTGATAGATGACAGGCTTAACTGATCTAACTTTACTTTTCCTGCCTTCATGAGATATAACAGATCTCAAAAATGCACACTTGACTGATAAGAAATGTCTATTAGATGTGTTTGCTTTGATAATCATTAAATCCACACGATGCTTTTTTGCGAGCATGGCCATCATGCTGGAAAATTTTGTCTCTGGTCCTTTGATTTGGGAATCCTCAAGTGTCTAACTCTGGAAAGAATAACATGGATTTCATCTCCGCCCTTGGTGTGATTTATTTAGCTAGAGCATGGGAGGCAACGGATCATGTGCTTTGAGGGAACACCAACCAAAGCATGCAATCTCTGTAAAACCACCTAGGAGAGTTCACACAGAGTGCTAAACCAGAGTCGATGACATTAATCTCAGTTTTCTGGCTTCACATGACACGCTTATCTAATAAACATGGTGTCAGTTTTGGAAGGCAATTTGCTTTTTGCTTCTTAACTGCCACATATTTTAGCTGGGGAAGTTGGGAGGGGGTTGTGGTTGGACGGTAGAAAGTTAGTCATAACAACATTCCATATTCAAGGATTTTTTCCTGCATCTGATGTAGACTGCCTGAAGACTGTATCCAATTGAGTTTGAAGAGTTGATTGGACAATGTGATGAACTTGTGGGTGTGGGGAAGGGTTGTAAACTGACAATTGGGTTGGAAAACCTCGAAGCTTTCAGTTTCGGGTTTTCCCAGCTGTGCCAACATGACATCTCTAATAAATTGGAACTTGAAGGAACCTCAAGCCTCAGAGCTTTATTTCGTTGGGGGTGTTCCTTGGAACCCTGACACATGGCTTGTTTACAAACCCCAGTCACACTTTAGCTTAGCTTAGTGTATGAACTCAGAAAACAGTGATCTCCAACCACAAGAAATTTGTTCCTAATTATTGTCTCTAAGCAGAGCATTCAATTTCATCATCATCTTACTTTCAAATTCCATTCTTCCACTGTGGTGTATTCTTAAATGCTACTTTTCATTTAACATAACATAACAACAGAGTTGGAAGGGACCTTGGAGGCCTTCTAGTCCAACCCCCTGCCCAGGCAGGAACCCTACACCATCTCAGTCAGATGGTTATCCAACATTTTCTTAAAAATTTCCAGTGTTGGAGCATTCACAACTTCTGCAGGTAAGTCGTTCCACTTATTAATTGTTCTAACTGTCAGGAAATTTCTCCTTAGTTCTAAGTTGCTTCTTTCTTTGATCAGTTTCCACCCATTGCTTCTTGTTCTACCCTCAGGTGCTTTGGAGAACAGCCCGAATCCCTCTTTTTTGTGGCAACCCCTGATATATTGGAACACAGCTATCATGTCTCCCCTAGTCCTTCTTTTTATTAAACTAGACATACCCAGTTCCTGCAACCGTTCTTCATATGTTTTAGCCTCCAGTCCTCTAATCATCTTTGTTGCTCTTCTCTGCACTCTTTCTAGAGTCTCAACATCTTTTTTACATCGTGGAGACCAAAACTGGATGCAATATTCCAAGTGTGGCCTTACCAAGGCATTATAAAGTGGCACTAACACTTCACGTGATCTTGATTTTATCCCTCTGTTTATGCAGCCCAGAACTGTGTTGGCTTTTTTAGCAGCTGCTGCACACTGCTGGCTCATATCTAAATGGTTATCCACTAGGACTCCAAGATCCCTCTCACAGGTACTACTATTGAGCAAGGTACCACATATACGGTACTGGTGCATTTTGTTTTTTTTGCCTAAATGTAGAATCTTACTTTTTTCACTGTTGAATTTCATTTTGTTAGATAGCGCCCAATGTTCAAGTCTGTCAAGATCCTTTTGTAACTTGAGCCTATTTTCTGGAGTGTTGGCTATTCCTGCCAGCTTGGTGTCATCTGCAAATTTGATGAGTTCCCCATCTATCCCCTCGTCCAAGTCATTGATGAAGATGTTGAAGAGTACTGGGCCTAAAACAGAGCCTTGGGGTACTCCACTGCATACTTCCCTCCATGTGGATGTAGTTCCGTTGAGGACTACACGTTGAGTGCAGTTGGTCAGCCACTTACGAATCCATCTGGTGGTGGTGCTGTCTAACCCACATTTTTCTACTTTATTTAGTAGTAGGTTATGGTCTACTTTATCAAATGCTTTACTGAAGTCCAAGTAAATTATATCGACAGCATTCCTCTGGTCTACTAATTTTGTCATTTTGTCAAAGAATGCGATAAGATTAGTCTGGCATGATCTGTTTTTGACAAACCCATGTTGGCTTTTGGTTATTACTTTGTTTGCTTCTAGGTGTTTGGTGATTCGTTGCTTGATTATCTTTTCTAGAATCTTCCCCGGTATTGAAGTCAGGCTGATAGGTCTGTAGTTTCCTGGGTCTGTTTTTTTCCCTTTTTTGAAGATGGGAACTACATCAGCTCTTTTCCAGTCCTTTGGCAGCTTTATCATACCACAAATCACTCTGGGAAGGAAAACTCAATTTATGACCTTAAAACTGCTATCACCTTGTGATATGATGGTATCTCCAAGCACTTCCTTTGCATCTTGTGTGCGATTACAGTTTAAATTGCAAAAATAAGAGACGCATATGACACAAGTTGGGTTTTTTTTCTTTCTAAGAAGGTTTGCAGCTTGGTCCAGCTCAATACTTCGTCCTCTGAAGCAGGAACTAACTGCATCAAGTGGAGGCCAACGGGAGTCATTGAAAAAGATCTCATCCTTAGATTCTGAAAGCAACCTGCTGGTTCTGTTTGGAGATTCTTTGCATCATCAGGTACGCCTCTGTTTTTGTAACTGTTATTTGCAAAGTACTCCATTCTGGGGATCATCAGGATGGGATCAACTAATCCCGCAGGATCTTCTGGCCAATAATGAAACTCAATTCAGCAGCAATATTTTTTTCAGTATGGTGCGACACCAGCCTTCTCATGCCTGGCTCCAATAAATCTTAATATGTATATTTTATGAGTTCTATTCTCATGCTATTAATTGTCTTCTTCTTCTTGTGCCGTATCCAATGTTGGGATTCAAATAATTTAACAACCGGTTCTCTGCCTTAATGATTTCTTCCAACAACCAGTTCACCAAACTGCTCAGAAAGTTAACAACCGGTTCTCCCAAAGTGGTGCAAACTGGCTGAATCCCACCACTGGCCGTATCCGTCATTGGATGATGGCGATCATGTTGGCAATCTTATTTTTATCAACAGCCACACAAAAAAGTGCTGTTTATTAATTGTAGTTGGTACCTTTTTAAAGGTCTTCTCCAAATTTTTAAAATTCTTTTCTGATAGTTATTGCATTGTTGGTCTTTTGAATGGAAAAGGGACGTGGGTAGTAGTATCTCAGGAGGACCCTCCCTAGTTTTCTGGAAAGTAAAAGTAAAGCAAGGGAGAAGAGCTTTCAGACTTGGAAGATCCTGTTACTGCCAACACACAATAAAGGTAATATTAGTATTCATGTCTTGTGCTTTTTGTTTGGACTACCTTGCTGATATTAATCTTGCTGATCCATGAGCTTTCACGCCTGAAGGTAGAACTTGTGTCTCTTCGCTCTTCATACACTATCTTAACTTCTCCACCTCACTGACCTTGGGATATGCAGTAAAACAGATGAATAAGCTGGGCTGAATTTGGTCAAATATTTTCATTTACTGTTCCTGGCCAGTCGTTTCCAAAACGGGCCTCCTGTTTTGGATGAAGCTGCTTCCACATGATTTAAAAAATAATCCTATTTTGTGGATAGTGGAAGCAACTATGGCACTGAGGGGATATGTTTTTTGATTGATTTTACTTTATTTTTTTAAACTTTTCATTGTTCTGAATTGCGCAGTGAATAAGAGTCAGCTAGCACTCTGGTTTAATATATTATAGTTATAGTCAATTGGCCAGATGTTCAGATTGGATTTGGTGCTTTTAGCTCTCTACCATGAGTCCTTCTGAAAGACCTGGGATAGACAGATGTGGTGGTTTGGTGGAGTTAAAGAAATTGTCACAGTGTCCAGGTTTTTCAAAAGAAATCTGCCTTTTGCTATTGACTGATGGTGATTTTCTGAATTCCGATGGTGTTTAAGTGCTACTTCAAATGTTTTGGGACTACACTCAAGTGCGCCTATTACTTCTGATAATAATAACTTACTTTGTTTAATTATATAATGACTTTGTTTTCTCTCTTTGTATATTTATGACCAATAAAAACTCTTCCTTCCATTAGTCCTGTAGTTGCTTAGAGAACAGTTGTTGAGTCCTGTAACCTACTTGGCCCCAGATGTCCAGAAACGGCCACATCTAACGTGGCTCTTCTTGATTCTACTGATAACTGGTCCCGGTAAAGGTTTCTGTAAGTTATGCCTCACTTTACTGTTTATCTGAGAGGCTGTCTTCATCTATTGTTGTTGTTGTTGTTGTTGTTGTTGTTGTTGTTGTTGTTGTTGTTGTCAGAGAAGATAGATATGACAATATGATAATTATGGAGGAACGATTGAATCCACTCTTCTCTCTTTTCTTCCAATAGGAACTTCCATTCGAAAAGCAGAGATTATTGCTGCATTACAAAAGTCTCTTAATGGATTTCCGCCTGAAATACTAGAGCACAATATTCTGAGTATTTTATTTTAGATTATTTGTCAATTATTTAGGTGTGCGCAAAAATATGTCCGTTTATAAGATCATATACCTTATTGTATTCATCATCTGCTCTATTGGAATCCCCTTAAATGGAATTGTTATCTGGCTACTTGGATTCCAAATTAAGAGAAACCCTTTCACGGTGTTGATTCTTAATTTAGCTATTGCCGACTTTGGGTTTCTCGCAATTTGGGAAATAATTTGCATTTGTTATTTTATACATTATATACATTCTATAGATTTTATATATTTAGAAATTTGCTTGATGATCCTCATCTATTTTTCCAACATCTTGTATATCAGTGGTCTCTTTCTTCTGACAGCCATCAGCATCGACCGGTGTGTGGCTGTCCTCTTCCCAATCTGGCATCGCTGTTCCCGGCCAAAACATTTGTCCCCTGTTGTGTGTGCCCTCATCTGGATCTGCTCTTTCCTCTTGGGTGGAATTTTGAACCTTATGGTTTTTGTATTTAATTATGATGGCTTATCAAATCTCGAATTGGTTGTGACTGCTGTGCTTTGCCTTCCATTGATTACAATCTCTACTCTGATCTTATTTGTCAAAATATGTGTTAAACCTAAACAGATCAAACGTGGACGATTGTTAGTAATTATCTTGATTACTCTTCTCTGTTTCCTTATTTTTAGTCTTCCATTAAATATTTATAGTTTATACGGTCATTTTGCTTACGATAGTTACTCTTTCCAACGTATTCCACTGAATGTGTGCATACCTTTGGGTGGTTCCCTAAACAGCAGTGTTAACCCAATAATCTATTATCTGGTTGGGAGAAAGAAACGAGCTCAGACCAGGGAGAGCATCAAAGTCGTTTTTGAAAGAGTCTTCAAGGAAGATGAAGCTCCTGAAAGCACAGAGAAATCTACAAACACAGTTTCAACCCCTCTGTAAAAATGTTATTTTCACTTGTCTCTAATCTTGGATATTGTTTGACTACAAAAATGTGTCTCTTGCTACAAAAATAAAATATGAACTTATTTTGTTTCCCTCGGAAAAGTATGTTGTCAGCGTTCTTCTTGAAGACTGGGGAAAGATGTGGAAAGCAAGGATGTTCCCTCCACTCCTATAAACTAACTACCCAGAACCATGCCAAAAAATTATGAAAATGATGGTACCATAACTAAAACTCTTTTGCAACTGAGGTCCATGATACCGGGCTGTAACACACCTGTCTCTAACTGACCACCTGGGAAGGGATGTATCCAGTGGTGGGATTCAGTCAGTTCGCACCAGTTCGGGAGAACCGGTTGTTAACTGTCTAAGCAGTTTGGCAATCTGGTTGTTGGAAGAAATCATTAGGGCAGAGAACCGGTTGTTAAATTACTTGAATCCCACCACTGGATGTATCCACACACACACCTACTGTAGGCTAGAAAGATCTTTGCATAACTTAAAGCTGTGTATCCATTAAATGTATTCTTGGACCAAGAATGGTCTCTCATGACCTCCAGGCTGGACTATGGCAATGGACCTTACATGAGACTGCCCTTGAAGGGTATTTAGAAGCTTCAACTGGGCTATGACACTGATGAGCCAATATTCAGCCAAGTTGTTCTTTTCGGCCATTGTAACATTTCGATTGGCCTTCCATGCTCCTTCTGAGAAAAATGTTCACATACAAAGCTAAATTGATAGATTTGGCTCCTAAAGCTATCCGTTGCTCTGTCATTTAAGGAGCTGCAGCTGTGGTGCTGCAGGAAACACCTTCTGCCCCAATTAAAAACTCTGAGGCAAGCATTTTCTCAAAGTTTCATTTATTAGAGTAGGTATACTGGCACATCTTTGGGAAAACCTGAATCTGAGAGTTCCATGTTTTCCCTCAGTAAATCAAGACCCCCTCAAACCATCCCCTCACATGCTCCAATCACCATCCATCCCATCTCAAGACAGCACTCCGACCCCTCCTTCTCCAGATGCAGGCTCATCCTGACCTTGACTGACGGGAAGAATGCGATTTTGTCTAAATACAAAACCCTCAAATAAATCCCCCCTCCTACTTTCCCACACATGAGAAAATGGCAGCATGGAAGCTTCCGGCCTAATATGGCTTCCAAAATTGACAGGTATCCCACCCACCAGACCCCCGGAGAAAAACACACACCCAAAAAATAAAATAGACAAAACACAAAAGAAGGGGTTAACGCATTGTATATAATCCCGCTTAACCCCCTCTCCTTACTCCAGGAGGACCTCTGGAAATTTATTGTGGAATTGTTTCACTAATCTATCATCATTCACATCCCAACTTTTCACCCATAGCTTCAGACAATAGGTACCTATACTATACTAATATGGCTTCCAAAAATGACATTTGCTTTGATAATCACTGAATTCAGACGATGCTTTTTTTGCAAGCATGGCCATAAGGTTGGAAAATTTTGTCTCTGGTCCTTTGATTTGGGATTCTCCAAGTGACCAACTCAGGAAAGAATAACATGGATTTAATCTTCACCTTCGGTGCAATTTATTTAGCTATAGCCTGGGAGGCAACGGATCATGTGCTTTGAGGGAACACCAACCAAAGCGTGTGATATCTCCTAAACCACCTTAGGAGAATTCACACACACTGCTAAACCAGAGTTGATGGCATTAATCTTATTTTTCTGGCTTCACAGAATATGGCTTGTTTACAAACCACAGTCACACTTTGGCTTGGCATAATATAGTAAAGTAAAGGTAAAGGTTCCCTCGCACATATGTGCTAGTCGTTGCCGACTCTAGGGGGCGGTGCTCATCTCCGTTTCAAAGCCGAAGAGCCAGCGTTGTCCGAAGACGTCTCCGTGGTCATGTGGCCGGCATGACTCAATGCCAAAGGCGCACGGAACGCTGTTACCTTCCCACCAAAGGTGGTCCCTATTTTTTCTACTTGCATTTTTACATGCTTTCGAAACAGCTAGGTTGGCAGAAGCTGGGACAAGTAACAGGAGCTCACCCTGTTACACGGCAGCACTAGGGATTTGAACCGCCGAGCTGCCGACCTTTCGATCGACAAGCTCAACGTCCTAGCCCCTGAGCCACCGTGTCCCTTGGCATAATATATAAACTCAGAAAAAAATGATCTCCAAGCCACAAGAAATTTCTTCCTAATTATTGTTTCCAAGCAAAACAAACAACTTCAACATCTCAGCTTGCTCCATTACTTTCAAATTCCCTTCTTCAACTGTAGAGTATATAATCTTTCTTCCATTTTTACACATATAACAACCTTACAGTTGGCGTCATACATAAAAGTCCCATATTTTTCTTTCAAACTGTTTATTTGTCATCCTGAAAAGAAATGTTTCAAGTTTTATTTTTATATCCATTTCCAATTTTTTTAAAAAAATCCAAATAGATATTTGTTATCTACTATAGTATTGTGAGGGGACTAACTGGTACTGGATTAACAGGATACCTTGACTGAGATTATATTTTAAAGCTATTATCTTATGTCTAGGGTTCAATCTCCCTGAACACATTGATTCTGGCTCCTGAGTAGAAGTTTAAGAGACGTAGATCTCTTAGAGATTTGTCCAGGCTGAGTTTTTTCATCTGACTTGAGAGAGTTTGAGATGCAATGAAAGGCTATTTGTCTTCAGGATATTAAACTGTAACCAAGGGACACCTCACCAAACAAGGTCATCTCACAGATGAGAAAGAAGGTTCCACACATTCAACATGTCGGTGCCTTGAGACAAGATCTAACAATTGTGAGAGATATTTTCAGGGTTTTATTTGATGAAAAGGTCCTGCATTCTAATCACTTCGCCACCACGGCTCATAAAGCTATTATGTTACTCTGCTAATCAAGAAAACATCTGTGCGTACTACAGGAAACATAGCATTGTGCCCCTGAAGAGTTTTATTTGATGAAAAGATCCTGTACATTTAAGATGCTAAATTAGAGCCAAAAGATTCCCAAATAAATTCAGATTTCTCACAGATAAGGGTGGTGCCTTGAAGAAACCAAAGATCTATCAACTGAAGTATATAAAAATCAAGGTTTTATTTGATGTCGCTGTCGTTGTTATATCTATCAATTGACAACCAGCAAACCAATAAACAGTGGCATAGGTACATAATGCAGGCAGGATTTTTATTTTTATTTTTGATCAATAATTTATGTAATCTTAAATGGGACCACGTTGCTTAGTGACAACAATCTCTGAACTCCCACCTTCTTTAATCAAATGTTACAGTTGCTAAACATGGCAACTTCCTGCTGCCTTTCTACAACCAAAGTCAG
Organism: Ahaetulla prasina; assembly: GCF_028640845.1. Lineage (NCBI taxonomy): Eukaryota > Metazoa > Chordata > Lepidosauria > Squamata > Colubridae > Ahaetulla > Ahaetulla prasina. Next base: position 8,527,433 of record NC_080541.1, read on the forward strand.
TGGGGAAGCCGGCAGGAAGTTGCAAATCCCAGGCTTGCAGGTACTTAATCTATCAGTTGAAAACCAGCAAACCGATCGATAGTGACATAGGTACATAATACAGGAAAGTTAGCAGAGACCCCAAAACTGGAAACATGTGAGACTTATATAATTTTTTTCTAAAAGATACAAATAGACCTAGACTAACCGTGGCAACTAGAGCGGGAATTTTTTCATCAATAAGTGATGTGGTCTTAAACGGGACCACATCGCTTAGAGACGATAATCTCTGCACTCCCACTTTCTGTCATTAACCAAATGTTACAATTGCTAAACATGGCAACTTCCTGCTGCCTTTCTACAACTAAAGTCAGTGGGGAAGCCTGCAGGAAATTGTAAATCCCAGACCTGCAAGTAGGTAAGTGGCTGCTGCCAGCTGGGGGAGAGAGTGAGGGGTATGTGGGGGTGCAGGGAAAGGCTGGGGAGGGTACACAAGTGGCAAAGTGCAATGCTTTGTATGCCACCCCAGGGAGGGTCAGGGAGTGTGCCCAGGGATGTCAGAGTGGCTGCCATGATGCCAGAGCAGAAGGGCTGGGAGAGGGTGTGTTACAAAATTGTTATTTGCCTAACTAGTTGGCCAGGCAATATATAAATTAACTATGTATGTTTGTATAAAGGCATGATATTACTTTAAGGTTGTGCTGCATCATGCAAGCATCCTGATTGGTTGAGCTCTGTAGCCAGTGTATAAAAAGACTACTAAATTATGGCTTGTGGGGAATCTACAGGGACGCTACAGCATTGTAACCTGATGACATGCTGCAACTGTATATTTGAGCTTTATGATCATTGCTTGATCATGGCTAGTTACTGATTCCTCAAGATACTGACTGTTGTGAATTGAACTGTGTTTTGCCCAACTGAAAGAAGACCTTGTTTGTTGTGCAAGTCTACGTTGGTAAGAAGACTTGGTATTTGTAACATCCCTGACCGGCTTTATATGTATATGACCTGGATTGTTTTTGGACTATGACTTTGCCTTTCCCTAAAAGTAAAGGAATATCAAACCCCAGTTTGTCTGTGTAGTAACTGTTACTGTCCACTACCAGTCTCAGTTATTTTCATGCGTAGAGTACTTTGCTCAACAGTCCACAACCTTGGTTGTGAACCCAGATTACCCTTAATGGGGTGCATGGGTGGGAGATAATTAACTGTTAATCTCTGACCGTCCCTGACAGCTTCCCCGTTGGTTTTCTGGGGTAATTGGCAGGGAAATTTGCAAATGGGGAACATCATCATGACATAAGTGTAAATGCCAAACGATTAGATTGTAATCATGTAAGCCGAAAGGATGCTGCAGTGACTCAAACTCCAAGGACAGGTTGGGGTAGCACTGTTATAACTTTGAACAGTTGCTGAATGAATAATTACGGATCAAGGACTACCTGTATTTCCATTCTGAGGGAGATACCTGCAAACAAATGAGAGAATCACTTATGCAATTACCTGTCTCAGGATTTGCATCAAGGACATTTCTGCAACACCTGGAGGAAACAGCATTCCTACTCTGCAGCAGAACAGACCAATTATGTTTCTTCTTTCACTCTGAATCTCAGAGATAAACTAGCCGAGTTACACTATTGGTAAAATACTGCGGTACTTCCCAATTCCGTTTATACTTATTTATTTTATTTATTTATTTGTCAATCACGTATAAGATAACAGGCAAAAGTATGGTGATAGAGTAACGGCCCCACGGAGTCCGAGGAATCCACGGTCTATCTTGCTAGCCATGGTCTATCTTGCTAGCCGTGGAGCCTCTGCTGTAATGACATCTTGACCGGCTTGGATGGGCTGCTAACCGCACCGTATTTTTTGTTATGCGGAGATTTTCTACTGCGGACCTTTTTGCCCTGCGAGATTCCCCTCTCTCGCAGGTTTGGCCTTCCACACTATCGAGGGCCCATCTTGAGGACGGGTTTTGGAACCCCGAGAGTTGGCATGCTAAATCTAGGAGGCTTAGGGGATTTTTAACTAATTGTTTTAGCCGTTTTTTAAGTGGGAGTTTTAATGGAAATTTTAAGGGGGGGAGGGAAACTGACGGGTCTTGGTTGGCGGGGATGGGTGGGTGGGGGGGAAACCCGTCAGGGAAGGTGCTAAGTCCATCATATGTTCGCGGCAATAATTTAATAGGTCCGAAGGCAGCGGGGGAGGGCTTCGTTCCAGCTTATCAGGGCTGAGTTATCAATACGGTAAGCGGGAGAGGCAGATATGATGGAAAAGGGGGGCCATATCAAGTTTCGGGAGTTCACTCTCGCTGTTTAAGGGTGATTGAGTGCTCCGGCCCCCCAGGAGTTTCCCGTTCCCTGAGTGGCCAGAGTCCTCGAGACTTGGGCCTTCGGCTGATGTTATGTAATGCTAGGTCCGTGGTTAACAAAGCGCCCCTGATTTTAGATCTAATTCAGGAAGGGACCGCGGACGTTATGGGCATTACGGAAACCTGGTTGGGCACTGAAGGGGGGGTTCCCCTAGTGGAGATGTGCCCACCAGGTTTCCGAGCATTCCATCAGCCGAGGGCCCAGGGTAGGGGTGGTGGGGTGGCGGTTATTATTAAGGAGAGTCTGGAGCCGAGGGAGACCACTGTGCCTCAGATAGCTGGGTGTGAATCCCTCTACGTGAAGTGGGGTCGTAGGACTCAGGTGGGCTTGCTGATCACGTACCTGGCTCCTTGCTGCGTGACAACAGCCCTGCCCGAGCTGTTGGAGTTGCTGGCCGGGTTGGCGGTTGAGACCCCTAGACTGTTTGTCATGGGGGATTTCAATCTGCCATCAACCGGCGCGGCGTCCTCGACGGCTCAGGAGTTCATGGCTTCCATGACAGCCATGGACCTCATTCAACTAATTGACGGCCCTACCCATGTTGGGGGAGGCACCCTAGACTTGATTTTTATCTCTGGCCAGTGGTTAAATGATCTGATTTTAAATGATTTAGTTGTCGAACCTTTGTCATGGTCAGATCATTTTCTCCTTCGCCTGGACTTTCTGACTGCTACCCACCACCGCAGGGAGACGGAACCAATGTGCTGGTTCCGTCCCAGGCGCCTGATGGACCCAGAGAGGTTCCTGACGGAGCTTGGGCCGTTTCCCGAGAATCTGGCCCACGACATGACTGAAGAACTAGTCGCGGCCTGGGAACAGGCCGCAGCTGGAGCTTTGGACCATGTTGTGCCTTTGCGGCCTCTGACCCGGCGTCGGTCTCAACCAGCTCCCTGGTTCTCCGAGGAGCTGAGGGAGATGAAACGCCGGAGAAGACGCCTAGAGAGTGCCTGGAGATCCAGCCGCTCTGAGGCTGACCGGACACTAGTTAGGTCCTATAGCAGGACCTACCTAGTGGCACTGAGGGATGCGAAACGTTCTTATGTTTCCTCCCTCATTGCGTCGGCAGATAACCGCCCGGCCGCCCTGTTTCGGGTAACTCGGTCTCTCCTTCAACAGGAGGGGCGGGGGGACCCCTTACAAGGGCGTGCCGAGGAGTTTAACGGTTATCTATACGATAAAATCGTTCAGCTTTGGGACGGATTGGATCAAAATTGGGTAGATCCAGGCGAGAGTTCCGAGACCCGTCTTGTTGAGGTGGTTTGGGATAATTTTGACCCTGTGACTCCCGAGGACATGGACAGGTTGCTGGGTAGGTTGAATGCCACCACATGTTTACTGGATCCGTGCCCCTCCTGGTTGGTGCTGCCCACACAGGAGGTGACACGAGGCTGGCTCCGGGGGATTACAAATGTTTCTTTGCGGGAGGGGATCTTTCCCGCTGCCTTGAAAGAGGCGGTGGTGAGACCTCTCCTCAAGAAGCCTTCCCTGGACCCAGCTGTTTTAGGGAATTACCGCCCAATCTCCAATCTTCGCTTCATGGCGAAGGTTGTAGAGAGTGCAGTGGCATGTCAGCTACCCCAGTACCTGGATGAAACTGTCTATCTAGACCCGTTCCAGTCCGGCTTTCGGCCCGGCTACAGTACAGAGACGGCTTTGGTCGCGTTGGTTGATGATCTCTGGAGGGCCAGGGACAAGGGTTACTCCTCTGCCCTGGTCCTATTAGACCTCTCAGCGGCTTTCGATACCATCGACCATGGTATCCTGCTGCGCCGGCTGGAGGGATTGGGAGTGGGAGGCACCGTTTACCGGTGGTTCTCCTCCTACCTCTCTGACCGGACGCAGACAGTGTTGACAGGAGGGCAGAGATCGACTCCGAGGTGCCTCACATGTGGGGTGCCACAGGGGTCGATTCTCTTGCCCCTTCTGTTCAACATCTATATGAAGCTGCTGGATGAGATCATCAGTGGCTTTGGGGTGAGATACCAGCTGTACGCTGACGACACTCAGCTGTACTTTTCCACCCCAGGCCACCCCAACGAAGATGTTGAAGTGCTGTCTCGGTGTTTGGAAGCCGTACAGGTCTGGATGGGGAGGAACAGGCTCAAGCTCAATCCCTCCAAGACGGAGTGGCTGTGGATGCCGGCACCCCGATTCAGTCAGCTGCAGCTGCGGCTGACTGTGGGAGGCAAGTTATTGGCCCCAAAGGATAGGGTGCGCAACTTGGGTGTTCTCCTGGATGAATGGCTGTCGTTTGAAGATCATTTGACGGCCGTCTCCAGGAGAGCCTTTCACCAGGTTCGCCTGGTGCGTCAGTTGCGGACCTTCCTTGATTGGGATGCCCTGTGCACAGTCACTCATGCGCTCGTTACCTCCCGCTTGGATTATTGTAATGCTCTCTACATGGGGCTCCCCTTGAGGTGCACCCGGAGGCTTCAGTTAGTCCAGAACGCGGCTGCGCGGGTTATAGAGGGAGCTTCACGTAGCTCCCACGTAACACCACTCCTGCGCAGACTGCACTGACTACCTGTGGTCTTTAGGGTGCACTTTAAGGTTTTGGTTACTACCTTTAAAGCGCTCCATGGCTTAGGGCCTGGGTACTAACGGGACCGCCTGCTGTTACCTCATGCCTCCCACCGACCCGTACGCTCTCACAGAGAGGGACTTCTCAGGGTGCCGTCCGCCAAACAATGTCGGCTGGCGGCCCCCAGGGGAAGAGCCTTCTCTGTGGGGGCCTCTACCCTCTGGAACGAACTTCCCCCGGGTTTACGCCAAATACCTGAGCTTCGGACCTTCCGCCGCGAACTGAAAACACACTTATTTATTCGCGTGGGGCTGGCTTAAATTTTATTGGTTTTTAAAATTTTTATCATGAATTTTAATGTGTTTTAGTTTAATATATTTTAAATTTTTAGGCCAATTATGTAATAAGTTTTTTTAATTCGTTTTTAATTGTATATTGCACTGTTTGTTTTATTTTGGCTGTACACCGCTCTGAGTCCTTCGGGAGAAGGGCAGTATAAAAATCGAATAAATAATAATGAAATAATAATAATAATATTATCTGGCGTAATCTTTTTATCTTGCACAATCAATATGAGCATCAAGTGACAAAATAATATGGTTCTTGTTTTTGCAAGATAATCACCAACAGTAGAATAAGGAAGCTGCCCAAGAGCCTTGGCAGTCAAGAAGCTTCTTGGCTGAGAAGCAAAATGCTTTCAAAGAAAATACAAAGAAAGTCCAGTTGCCTTTTGGAAAAGCACCTTTGGAGCATCCACCAGGAAAAGAGCTTAAGCTTCATTATCCCCGTCCTCATATTTTTAATGACCAAAGAGAGGAAATCAACCTTAAGGAGCAGATAGTATCAAAACAAAAGAACAGGTTGTACAGTTGAATCATTGTGATCAGCTGGTTCTCATCCTCAGTGGTCCAAGTCCCATTTATCAGCTGAGAAATCCAACTGTCAGGGAAGTTTTGTTCTTTTGTCTTCTCACATCACCCAGAAAATAGACTCCTTAATCAGAGCATCTTCAAAGAAATATAATCTGAAGAACAATTTCCCCTCTTCCCCATAAGCTTTGTTTATAAGGAGATGCTACATTTTCTGAACAGTTCTACCAAATTTAACTCTGTCTGAGTTGGATTTTGGTTCTCTTGAGGCTCCAGCCAACTCTCTCTTTTCTACACTGACTGTTGGCGATTATCTTAGACAGACAAGGATCACATCTTGGTGTCACAGGGTGCTAGATTCTGATTAGACAAGCCACGGAGTAAGTGTGCATCTTTTAAGCTGTCTTCCTCATGTCAGAAGCAAACATTCTTCATGCTTTCCACAGGAGATGGATCTGCGTGACACTGAATCCTCACTCTTTTATAAAAACTCCTTTGAAGAAATCTACTCAGCCTTTACTACCAGATGCATCGAATTCTGCAGGCAATTCTTGGAACTTTGAAACTTAGGATGGATGGACTTTCCTCCTGTTAATTAATTTCATCTAAATAGAACTTAAATAGGACATTTTGCCTGCAGGTCCTGCCCTCCCCAGTTACTTCAGCCCCCAGTTGTTGACACAATAATCTTCCACTCACCAACTTTGAAGATTTTGGACCATCAGTTTCAGGTATGTTATAATTTTGGAAGGTTTAATTAGACCCAGGGACATGCAATCAGAGCAATAGCCATTCCTTCAGTAGCTGTATATTTCTATACCTGTTATTTATATGTTGATTGTCATGACAGTCTCAGTTGAGCTTTCCTGGTTCACTCAGTTTCCAACCAACTTTTAGCCGTCATGACAGAAAAAATAGAAGTATGTCAGAAGCAAACAAACTGTCTTGAACCCAAAGTCAAGCGAATAAGGTGTTTCTTTAGCTTACTCATAATTGTTTTTCATGATGTAAAGTTCCAGTTAATCACAGGAAGTTTGCATACACACATACAGGAAATCCGCCATACTTAAATAATGAAGGAGTGAAGCAACCTAGAACTGAGGAGAAATTTCCACACAGTAAAAACAATTAACCAGTGGAACATCTTGCCTTCAAAAGTTGTAGGTGCTCTATCCCTGAAGGCTTTTAAGAAGAGACTGGACAGCCATCTGTTAGAAATTGTGTAAGGTCTCCTGCTTGAGCAGGGGGTTGGACTAGAAGAACTCTAAGGTCCCGTCCAATTCTGTGAGTTGTTGCTGTTTTTTACATACCAATATATGGTCTCCTACTTGAGCAGGGGCTGGACTAGAAGACCTCCAAGGCCCTTTCCAACTGTTGTTGTTATTCTGTTATTTAAGTAGATCAAAGCGGAGTGTGTATGTGTATTTTCCCTTTTTGGGAAGTATCTATAGCTCTATAAAACCTGTAAGTTGTCCATCTTGAATCTCCAAAGATCTATGAAAGGATCCTTTTTGTAGACTTCAGCTCATCATTCAATACAATCATCCAGATAGTCTTCTAGCTAAACTAAATCAGTTACCCATGCCTGACCACACTTGCAAGTGGATCATACGCTTCCTAATAGACATGAAGCAGCAGGTGAAGCTAGGCAGAATCACATCAGATACCGTACAATTAGCACAGGGCCCCCCCAGTCCTGTGTTCTCTCTCCATTTCTCTTTTCTCTCTATACCAATGACTGCATCTCAAAAGATCCCTCTTTGAAAGTATTGAAGTTTGCAGATATTACAAGAGCCTGATTGGTCTCATTCGAGACAACGATGAATCTGCATATAGACAGGACATTGAAGAACTAGCCTTGTGGTGCAGCCGGAACTGTCTTGAACTGAACACTATTTATTTTATTTTTTATTTTATTTATTTCATCAAGCATGTATTTTATGACAGAGTGTTGTGCCTCGTCCACCCTCCTCTCCTCAGCTGGGCCCCTCCCATCTCCTGCTATCTGAGCCAGAGACTGATAGTGAAGAAGAATGGCCTGGCATGCCTCCAGCCCCCAGCCCTGGCACCATACCCGGACAGACTGAGCAAACAAACCTCCCTACAGCGTGTGAGCATGAAACCAGCCACGAGCTAGAATTGCCGGCAGCTGAGCAGGAGAACGAAAAGTGGACAGATCCCCGCTTCCAGAGAATGGAGAGGCGACGTCAGCAAAAGGAAGGGAGGGGCAGGCCTGGATAAGTGCTGAGTCATGGAGCCACACCCCATGGCCTATATAAAGGATCTGCTTTTTGGCATTCCTTGAGTCAGGCAAAGTCTCATCTGATTGCTGAAGTCACACCTTGGATTCCTGCCTGCCCTGAGAACTCTGACAGGAATTTGGCAAAGCTGCAGAGGCTTCATGGCCACGCTTGATACAGACTTCCCAGACCCGGCCGTCAGAGGAGGAGTGGGACACAACACAGATACAAGTATAAACATAAATACATGTAAAGGATATGAATAAAAGAAAATATTAGGACAGGGGCAGTAGGCATGCTGGTACGCTTATGCACGCCCCTTAAAACTGGAGAAATGATAGTAAATTTTAAGAGACGCTGTTGTGGCTTCAGCCCCCGAACCTGGCCCCATACCCGAAAGTGCCTTGGAGCTGGGCCTGCTGCCAGAAAGTGACTTGGACAGTGAGGGGGAAGGGCCGTCAGGACTTACCTCAGAAGGACCGGCCTCCCTGGCTCAGCTCCAGGAGCCAGAAGCAGGCCAGGTGGAAGAACTAATGAGGCTTCCATCCCCTGACTCTTCCCCCCCCCAGGCCACGCCTGCAGACCCAGCTGACAGCAATCAGGCGTGGTTGAATCCTAGGTTTCGTAGGCAGGAGAGGCAGGAACAACAGAAGCAGGGGAGGGGCAGGCCTAGGAAATGCTGAGTCATGGAGCCACACCCCACAGGATATAAAAGGCAGCAAGAGCTGGTGTGTCTCTTTGCATCAGGCAAATCCACGGATTGACTAGAGCTGAAGGTTGTGACTCACCAGCATCTTGGCAGCTAACAAGGGCTCTTGGCAGACGCTGGCTCTTTTGCTGCCAGAGCTGATAAGAGCCGGCTAATTAAGCCATCATTCGGACGGAGGCGAGGAGGATGGAACAGAAGCCCTCCTACACCACCACCACTCACAATAGCAGAAAACACAGTAGCAATAGTAGAAACCTTTAAGTTTCTAGGTTCTATAGTATCTCAAGACCTAAAATGGACAGCTAACCTCAAAAACGTCATCAAAAAAGCACAACAAAGAATGTTCTTTCTGCGCCAACTCAGGAAGCTCAAGCTGCCCAAGGAGCTGCTGATCCAGTTCTACAGAGGAAATATTGAGTCTGTCATCTGCACCTTTATAACTGTCTGGTTCGGTTCTGCAACCCAACAAGACAGACACAGACTTCAGAGGATAATTAGAACAGCAGAAAAAAACAATGGCTATCAACCTGCCTTGCATTGAGGACCTGTATACTGCACGAGTCAAAAAGAGGGCTGTGAAAATATTTACAGACCCCTCACATCCTGGACATAAACTGTTTCAATTCCTGCCCTCAAAATGACACTACAGAGCACAGCACACCAGAACAACTAGACACAAGAAGAGTTCCCCCCTCCCCATGCCATCACTCTGCTAAACAACTAATTCCCACAACACTGTCAAACTATCTAAAGTATTACCATTATTCTCATCTTCCCTAATACCTATCACTTTATCTTCTTATGACTATAACTTTTTGCTTCTATTTTACGATTTAAATTGTTTAATTAATATCCTAGTATGACTTATGCTGATTGCTTATTTAGTATCCATGACTATTGCTAGTATTTTATCTTTTATGTTTTATGATGAATGTATGTTTACAATTGATCTATCAGTATTGTTGTATCTATACTGACAGTTTCTGCACAGGAGACAAATTCCTTGTGTGTCTAATCACACTTCTCCAATAAAGAATTCCAATTCTAATTCTAATTTCTCTCTTAGCAGGAATTTCCCCCCCATATCATCTCCTAACTCCTGATTTCAAGTCATAGATAATTTTCTCTTAAAATGCTTCCTTACATAATTACTAATTTTTGCTTTGTAGCTCACATTGGAATTTTAAATATCAGTGCAATTGTGACAAATGACAGAAAGGAGACATTACTGAATTTCAGCAGTAAAAATATCCAATACACTGCAATACCAAACACATTTTCAGTTATTTGTTGAGAAGCATAGATGGAGCAAAACGTTAGTATTTTTCTGACAATAAACAGTTGGCTCATTACTGCAGCTGCATCACTCAACCTACTCATAGGGTTAGAAGAGAACAAGAATAGAATAACAGAGTTGGAAGGGGCCTTGAAGGTCTTCTAGTCCAACTCCTTGATCAAGCAGGACATCCTATATCATTCCAGACAAATCTCTTCTTAAAAACCTGCAGTGTTGGAGCATTGAAAAATCTGAAAGTGAATCTTTCCACTGATTAATTGTTCTGTCAGGAAATTTCTCCTTATTTCTAGGTCTCCTCGATAAATTTCCACCCATTGCTTCTTGTCCTGCCTTCTGGTCAGGGGTGAAATGCTACCGGTTCACACTGGTTTTGGTGAACCGGTAGTAATAAAAACTAATGATTGGGGAGAATTGGTAGTTAAAAAAAGCTACCGTTTCAGTCAATCCGGTAGTTAAAAAAAAGCTACTGAGCTACCGGTTCGGTCAAATCGGTAGTTTAAAAAGCTACCAGTTCCTCCGAACCAGTATTTCTGATGATCAGCTGTGCCACACGGTTTAGCTTTGCTAGAAAACAGGAAATCCTAGTTTCTAGCAAAGCTAAACCACGCAGCACAGGTGATTCCCCCCCTCGCTGTTCTACTTACCTTCCCAAGCCTCCTTTTGGTGAGTACTACACATGCGCGTACAGCATGCACCAAAAGGAGGCTTGGGAAGCTTAGAACAGTGAGGGGGAGGATCAGCTGTGCCACATGGTTTACCTCTGATAGAAATTGGAAATTGTTATCTGGCAAACCGGCCAGGAAACCGGTAGCAAACCAGTTCAGATTTCACAACTGCTTCTGGTGCTTTGGAGAACAGGTTGACCCCATCTTCTTTGTGGCACCCCTTAGATCAGGGCTGTCCAACTCATGTTGTCACTTTGTTGTCATGACTTCCGCCGCACCCTTTGCTGAACCAAGATTGGGCATGGCCAGTGCAAGACACATCTGGCCCGTGAGCCACAAGTTTGACACCTCTTTCTTAGATAGTTCAGATATTCCACCAGACTTGATATCCTGGGTCTAGAAAACTTCGAACTTTGTCGCCTTCGACAGGACCTGGGTTTAGCTCATAAAATCATCCGTTGTAATGTCCTTCCTGTCAATGACTTCTTTAGTTTCAATAACAATATCACAAGAGCTACCAACAGATTTAAACTCAATGTCAACCGCTCCAGTTTAGATTGCAGAAAACACGATTTCTGTAACAGAATTATATATGCTTGGAATGCATTACCTGACTCTGTTGTTTCTTCTCATAACCCCAAAAGTTTTACTCTAAATCTATCCATGGTTGACCTCACCACTTTCCTAAGAGGACTCTAAGGGGCATGCATAAGAGCACAAATGTGCCTACCGTTCCTGTCCTATTGTTTCTTCCCCTATATATGTGTGTGTTTATAGTACCTTGTTTCTCCTCATATATATGTTTATATATTATATAATCCTCTATGTTATACTTGTATATATTGTTACGACGAATAAAATAAATAAAATAAATAAATAAATAAATAGTGGAAGCTGTGACAATATTGGTATTATTTAACAGAGAAGAATGACTAAATCCACTGTTCTTTCTTTTGTCCTAATAGGAGTTTCTATTTAAAAAGATTGTCAGAGGATTACAAAAGTTTAATGATGAATTCCAGCCTGGGAGATTTGGATGCTACACAGAAGTATTATGAATATAACAATACCAGTGACTCATTTGAGTATGAAGAATGGATCATGCCTTCTAGTTTAGGATGGATTCTTTGGACAGGCATTACTTTATTTACCTGTTGTGTTGGGTTTGTGGGCAATGGCTACATCATCTGGCTACTTGGCTTCCAGATTAAGAGAAACTGTTTCACCACATTCATCCTTAACTTGGCCATTGCAGACTTTGGGTACCTCGCATCTGTATTTATATATAGTATCCCTCCATTTACTGATTTTCAAGGAAGCAGTGTTTTCTACATCTTCTGGATTTATTTCATCCACATGATGTACATCAGTGCAAACTTTCTTCTGACGGCCATCAGCATTGACCGGTGTGTGGCTGTCCTCTTCCCAATCTGGCATCGCTGTTCCCGGCCAAAACATTTGTCCTCCAGTGTCTGTGTCCTCCTGTGGATCTCCTCTTTCCTCCTGAGTGGAATCATGAGTATTATGAAAGTCTTTGTAAATTACAGTCTTTTCAATTTCCATTTTCTTGTGATGGCTATAGTTTGCCTTCCATTGATCACACTCTCTACCGTGGTCCTTTTCATCCAAGTTTGTCTTAAATTGAAACAGAAGAATCAGGGCTGGCTTTTACTGATGATTTTAATTACTCTTCTCTGTTTCCTCAATCTTTCTTTTCCATTATGTGTTCTTGCGGTGATTATTAGTTTTTCTAGTAGCGAAGCTGACGATCAACTGGAACATTGGATTAGGTGTTGTGTACTGTTTTCCTGCCTAAACAGCAGTATTAATCCAGTGATCTATTTTTTAGTTGGGAGAAAAAGAGGAGCTCAGTCCAAGGAGAGCATGAAGATCATTTTGCAAAAGGTCTTCAAAGAAGGTGAAGCTACCGGAGGGAGATAGAAGAGCGCTAACCTTTAACTTGCACTTGAGGCTGTAATCTTATATATAGGTGTTGTGGTCCGTCAGCAGCCTACAAAGCTGGCAATGGAGTCAGACAATGATGAGGCTGAGGTGAGGCCAGGGCCATTGGGAAGTGAGTTGCGGACTCCAGAGCCTCCAGAAACTGATAGTAGTGAGGCAGAGGAACAGGAGGAGCCTGTTCCTAATGCATGCATGAGAAGAGCTGCCAGAAGGCAAGAGCAGCTCAAGCAGAGAGGACCACTTGGGAGTAGGGCCAAGAGATGAGTGGCCCCTCCCATAAGGCTTAAAGCAAACCAGCACTGGCATTTGGCCTTTGGCCTTTACCAGAAAACAATGTTGTAGCTGTGTCTTCTGCTTCATCTTCTGCTTCGTATCTGTCTTTGCTTTTGTGGCTTCTGGACGTTTGCCAGGAAGGGCCTTTGGCGGCTTGCCTAATTGAACTAAGGTTTGTGAGATAACTGAGGAATTTGTGTTGGGAGGCATTTGTTTTACTTTGAGTGGAACGATGCCGGGGATGAAGTAATTTCCAGCTGTTCGAATAAAGTTTGTTTTTCCATGGACTGAGTTTATTGCTACCTATTTGGGCCTGGGTCACAACAATAGGTGGAACCAAATCTCTTTCAACATATTGGCTCTTTCATCTGAATAGACACATAGAGAATTGTAAGAGATTCCCCTTCCAAGTAGTAATCAACCCTATTGCTACTGAGGGTTGTAATCTTACAGGTGGGACCAAATTTCTTTCAACACGTTGGCTATTTCATCTGAATACATAGAGAAAGAATTGCCTTTTAAGGGATGTCTACATCAGTCCACAACTAATGCTGTGCGGGAAATGAACTGCATGGTGTTTATAAAATACTCAGCTTATTTTGCTTTCTAGAAATAAGAGTTCTACCAATATAGGGAAAGCTACAGCCAAACCTGCTGCTTCCAGACGTCATCTAAAGGCAGCTAATTTATGAAAGGAATCAATAATTAGTAAAATTAAAACAACTTGTTAGAAATGGTCCAAATTCAGTGTTAAGACTTTGACCTCTTTGCCTAAATGGCAAAGAGTAAGAGAGACAGTTTACAAGCATATTCCATTCCTTGGGAGCAACAGCAGAGGAAAAAAAGGCCACAGGCAAAATCTCAAATCCCAAAGTCAGTAAGAAAGGATGGAAAGATGGCTAGTTACGGGACCGCCTGCTGCCACCAACTACCTCCCACTGACCCGTACGCTCTCACAGGGAGGGACTCCTTAGGGTGCTGTCCGCCAGGCAGTGCCGACTGGCGACACCCAGGGGAAGGGCCTTCTCTGTGGGGGCCCCCACCCTCTGGAACGAGCTCCCCCCAGGATTACATCTGCTTCCAGACATTCGAACCTTCCATCGCGAGCTTAAGACACATCTATTTATTTGTGCAGGGCTGGCCTAGGGTTTAATTTTAAAATTAATTTTAAACGGGGTTTTGTACTTTTAACTATAGTTTTAAATTTGGCCTAATGGAATAAGTTTTTTAAATGTTGTTTTAACATGTATTTATTTTATACTTTATGTTTTATAAGGCTGTAAACTGCCCTGAGTCCTTCGGGAGATAGGGCGATATAGAAATTTGAATAATAAATAAATAATAAATAAAATAAATAAAAATAGTTAAGCAGGGAAGCAGGTACAAGTGGGTACAAAAAGTCCTTAGCAATTCTACAAATCTGCAGGAAAAGATTTCTCTATTTGGGGCCTTGGTGGTCTCTGAGCTTAATTGCTTGCAAACATTTCATCACCTGACTAGGTAACGTCATCAGTGCTAAGAGGGAATGAGAGTTGGTATTTATTTACATACAATGGCTTGCCCTGTCAATGTTGGGGGGGGGGATGCTGTTTTTCCCTTGATAGTCCCTTGATTAGATTGCTATTTATTTTATTTTATTTATTTGCATTTATATCCCGCCCTTCTCCGAAGACTCAGGGCGGCTTACACAGTGTTAAGCAATAGTCTTCATCCATTTTATATTATACACAAAGTCAACTTTTATTGCTCCAACAATCTGGGTCCTCATTTTACCTACCTTATAAAGGATGGAAGGCTGAGTCAACCTTGGGCCTGGTGGGACTTGAACCTGCAGTAATTGCAGGCAGCTGCTGTTAATAACAGACTGTCTTACCAGTCTGAGCCACAGAGGCCCATTTACTGTTTGATGGTTTTTCTGAGTTTGTAGTTCCTTGATTACGGTGTTTTTGAAAGGTTCCCTACAGCTCATGGCAAATACAAACATTTGCACTATGGTTTCAAAGAGGCCCGAAATGCTTACAGGTGCTGCAAATTGGCAGACACACAAAAAAAGAACAAAGTGAGAAAGCAGAGCCTTTTCTACTGAATCAATTAATCAGAATAGAGTTGGAAGGGACTTTGGAGGTCTTCTAGTCCAACCCCCTATTCAAGCAGGAGACCCTTTACCATTTCATACAGGTGGCTGCCCAGTCTTTTCTTAAAAGCCTCTAGTGATGGAGAACCCACAACGTCTGTAATTTGTCGTTATTCACTTGTTTTTGTTTCCTTTTTCCTTTTCTGCATAAACTGCAAGTAGTAATGCAGTTCAGACCTTAGAATAAAGTATCAAGCTTAAGTTAGACCTATCAGGGCGAACCTGGGCCTGAAGTGTCACACGGAGCCATGTCGGCTGGCACGCATGGCGTTTCCTGTTCCTCTTCCAGGTTTCTGGCGTGTATTATTATTATTATTTATTAGATTTTTATACTGCCCTTCTCCCGAAGGACTCAGGGCGGTTCACAGCCATAATAAAAATAGAACAATATACAATTAAAACAACAATTAAAAAACTTATTATATATGGGCTGAGATATAAAACAATATCCTATTAAAATTAAACTCTCTAAAAATATAAAATTATAAAATTTAAAAATCACGAAGCCAGTCCCGCACGGATGAATAAATAGGTCTTGAGCTCACGGCGGAAGGTCCGAAGGTCAGGCAGTTGGCGTAATCCAGGGGGAAGTTCGTTCCAGAGGGTAGGAGCCCCCACAGAGAAGGACCTTCCCCTGGGGGCCACCAGCCGACGTTGCTTGGCGGACGGCACCCTGAGAAGCCCCTCTCTGTGTGAGCGTACGTGACGGTGGGAGGTATTCGATAGCAGAAGGCGGTCCCGTAAGTACCCTGGCCCTAAGCCATGGAGCACTTTAAAGGTAGTGACCAACACCTTGAAGTGCACCCGGAAGACCACAGGTAGCCAGTGCAGTCTGCGCAGGAGTGGTGTTACGTGGGAGCCACGTGTGGCTCCCTCTATCACCCGCGCAGCCGCATTCTGAACTAACTGCAGCCTCCGGGTGCTCTTCAAAGGGGAGCCCCATGTAGAGAGCATTGCAATAATCCAGGCGGGAGGTAACAAGAGCGTGAGTGACCGTGCATAGGGCATCCCGGTCAAGGAAGGGGCGCAAATGGCGAATCAGGTGAACCTGATGAAAAGCTCTCCTGGAGACGGCTGGCAAATGACAATCAGCTGTCCTTCACGTGTGTGGCAGTGCCAGAAACTGGAATAGCTGGCCTTGCGGTTTCCGTTGTGCACATGCGCGCTGGCCAGCTGATTGTTGCACACGTGCACCAGTAACAGAAGACAAGCTGTCTGGTGTGCATGCATGCGCCGGAAACTGGAAGTTAATTTCCCGGTGCACCCATGCCCACTGGGCAGGTTCTCTTCCGGGTTGCATCCCCGATGACGGCAGTGCCCAAAAGCTTTGCCATCACTGAGACAGACCGATTATTATTTAAGAACTTTTTGATTATTTTGCTATTGTCTATTTATGCCACCTTTATCTTTAGATGTCAAATTTAAACAACCTTATGCATATCAGCAAACACATGTACTTCATAATCAATATTGATGTAATCTTGTCTCTTTGTTTTTAAAGGACTAGGTTATCTAAACAATAAAGGGTTTAAAATTTCCAGTCTGTAATGTACAAATATTACTGTAATATTACAAATATTACTGGCTTAGTGGGTAAGACACTGAGCTTGTCAATTGAAAGGTCGGCAGTTCAACAGTTCAAATCCCTAGTGCCGCGTAACAGGGTGAGCTCCTGTTACTTGTCCCAGCTTCTGCCAACCTAGCAATTCAAAAGCACGTAAAAAATGCAAGTAGAAAAATAGGGACCACCTTTGGTGGGAAGGGAACAGCATTCAGTGCGCCTTTGGCATTGAGTGATGCCGGCCACATGACCACGGAGACGTCTTCGGACAGTGCTGGCTCTTCGGCTTTGAAATGGAGATGAGCACCGCTCCCTAGAGTCGGGAACGACTAGCATGTATGTGCAACGGGAACCTTTATCTTTACCTTTAAATAAAATACAAGCGCACCAGGGAGATATTGGGGGTTTGATTCCAGACCACTACAATAAAGCAAGTATCACAATAAAAATCAAGTCAGACAATTTTTTTGTTTGTTTGTTTCCCAGTGCATGTAAACAGTTTTAGGAATTCGCTTTAAGCTGAAATCAAAGAAGTGCCCACCCTCTGGTTCATTGGCATAGCATCCATCTTGTGATGCTGGAAAAACTTTGGTTTGTTTGGCAGGTAGTTTTACTTACCCCATTCTACAAACAACTCTACACACTCTGAGTAAAGTTGAAAATACAAAAAAATCAACGTGTCTCAAAGCCCAATGTATTTTAATATCTCCACGTTGCAAAATAAATCTCAATCTCAAAACGAAAATCCCACGAAGCTCCCACTTTATGTAATGTTCCTCTGTTAATTACGCCCCCTGTTGGTGACTACCTGCATTTCCACCACTCTTGGGAGCCACCTATTGGAAAGAGAGTGAAGTTCCAGGTTGGAAGAAGTCAACTGAGTTTGAGCACTGGGCCTGCTGCAATTATGAGAGGATGCACTGAGATCCAAACTCTTCAAGTCCTCAAATACATTATTCAGAATTGAAGAACTAATACAGGTAGGTTAAACAGATTCTACCCATACTAGGCAGCCTTGTTTACAATGTCCTAAGTTTGTCATACATGGAAGTAGCAGGTAGTAGGAAGCAGATCTTCTGCAGAAAAGAAAAAAACTTTCTCTTCTGGGATAGGCCAAGCAGATCTTGTTAAAAGTCTCAGACAATGAGATACATCCTTTATCTTGCACAATCAATGTAAGCAGCAAGGGACAAGACAATCTGGTTCTTGTTTTTGCAAGATAATCACCAAATGTAGAATAAGGAGGCTGCCCAGGAACCTTGGCTGTCAAGTTCAGTTCTGAAGAAGAACTGAAGAAGCTTCGGGGATAAGAAGGAAAATGTTTTAAAAGAAAAAACAAAGAAAGGAAAGTCCAGTTGCCCTCTGGAAAAGCACCTTTGGGGAATGGCCAAAAAAACATCCACCAGGGAGAGAGATTAAGCTTCATTATCCCAATCATCCTCATATTTTTAAGAGGGGAAATAAACCTTAAGGAAAAGATAGTATCAAAACAAAAAAACAGACTGTATATTTGAACGACTGTGATCAGCTGGCTCTCTTCCTCAGTGGTCCAAGTCCCATTTATCAGCTGAGAAATCCAACTGTCAGGGAGGTTTTGTTTTTTTCGTCTTCTCACATCAATTAGTCTCCTTAATCAGAGCATCTTCAAAGAAATATAATCTGGAGAACAATTCGCCCTGATCCCCAAAAGCTTTCTTTATAAGGAGACGCTACATTTTCTAAACAGTTCTTCCAAATTTAACTCTGTCTGCCTTGGCTTTGGGTTCTCTTGCCCTGAAGGCTTTTCTACACTGACTCTTGGCAATCATCTTAAACATCTTGGTGTCACAGGGTGCTAGATTCTGATTAGACAAGCCACGGAGTAAGTGTGCATCTTTTTAAGACTTTCTTCCTCATGTCAGAAGCAAACGCGCTTCATGCTTTCCACAGGAGATGGATCTGCGTGGCATTGAATCCTCACTCTTTTATAAAAACTCCTTTGAAGCAATCTACTCAGCCTTTACTTCCAGGTGCATCGAATTCTGCAGGCAATTCTTGGAACTTTGAAACTTAGGATGGATGGACTTTCCTCCTGTTAATTAATTTCATCTAAATAGGACTTAAATAGGACATTTTGCCTGCAGGTAGTGTCATCTCCGGTAACTTCAGCCCTCAATATTGTGACACAATAATCTTCCACTCACCAACTTTGAAGACTTTGGACCATCAATTTCAGGTATGTTATAATTTTGGAAGGTTTAATTAGACTCAGGGATATGCAATCAGAGCAATAGCCAGTCCTTCAATAGCTGTATATTGCTATACCTGATATTTATATGTTGACTATCATAACAGACTCAGTTGAATTCACTCATTTTCAAACCAACTTTTAGCCATCATGACAGAAAAATAGAAGTATGTCAGAAGCAAACAAATTGTCTTGAACTCAAGGTCAGGGGAATAAGATGTTTCTTTAGCTTACCCATAATTGTTTTCCATCAGGGAAACTTCTGGTTAATCACAGGAAGTTTACACACACACGTACAGGAAATCTTCTATACTTAAATAATGAAGGAGAGAAGCAACCTAGAACTAAAGAGAAATTTCCTTATATTGAAATGATTAACCAGTGGAACGACTTGCCTCTAGAAGTTGTGGATGCTCCATCACTGCAGGCTTTTAAGAAGAGACTGGACAGCCACTTGTCCGAAACGATATAGGGTCTCCTTGAGCAGGGGGTTGGACTAAAAGACCTCCAAGGTCCCTTCCAACTCTGTTATTGTTATTCTGTTACTTAAGTAGACCAAAGTGTGGTGTGGATGTGTTTTTTTCCCCTTTTTTGGAAGTATCTGTAGCTCTACAAAATGTGTAAACTGTCCATTTCTGGATTTTTTCACCCATATCATCTCCTAACTCCTGATTTCAAGTCATAGATTATTTTCTCTATTATCTCTTATGTTATCAATTATTAGCTGCTGTTACACTCTGGGCAACCATAACAGGAACAAGTATTGGGGAAAATGCTTCTTTATGTAATTACTAATTTTTGCTTTGACATTACTGAATTTCAGTAGAGTAAAAACATCCAACACAATCCAATACCGAATACATTTTCAGATATTTGTTGAGAAGCACAGATGGAGCAAAACATTAGTATTTTTCTGCCTTGGGTGTGGTGATAAACCGTTCAAGGAGTTGGTTCATTACTGCAGCCACATCACTCAACCTATTCCTAGGGTTAGAAGAGAACAAAAAAATAGAATAAAAGAATTGGAAGGGGTCTTGAAGGTCTTCTAGTCCAACCCCTTGATCAAGTAGGGTATCCTATATCATTCCAGACAAATCTCTTCTTAAAAACTTGCAGTGTTGGAGCACTGAAACATCTGAAAGTGAGCCTTTCCACTGATTAATTGTTCTGTCAGGAAATTTCTCCTAATTTCTAGGTTGGTTCTCTCCTTGATAAATTTCCATCCATTGTTTCTTGTCCTGCCTTCAGCTGCTTTGGAGAACAGCTGCTTTGGAGACCAGATCTAACAAAGAAGACCCCGTCTTCTTTGTTAGATAGGGGGTGTCAAATTCATGGCGTCACATTGTCATGTAATGTATCACAATTTTTTCCCCTTTTACTAAACCGGTGGTGGGCATGCCCAGTGTGTCATGCATCCAGCCCACGGGCCATGAATTTGACATCCCTTCCTTAAAATAGGAGAAGCTATGATAAAATTGATATTATTTATGAGATAAGAATGACTGAATCCACAGTTCTTTCTTTTGCCCTAATAGGAGTTTCCACTTAAAAAGATTGTCCGAGGATTACAAAAGATTAACAATGAATTCCAGTCTGGGAGATCTGGATGCTAAACAGAACTATTATGACTATAACAATATCAGTGACTCATATGAGTATACAGAAGAAGTACTTTCTGATTTAGGATGGAATGTATGGATAAGCATTATTTTAACTACCTGTTGTGTTGGGTTTGTGGGCAATGGCTACATCATCTGGCTACTTGGCTTTCAGATTAAGAGAAACTGTTTCACCACATTCATCCTTAACTTGGCTGTTGCAGATTTTGGCTACCTTGCATCTGCATTTATATATTACATCCATTCATTTACCGATTTTCAAGGAAGCAAAGTTTTGTACCACCTCTGTATCTATTTCACCTGCATGGTGTACATCAATACAAACTTTCTTCTGACGGCCATCAGCATCGACCGGTGTGTGGCTGTCCTCTTCCCAATCTGGCATCGCTGTTCCCGGCCAAAACATTTGTCCTCCAGGGTCTGTGTCCTCCTGTGGATCTCCTCTTTCCTCCTGAGTGGAATTATGAGTGTTATGAAATTCTTTGTAAGCTACAGACTGTCCATGCTCCATTTCCTTGTGACTGCTATAATTTGCCTTCCATTGATCACACTCTCGACTGTGGTCCTTTTCATCAAAGTGTGTTGTAAACCAAAACAGAAAAATAAGGGTCGGCTTTTACTGATGATTTTAATTACTCTGCTCTGTTTCCTCATCCTTTCTTTCCCATTATGTGTCCTTGCCATGATTATTAGTTTTATTAGATTATTAGATTATTAGTTTTTCTAGTACCAAACTTGGCAATAAACTGGAATATTGGGTTATGTGCAGTATTCTGCTTTCCTGCGTCAATAGCAGCATTAATCCTGTGATCTATTTTCTAGTTGGGAGAAAAAAAGGAACTCAGTCCAAGGAGAGCATGAAGGTCATTTTGCAAAAGGTCTTCAAAGAAGGGGAAGCGACTGGAGGGAGATAGAAGAGCTTAAATCCACTTACAAGACCTCTTTGCTTCCTTCTGAACAGCAATGAATAACTTGCACTTGAGACTCTAAGCTTATAAGTGGGACCAAATCTCTTTCAACATATTTTTTTTAATTTACATTTATATCCCGCCCTTCTCCGAAGACTCAGGGCGGCTTACAGTGTATAAGGCAATAGTCTCATTCTATTTGTATATTTACAAAGTCAACTTATTGTCCCCCAACAATCTGGGTCCTCATTTTACCTACCTTATAAAGGATGGAAGGCTGAGTCAACCTTGGGCCGGGCTTGAACCTGCAGTAATTGCAGGCTGCTGTGTTCTAATAACAGGCTCCTTACAGCCTGAGCTATTGCGGCCCTATATTGGCTCTTTCATCTGAATAGACATATAGAAAATTTTAAGAGATATCTACCTCAGTCCACAACTAATACTGCACAAGACATGAGCTGCATGGCATGTATAAAATACTCAGCTTATTTTGCTTTCTAGAAATAAGATTTTTACAAATACAGGGGAAGCTCCAACCACACCTACTGCTTACAGATGTTACCTGAAGGCAGTTAATTACTAAATCTGCACTACTATTAATCTTCTCATCACTCCCATCACCCATCTCCTTCCACTTATGACTGTATGACTGTAACTTCGTTGCTGGTATCCTTATGATTTATATTGATATTGATGGTTTCCCGATTGCTTATTTGTACCCTATGACTATCATTAAGTGTTGTACCTTATGATTCTTGATGAATGTATTTTTTCTTTTATGTACACTGAGAGCATATATGCACCAAGACAAATTCCTTGTGTGTCCAATCACACTTGGCCAATAAAAAAGTCTATTCTATTCTATTCTGTTCTGTTCTATTCTATTCTATTCTATTCTATTCTATTCTATTCTATTCTGTTCTGTTCTGTTCTGTTCTGTTCTGTTCTGTTCTCTTCTGTTCTCTTCTCTTCTCTTCTCTTCTCTTCTCTTCTCTTCTCTTCTATCTTATTCTAAGAAAGGAAGGAAAGATGGTTATTTAAGCAGGGAAGCAGCTACAGATGGGTATGAAAAGCCCTTAGCAATTCTACAAATTTGCAAGAAAATATTTCTCTTATTGGGTCCTTGGTGGTCACTGAGCTTGATTGTTTGCAGACATTTCATTACCTAGCAGGTAATAGGAAGCAGATCTTCTGCAGAAAATAAAAATATTTCTCTTCTGGGATAGGCCAAGCAGATCTTGTTAAAAGTCTCAGACAATGAGCTACGTCCTTTATCTTGCACAATCAATGTGAGCAGCAAGGGACAAGACAATCTGGATCTTGTTTTTGCAAGATAATCACCAACTGTAGAATAAGGAGGCTGCCCAGGAACCTTGGCTGTCAAGTTCAGTTCTGAAGGAGAACTGAAGAAACTTCGGGATGAGAAGGAAAATGTTTTCAAAGAAAAAACTGAGAAAAGTTTGTCCAGTTGCCTTTAGAAAAGTACCTTTAGGGCACGACCAGAAAACCATCTACCAGAGAGAGAGGTTGAGCTTCATTATCCCCATCCCCATATTTTTAAGAGGGGAAATAATCCTTAAGGAAAAGATAGTGTCAAAACAAAAGAACAGACTGTACATTTGAATGATAGTGAGGAGCTGAATCTCTTCCTCAGTGATCCAACTCCCATTTATTACTTCAGCTTCAATTGCAACAATACACGAGCACACAATAGATTTAAGCTTAATGTGAACCGCTCCAATCTTGATTGCAGAAAATATGACTTCAATAACATAGTTGTTTTTTTTTTTTCCAAAAATTTTTTATTTTTCCATAATAATTCCCACAATTTGACCAGTGTACAATACAATCACTTATCCAACAATCAGTCCTATACTCAAATTATACTCAGTCAGGGCTGCTCGACTGCCACTCCCCCCTTTAATCCTTTCTTCCCTTCTCATCCTTCTTAAACTTCCCCCACCACCTTCTCCTCGCTTTCCTACTTCCCCTCCATAACATAGTTGTTAATGCTTGGCATAAACTACCTGACTCTGTGGTCTCGTCCCAAAATCCCCAAAGCTTCAACCAAAAACTGTCTACTATTGACCTCACCCCATTCCTAAGAGGTCTGTAAGGGGCATGCATAAGAGCACAAACGTACCTACCGTTCCTGTCCTAATGTTTCCTTTCATTATATCCAATTAATATAGTTATTACATACTCATAGTTATATATATATGCCTATATATTGTATAGTTATTACATGCTTATGCATATATATACTGTGACTAAATAAATAAATAAATAAATAAATAATCAGCTGAGAAATCCAACTGTCAGGGAAGTTTTGTTTTCTCATCGTCTCACGTCAATCAGCAAACAGTCTCCTTAATCAGAGCATCTTCAAAGAAATATAATCTGGAGAAAAATTTCCCCTGTTCCCAAAAAGCTTTCTTTATAAGGAGATGCTGCATTTCTTCAAAATTTAACTCTGTCTGCCTTGGCTTTTGATTCCCTTGCCCTAGCAGGCTCAAGCCAACTCTCTGTTTTCTACACTGACTGTTGGCGATTATCTTAGACAGACAAGGATCACATCTTGGTGTCACATGGTGGTAGATTCTGATTAGAAAAGCCACAGAGTATGTATGAATCTTTTAGAGTTTCTTCTTCATGCCAGAAGCAAAAGCTCTCCATCTTTTCTGCAGGAGATCGATCCTTACCTGCTATGCTGAACCCTGTTCTTTTGATAAAAACACCCCTGAAGATTTCCCGCTCAGGCTCCACTTCCAGGTATATCCAAATCTGCAGATAATTCTTTGAACCTTGTAGCTCAAGATCGGGTGGATGGACTTCCGTTCTGTTGATGAACTACATCTAAATTGGACTTAAAGACATTTTTCCTGTAAGTCCTGCCATCCTCAGTTACTGCAGACCCCAAGTATGAAACAATAATCTTCCACTCACCAACTACTTTGAAGAGTTTGGACCATCACTTTCAGGTAGGTTATAATTTTGGAAGGTTTAATTAGACCCAGGCATATGCAAATAGAGTAATAGCCATTCCTTCAGTAGCTGAGTATTTCTTACCTGATATTTATATGTTGACTTGGTTTTGTCTCCTTTTCCAACCTTTTAGCCGTCATGACAGAACACTTCAATTATGTCAGAAGCAAATACATTACCTTGAACTCAAGGACAAAGGAATAAGATGTTTCTTTAGCTTACCCATCATTGTTTTTCATCAGTTTTGGCTCTTGAGTTCTGTGTGAAAATTCATCCCATTTATTTGTGTATCAGCTGGGAAAGTTCTAGTTAATCACAGAAAGTTTGTACAGACAAACATACAGGAAATCTTCTATACTTAAATAATGAAGGAGAGAAGCAACCTAGAACTAAGGAGAAATTTCCTTACAGTGAGAACAATCAACCAGTGGAACAACTTGCCCCTAGGAGTTGTGGATGCTTCATCACTGGAGGTTTTTTAGAAGAGATGGACAGTCATTGTCTGAAATGGTATAGGGCCTCCTGCTTGAGCAGGGGCTTCAACTATAAGATGTCCAATGTCCTTGCAACTCTATTATTATTCTTTTACTCAGGTAGGCCAAAACAGGGTGTGTATATTCTTTTTTTTGTAAGTATCTGTAGCTCTACAAAATGTGTAAGCTACCCATTTCCCCCTTAGTCGTATTTTTTCCTTCATATCATCTCCTAACTCCTAGTTTCAAAACATAGATATATTTTCGCTTATTATCTCTCAAATACCATAACAAGAACAAGCACTGGGGAAAACGCTTCCTTACGTAATTACTCATTTTTGCTTTGTACCTCACATGGGGATTTTGAATGCCCCCTGCAAGGGTGACAAAGCGGCAGAGAGGACATTGCTGAATTTCAATACAGTGAAACCATCCAATCCAATCCCAAATAAACTTTCAGAGATGAATTGAGAAGCATGGATGGAGCAACATCCCCCTGATGTGTTGCAATAAACAGTTCAAGGGGTTGGCTCATTACTGCAGCCACATCACTCAAGCGATTCGCAGAGAAAGTAGAACGACAGAATAACAAAGTTGGAAGGATTTTAGAGCATCTAGTCCAACCCCCTTATAAAGCAGGAGATCCTATATCAGTGATGGCTAACATTTTTGCCATTGCATGCTGGGGGGGGGTGTCACGTGCATGCAGGCCTACACCCATAATTCTATGTGCCCCATCCCTATGCATGCACGCGTGACTTCCTCCCCCCTCGCTCCTGGCATATGATGGCCCGGTAGGTCCATTTTCCCCTCTCACCTGGCTCCAGAGCCTCTCTATGAGTCTGGGGAGGGTGAAAACTGCCTTTCCCATGCCCCCAGAGGCCCTCCAGAGGCCAGAAACAACCCGTTTACGAACTTCCAGTTGGACAGGAAGTGACTTTTTTGCTGTCTCCAGCCTCCAGAGACTCCTAGAAAGCTGAGCTTATGTGCCCACTGATATGGTTACGTTCGCCATCATGGTCCTATATCATTCCAGACAAATGTTTGTCAGACCTCTTCTTAAAATTTGCTGTGTTGGAGTATCCACAACTTCTGGAAGCAAGCTGTTGATCAGTTTCTATCCATTGCTGCTTCTTCTGTCTTCAGGTGCTTTGGAGAATAGGTTGACCTCCTTCTTCTTTGTGTCAAACTCTTTGATAGTGGAAGCTATGATAATATTGGTATTATTTAGGACAGGGGTCTCCAACCTGCAGTCCATGGCCCAGTGATACTCTTCAGCCTTTTAGGAACCCAGCCAAAGTCAAGGGTGAGCAGATGCATTTGTGAAAGCAGCACACTCTTGTGTGAAACCATCCCCTCTCCCCCCACCATTGCCTTCACCCCTTCCATGGGTCCCCTGAACTGGAAAGACGGTTGATTTAGGAGACAGGAATGACTGAATCCACTCCTCTTTCTTTTCATCTAATAGGAGCTTCCAGTCAAAAAGATTGTCAGAGGATTACAAAAATTTAATGATGAATTCCAGCCCGGGAGACCTGGATGCTGCAGAGAACTATTATGAATATAACAATGCCAGTTACTCATACGAGTACAAAGAAGAGCTCACCCTTTCTAATTTAGGAAGAATTCTTTGGACAGGCATTATTTTAATTACCTGTTGTATTGGGATTGTGGGCAACGGCTACATTACCTGGCTACTTGGCTTCCAGATTAAGAGAAACTCTTTCACCACATTCATCCTTAACTTGGCCATTGCAGACTTTGGGTACCTCGCATCTGTATTTATATATCATATTGATTCATTGACCGATTTTGAAGGCAGCGAAATATTCTACCAGCTCTGTATCTATTTCGTCCACATGATGTACATCAGTGCAAACTTTCTTCTGACGGCCATCAGCATCGACCGGTGTGTGGCTGTCCTCTTCCCAATCTGGCATCGCTGTTCCCGGCCAAAACATATGTCCTCCAGTGTCTGTGTCCTCCTGTGGATCTCCTCTTTCCTCCTGAGTGGAATTATAAGATTTATGAAAAGCTTTGTAAACTACAGACTGTTCAATCTCCATTTCCTTGTGACTGCTGTAGTTTGCCTTCCATTGATCTCAATCTCCACCGTGGTCCTTTTCATCAAACTGTATCTTATATCTAAACAGAAAAATAAGGGTCGGCTTTTACTGATGATTTTAATTACTCTTCTCTGTTTCCTCATCCTTGCTTTCCCATTCAATGTTCTTGCAGTGATTAGTAGTTTTTCTAGTAGTGAAGTTGACAATCAACTGGAGTATTGGGGTATATGTAGTATATTGTTTTCCTGTCTGAATAGCAGCATTAACCCAGTGATCTATTTTTTAGTTGGGAGGAAAAAAGGAGCTCAGTCCAAGGAGAGCATGAAGGTCATTTTGCAAAAGGTCTTCAAAGAAGGTGAAGCTACTGGAAGGGGATAGAAGACGTCAAATCCACTTGCAAGACCTCTGTGCTTCTTTCTGAGTAGCAACGGTTGATTTCTACTCGGGGTTGTAATTTTACAGGTGCGACCAAATCACTTTCAATATGTTGGCCTCTTTCATCGGAATACACACAGAAATAATTGCATTTTAAGAAATGTCTTCATCAATCCACATCTAACGATTTGCAGAAAATGAACTGCATGGCATTTATAAAATACTCAGTTTATTTTGCTTTCTAGAAATAAGATTTTTATAAATACAAGGAAAGCTCCAACCACACCTACTGCTTACAGATGTTACCTAAAGGCAGTTAATTCATGAGATGAAGCAACAATAAGTAAAAATAAGATAGGACCAGTCAGAAACCAGGTCAAATTCAGTGATGAATGTTAAGGCTTTAATCAGTTACTAAAAACAGAAAGAACAAGAGGGACCATTTCAAGCATATTCCATGTCTTGGGAGCAACAGAAGAGAAAAATAGGAGCATGGCAAATATACACATTTACATTGTGGTTTCTAAGAGGGCCTAAATGCTTACAGATACTGCAGATTGCTAGAGGGAAAAAAAAGAGTTTTGTTGTTGTCGTTGTTGTTGTTATTCACTTGGGTTTTGTTCCCCTTTTCCTTTTCTACCTGCATAAACCAGGTCAAATTCAGTAATGAATGTTAAGGCTTTAATCGGTTTCCAAAAAGGGAAAGAACAAGAGAGACAGTTTTCAGGAATATTCCATGCCTTGGGAGCAACAGAATAGAATAGAATAGAATAGAATTTTATTGGCCAAGTGTGATTGGACACACAAGGAATTTGTCTTGGTGCATATGCTCTCAGTGTACATAAAAGAAAAGATAACGTTCATCAAGGTACAACATTTACAACACAATTGATGGTCAATATATCAATATAAATCATAAGGATTGCCAGCAACAAATTATAGTCATACAGTCATAAATGGAAAGAGATTGGTGATGGGAACTATGAGACGATTAATAGTAGTGCAGATTCAGTAAATAGTTTGACAGTGTTGATGGAATTATTTGTTTAGCAGAGTGATGGCCTTCGGGAAAAAAACTGTTCTTTTGTCTAGTTGTTCTGTTGTGCAGTGCTCTATAGCATCGTTTTGAGGGTAGGAGTTGCAACAGTTTATGTCCTGGATGTGAGGGATCTGTAAATATTTTCACGGCCCTCTTCTTGATTCGTGCAGTATACAGGTCCTCAATGGAAGGCAGGTTGGTAGCAATTATTTTTTCTGCAGTTCTAATTATCCTCTGAAGTCTGTGTTTTTCTTGTTGGGTTGCAGAACCGAACCAGACAGTTATAGAGGTGCAAATGACAGATTCAATAATTCCTCTGTAGAACTGGATCAGCAGCTCCTTGGGCAGTTTGAGCTTACTGAGTTGGCGCAGAAAGAACATTCTTTGTTGTCCTTTTTTGATGATGTTTTTGATGTTAGCTGTCCATTTTAGATCTTGCGATATGATAGAACCTAGAAGAGAATAATAGACCACGGGCAAAATCTTAAATCATCAGATTCGTAAGAAAGAATGGAAATATGGCTAGTTAAGCAGGGAAGCAGCTACAGGTGGGTACAAAAAATCCTTAGCCATTCTACAAATCTGCAGGGAAAGACTTCTCTTTGAGGTCCTTGGTGGTCTCTGATCTTGATTACTTGTTTGCAGACATTTCGTTACCTGACTAGGTAACACCATCAGTGATAGGAGAGAACAGTTTGTCCTGTCAATGTTGGGGGGGGGGAATGCGGTTTTTCCCTTGGAAGCTCCTTGATTAGACTGCTGTCGTGTCCCACTCCTCCTCTGACGGCCGGGTCGGGGAAGTCCGTATCAAGCATGCCTCTGCAGCTTTGCCAAAGTTCTGTCAGAGTTCTGAGGGCAGGCAGGAGACCAGGATGTGACTTCAGCAATCCAAGTTAGACTTTGCCTGACTCAAAGAATGCCAGAAAGCAGATCCTTTATATAGGCCATGGGGTGTGGCTCCATGATTCAGCACATATCCAGGCCTGCCCCTCCCTTCCTTTTGCTGACGTCCCCTCTCCACTCTCCGGAAGCGTGGGTCCCTCCAGCCTCCAGCTGCCAGTAATTTCAGCTCGTGACTGGCTTCACACTCCCCAGGCTCACATGCTGTGGGGGAGGGGCCCAGCTGCTCTGTTTGTCCGGGCATGGTGCCAGGACTGGGGGCTGGAGGCATGTCAGGCCATTCGTCTTGCTCGGTCTGTCCGGGCATGGTGCCAGGACTGGGGGCTGGAGGCATGCCAGGACATTCTTCTGTACTATCAGCGTCCGGCAGGAGATGAGAGGGGCCCGGCTGCGGAGATGGGGGCGAGCGAGGCACAACAACTGCTGTTTACTGTTTGATAGTTTTTCTGAGTTTGTTGTGCCTGGATTAAGGGTGTTTTCGAAAGATTCACTACAGATCATGGCAAATACAAACATGTGCAGTACGGTTTTTAAGAAGGACTAAATGCTTATAGGTGCTGCAGGACGGTAGACACAAAAAAGAACAAAATGAGAAGGAAGAGCCTTTTCTATTTTGTGGTTGTTGTTGTTCACTTGGTTTTGTTCTCCTTTTCCTTTTCTACATGCATAAGCTGCAAGTAGCAATACAATTAAGATCTTAGAATAAATCAAGCTGAAATAGAACCCTTACTATTAAACAACCATTTGATTATTTTGCTATTATCTATGAATTCCTGGCAAATAGATGGGGAAGAAATGGAGATAGTGACAGATTTTATTTTCCTGGGCTCCAAGATCACCGCAGATGGGGACTGCAGCCAAGAAATTAAAAGACGCTTGCTCCTGGGGAGGAAACCTCTGGCAAATCCAGACAGTGTACTAAAAAGCAGAGACATCACCCTGCCAACAAAAGTGCGTATAGTCAAGGCTCTGATTTTCCCAGTTGCAATGTATGGCTGTGAAAGTTGGACCATAAGAAAGGCTGAGCGCTGAGGAATCAAGGCCTTTGAATTCTGGTGCAGGAGAAGACTCCTGAGAGTCCCTTGGACTGCAAGGCGAACAAACAAGTCGGTCCTAGAGGAGATCAACCCTGACTGCTCTCTAAAAGGCCAGATCCTGAAAACGAAATTCAAATACTTTGGCCATCTAATGAGAAGGAAGGACTCACTGGAGAAGAGCCTAATGCTGGGGATGATTGAGGGCAAAACAAGAATGGGACAACAGAGAATGAGGTGGCTGGATGGAGTCACTGAAGCAGTTGACGTGATCTTAAACGGGCTCCAGAGGATGGTAGAGGACAGGAAGGCCTGGAGGAACATTGTCCATGGGTTTGTGATGGGTCAGACACAACTTCATAACTAATAAGAACAACAAATGAATTCTACCTTTAGCTGCAGATGTAAAATTTAAGCAACTTTTCCTTACCAGCCAAAACTTGTAGCTCATAATCAATATAGATGCAAACATTTCTCTTTGTTTTTAAAGGTCTAAGTTGTCTAAACAACAGAGTGTTAATAATCTCCAGTCCATACTGTATAAATACCACTATAACTAAATGATATACAAGCACACCAGGAGGATGTTGTGAGTTTGATTCCAGACCACCGCAATAAAGCAAGTATTTACTGTATAAATTAATATATAAATATTGTATAAATATAAATAAAATATTGTATAAATAAATAAATAAATAAATAAAGTCAAGCCACCCAATTTTGGGGGGGTTTCCCAGGGCATGTAACAAAGTTTTAGGAATTAGCTTTAAACTGGAATCACAACTGCCAAAAAAGCCAACACAGTTCTGGGCTGCATAAACAGAAGGATAGAATCAAGATCACATGAAGTGTTAATACCACTTTATAATGCCTTGGTAAGGCCACACTTGGAATATTGCATTCAGTTTTGGTCGCCACGATGTAAAAAAGATATTGAGACTCTAGAAAGAGTGCAGAGAAGAGCAACAAAGATGATTAGAGGACTGGAGGCTAAAACATATGAAGAACGGTTGCAGGAACTGGGTATGTCTAGTTTAATGAAAAGAAGGACTAGGGAGACATGATAGCAGTGTTCCGATATCTCAGGAGCTGCCACAAAGAAGAGGGAGCCAAGCTATTCTCCAAAGCCCACAAAGGCAGGACAAGAAGCAATGGGTGGAAACTAATCAAGGAGAGAAGCAACTTAGAACTGAGGAGAAATTTCCTGACAGTTAGAACAATTAATAAGTGGAACGACTTGCCTGCAGAAGTTGTAAATGCTCCAACACTGGAATTTTTTAAGAAAATGTTGGATAGCCATTTGTCTGAAATGGTGTAGGGTTTCCTGCCTGGGCAGGGGGTTGGACTAGAAGACCTCGAAGGTCCCTCTGTTATTATTATTATTTTTTTGTTTACATTTATACCCCGCCCTTCTCCGAAGACTCAGGGCGGCTTACAGTGTATAAGGCAATAGTCTCATTCTATTTGTATATTTTTACAAAGTCAACTTATTGCCCCCCCAACAATCTGGGTCCTCATTTAACCTACCTTATAAAGGATGGAAGGCTGAGTCAACCTTGGGCCGGGCTTGAACCTGCAGTAATTGCAGGCTTTGTGTTCTTACAGGCCTTACCAGCCTGAGCTATCCGGCCCAATTATTATGTTATGTTATATTAAAAAAGTACCCGCCTTCTGCTTCACTAGCTCAACATCCAGTTCCCATCATCCACTGAGTTTCAGCACTGTGCCTGACCCAATCATGAGACGATTTTATGAGGTCCAAAGACTTCAAGTCCTCAAATACATTATTCAGAATTGAAGAACTAACACCGGTAGGTTAAACAGGTTCTTCAAAGAACTCCCCCCCCCCAAAAAAAAAGTCCAGTTGCCTTTTGGAAAAGCACCTTTGGGAGATGGTCAGAAAGGATGTTAAGCTTTATTATCCCCATCTTCACATTTCTAATGACCAAAGAGGAAAAATAAACATTAAAGAGAAAATAGTATCAAAACCAAAGAACAGACTGTACAGTTGACTGATTGTGATCAGCCTGGGTCTCTTCCTCAGTGGTCAAAGTCCTATTTATCAGCTGAGAAATCCAACTGTCAGGGAAGGTTTGTTCTTTGGTCTTCTCCCATCCATCAGTAAATACTCTTCTTAAATCAGAGCATCTTCAAAGAAATATAGTCTGAAGAAAAAATTCCCCTGTCGCGAATGAAGGCAAACAATTTTCTCCGTTTTATTTTATTTTTATTTATTTTTTATTTGTCACAGCAGTATATATAAGGATAAGCATGAAATAACTATACGATATATAAGCATATATATAAGCATAAGTATAAAATAACTACACGAATTGGATATAATCAAAGGGGACATCGGGACAGGAACGGTAGGCACGCTGGTGCTCTTATGTACGCCCCTTACAGACCTCTTAGGAACGGGGTGAGGTCAATAGTAGATAGTCTTTGGTTGAAGATTTGGGGATTTTGGGAAGAGACCACAGAGTCAGGTAGTGCATTCCAGGCATTAACAACTCTGTTACTGAAGTCATATTTTTTGCAATCAAGATTGGAGCGGTTCACATTAAGCTTAAATCTATTGTGTGCTCGTGTATTTTTTTTTAATTGAAAAAGTTTTAGAAAACAAGCAAAATTTTCCCCCCCTTTCCCCCCCCTCGAAACCCCCATTCCCCCTCCCTTCCCCCCATCCCCCCCGACTTCCCAGGTCAATCACAAGGTATTATTACACATAAGCCAAACATAGACTAAAAATGTATTGTTGTGATTGAAGCGGAAGTAGTCTTCAACAGGAAGGACCTTGTAGCAGATGATTCTATGAGTTAAACTCAGGTCATGTCATGTTCTCAAATTTCTTTTGGAGATAATTGCTGACTGTGGGCGATTATCTTAGAGAGACAAGGATCACATCTTGGTGTCACATGGTGCTAGATTGTTATCAGATAGGACACGGAGTATATACGGATCTTTTAGAGTTCCTTTCTCATGACAGAAGCAAAAGCTGTCCATCTTTTCTGCAGGAGATCAATCCTCACCTGCTATGCTGAACCCTGTTCTTTTGATAAAAACACCCCAGAAGATTTCCGGCTCAGGCTCCACTTCCAGGTATATCCAAATCTGCAGACAATTCTTTGAATCTTGTAACTCAAGTTTGGGTGGATGGATTTCCCTTCTGTGATGATGAACTTCATCTAAATAGGACTTAAAGAATTTTTGCTTGCAGATCCTGCCATTCCCGGTCTCTTCAGCCCTCAATAATCTTCCACACACCAACTTTGAAGAGTTTGGACTACCATTTTCAGGTACAGTATGCTATCATTTTGGAAGGCTTAATTAGACCCAGGCACATGAAAACAGGGTAATAGCCATTTCTTCAGTAGCTGTGTATTTCTTACCTGATATTTATATGTTGTCATATCTTCTCAGTTGAGGTTTCTTGGTTTTTGACTCATTTTCCAACCTACTTTTAGCCATCATGACAGAACACTACAAATATGTCAGAAGCAAATAAATTACCTTGAACTCAAGGACAAAGGAATAAGATGTTTCTTCAACTTACCCATAATTGTTTTTCACCAGTTTTGGCTCTTCAGTTCGGTATGAAAATTCATCCCATTTATTTGTGTATCAGCTGGGAAATTTCCAGTTAATCACAGAAAGTTTGCACACAAACATACAGGAAATCGTCTATACTTAAATAATGAAGGAGAGAAGCAACCTAGAACTAAGGAGAATTTTCATTACAGTGAGAACAATCAACCAGTGGAACAACTTGCCCCTAGAAGTTGTGGGTGCTTCATCACTGGAGGTTTTTAAGAAGAGACGACAGCCAGTTGTCTGAAATGGTATACAGTCTCCTACTTGAGCAGGGGGTTGGACTAGAACGGTGGTCACTAACTGGTGGTCCACGGACCACTGGTGGTCCATGAGAAAATTTTTGTGGTCCGTACAGAAATCTTTGTATTTTTCCAGGGCACCCTGGTGGAGGAGCTGCTATGCAAGCAGCCCGAAGCAGCAATTGCGATGGCTGGAAGCTGCAGGAGCGAAGCACTACTTGCACTTGTGCAGCATCAGCATTCTGCCTCGGTATATTTGCCTAGCCAATGGCGCAAAGCAGCCCTCATCTCCTGCCACTTGGGACTCAGAGTGGTAAATGGCATCTGGTCCATGGAGCAGTTGGATTTTGCTTTCTATTGCAGACACCAGATCGGCCCCTGGCAAGCTCTCATCTCTCGAGGAGCACTCGCTGAAGCGGTGCGGGAAACTTCAGCTGGGCTCCTGGAGAGACGAGAGCTTGTACGGGGCTGATCTGGCATCTGCAATGGAGAGCAAAATTTGGCTGCTCCCCTGACCAGACACAGTTTACCGCTCCGAATCCCAAGTGGCAGGAGATGAGGGCTGCTTTGCACCACCCGCTGGCACAAATATACCGAGGCAGACTGCTGATGCCACGGAAAATGAAATAGAAAAAAAGAGACAGAATAAAAGAAAGAGAATGAGAAAGAGAATGAGAGAAAGAGAATGAGAGAAAATCAGAATGAGTGAGAATGAGAGACAGAGAAAGAGACAGAGAATCAGAGAGAACCAGAGAGACAATGAGAGAGAGACAGAATGAAAGAGAATCAGAGAGAGAGAGAATCAGAATGAGAGAGAGAGTGAGAATGGTGGAGAGAGGGAGAGAAAGTGGGAAAGAGAGAGAGAAAGAGAGATGAGAGAGAGAGAATGAGAGATAAAGAGTGGGAGAGAGAAAGAATGAGTGGGAGGGGAAGTGGGCAGAGAGAAAGAGAGAATGAGGGAGAAAGAGTGGGAGAGGGAGATGAGAGAGAGAATAAGAGAGAATGAGTGGGAGAGAGAGAAAGAGAGGGGGAGAGAGAAAGAGAGAATGAGAGAGAAAGAGTGGGAGAGAAAGAGAAGGAATGGAGTGGGGAAAGAGAGGGGGGAGAGAGAGAAAGAGAGAATGAGAAAGAGTGGGAGAGAGAGAGGGGAGAGAGAGGGGGAGAAAGAGAAAGAGAAAAAAGAGAGAGGAGGGAGAGTGCCTGAAGGACCATATCCCATCACTGGGAGTCCAGGCGCTTCAGCAAGCGGCGCGCTGGATTCGTATTAGTGGTCCGTGGGATTTAAAAGTATGAACTTGGTGGTTCCTGAGGTCCAAAAGGTTGGGGACCCCTGATCTGGACCAACTCCCTTATGAAGCAGGAGATCCTGTATCATTCCAGAAGAATGGTTGTCGGATCTTTGCTTTAAACCTGCAGTGTTGGAGCATCCACAACTTCCAGAGGCAAACTGTTCCATTGGCTAATTGTTCTCACTGTTAGGAAATTTCTCCTTAATTCCAGGGTGTTTTTCCCCTTGATTAGTTTCCACAAAAACTGCCAGATTTTGACCTTCCTCGCCAGCATTGGTCCACTCTGAACAGGATCCGTACCCAACATGGTGTCTGCCAGGACTCATTGTTTAAGCAGGGTCTTGTCTCTACCCCTCAGTGTGACTGTGGTGCTCCTCGACAAACTATCCACCACATTGTGTCCGAATGTCCATCAAGAGCTCACATCTGCCCAATATCTGATTTTTTTTCAATATAGACCACACTGTCCTTGAATGGCTGGGTGGACTGGACATTAACATTTGAACCACTATAAGTCCATGTATTGCCATGTATTGCCATACGACGTGGTGGCTCAGGGGCTAGGATGTTGAGCTTGTCAATTGAAAGGTCAGCAGCTCGGCGGTTCGAACCCCTAGTGCTGACGTGTAACAGGGTGAGCTCCTGTTACTTGTCCCAGCTTCTGCCAACCTAGCAGTTCCGAAAGCACGTAAAAGTGCAAGTAGAAAAAATAGGGACCACCTTTGGTGGGAAGGGAACAGCGTTTTGTGCGCCTTTGGCGTTGAGTCATGCCGGCCACATGACCATGGAGACATCTTCGGACAGCGCTGGCTTGTTGGCTTTGAAACGGAGATGAGCACTGCCCCCTAGAGTCGGGAACGACTAGCACGTATGTGCGAGGAGAACTTTTACCTTTACCTATTGCCATACGCTACATAAAAGTTTCCATCCATTGCTTCTAGTTCTGCCTTCAGGTGCTTTGGAGAATAGGATGACTTTCTCTTCTTCATGGCAAACCCTTAGACAGTGGAAGCTATGATAATATTGATATTATTTAGGACAGGGGCCTCCAACCTGCGATACATGGCCTGGTGATGGTCTGAAGCCCTTTAGGAACTCAGTCGAAGTCGTGGGCGAGCACGTCTACATGAGTCCACTGCCTTCGTCCCCTTTGCTGGTCCCCTGAGCTGGAAAGACCACTGACTTAGGAGACATGAATAACTGAATCCACTCTTCTTTCTGTTCTTCTCATAGGAACTTCCATTCAAAAAGATTGTTAGAGGGTTACAAAAGCTTAATGATGAATTCCAACCTGGGAGGTGTAGATGGTACACATAACTATTATGAATATAAGAATACCAGTGACTCACATGAGTTTGAAGAAAGGATCTCCCTGTTGTGTCTTGCCCGCTCTCACAGCAGCCGGGGCCTTCTTATCTGCTCCCGAACACGGAGGAATGTATGCCTCCTGGCCCCAGTCCTGGCTCCATGCCCAGACAAGCTGAAGAGGAGGGGGCACCTCCCGGTCCCAGCCCTGGCTCCATGCCCAAGCAGGCTGCAGAGGAGGGAGCATCCCCCGGCCCCAGCCCTGGCTCCATGCCCAGGCAAACGGAGCAGCTAGACCCCTCCCCCTCCTCCACAGCATGTGAGCCTGAGGAAAGTTTATTTCCAACAGCTGCTGATTGGAGTGACCCTCGCATCAGAAGACTGGATAGGCGGAGGCAACAGAAGGAAGGGAGGGGCAGGCCTTAATGAGTGCTGAGTCATGGAGCCACACCCCATGGCCTATATAAAGGATCTGCTTTCTGGCAGTCTCTGAGTCAGGCAAAGTCGAACTTATCTTGCTGAAGTCACTCTCTGGTCTCCTGCCTGCTCTGAGGACTTTGCTAGGACTTTGGGCAGAGCTGCAGAGGCAAGCCTGATTCGGATTTCCCTGACCTGGCCGTCAGCGGAGGAGTGGGACACGACACTCCCCTTTTGTTTTCAGATGGATTCTTTGGACAGGCAATACTTTATTTATCTGTTGTGTTGGGTTTGTGGGCAATGGCTACATCATCTGGCTACTTGGCTTCCAGATTAAAAGAAACTGTTTCACCACATTCATCCTTAACTTGGCCGTTGCAGATTTTGGCTACCTCGCAGCTGCATTTATATGTTACATCCGTTTATTTACCGATTTTCAAGGAAGTAAAATTTTCAACTTCATTCATGCCTTTTTCTTCCACATGATGTACATCAATGCAAACTTTCTTCTGACGGCCATCAGCATCGACCGGTGTGTGGCTGTCCTCTTCCCAATCTGGTATCGCTGTTCCCGGCCAAAGCATTTGTCCTCCACAGTGTGTATCCTCCTGTGGATCTTTTCATTCTTCCTGGGTGGAATTCTGAGTTTTATAGAAGTCTTGGGAAATTATATTTGTCTCAATTTCCATTTTCTTGTGACTGCTATAGTTTGCCTTCCATTGATCACACTCTCTACCGTGGTCCTTTTCATCAAAGTGTGTCTTAAATCGAATCAGAAAAATAAGGCTCGGCTTTTACTGATGATTTTAATTACTCTTCTCGCTTTCCTTATCCTTGCTTTTCCATTAAATGTCATTGCGATGATGATTAGTTTTTCTAATAGTCTCAAAGATTACATTACACTGGAATATTGGATTATGTGTAGTATTCTGCTTTCCTGCCTAAACAGCAGTATTAATCCAGTGATCTACTTTCTAGTTGGGAGCTCAGTCCAAGGAGAGCATGAAGGTCATTTTGCAAAATGTCTTCAAAGAAGGGGAAGTGACTGGAGGGAGATAGAAGAGCTCAAGCCCACTTGCAAGACCTCTGTGCTTCTTTCTGAGTAGCAACGGTTGATTTCTCCTCGGGGTTGTAATCTTATAGGTGGGACCAAATCTATTTTAACATGTTGGCTCTTTCATCTGAATACACATAGAAACAATTGCATTTTAAGAAATGTTTTCATCAATCCATATCTAACGATTTGCAGAAAATGAACTGCATGGCATTTTATAAAATACTCAGCTTATTTTGCTTTCTAGAAATAAGGTTTTTACAAATACAAAATTTACAAATATATTATTACAAATAAATCCAACCACACCTGCTGCTTCCAGATGTCAATTAAAGGCAGTTAATTCATGAAATGAAGCAACAATAAGTAAAAATAAGATGGGACCAGTCAGAAACCAGGTCAAATTCAGTGATGAATGTTAAGGCTTTAATCAGTTATTAAAAACAGAAAGAACAAGAGGGACCGTTTCAAGCATATTCCATGTCTTGGGAGCAACAGAAGAGAAAAATAGGAGCATGGCAAATACGAATATTTACATTGTGGTTTCTAAGAGGGCCTAAATGCTTACAGATACTGGAGATTGCTAGAGAAAAAAACCCCAGAGTTTTGTTGTTGTTGTTGTTGTTATTCACTTGGGTTTTGTTCCCCTTTTCCTTTTCTACCTGCATAAACTAACAGTAGCAATACAATTAAACTGTTGGAATAAATCATTGTTAAGTAGAACCCATATTATTTAACAAGCTTTTGATTATTTTGCTATTATCTATGAATGCCACCTTTAGCTGAAGATGTAAAATTTAAGCAACCTTATGCTGATCAGCAAAGACATGTAGTTCATAATCAATATTGATGTAAACTGTTCTCTTTGTTTTTAAAGGTCTAAATTATCTAAACAACAAGAGTATTAATAATCTCCAGTCCATACTGTATACATACCACTGTAACCAAATAATAAACATTAATACCAGGGGAAGTTGTGGGTTTGATTCCAGACCACCGCAATAAAGAAAATATCACCATCAAGTCGAGTCATTTTATTCGTTTTTGGTTTCCCAGGACATGTAAAAAAGTTTTAGGAATTAGCTTTCAACTGGAAACAAAAAAGTATCCACCTTTTGCTTCACTAGCTCAACATCCAGTTCCCATCCTCCACTGAGTTTCAGCACTGTGCCTGACCCAATCATGAGACAATTATATGTGGTCCAAAGTTTTCAAGTCCTCAAATACATTATTCAGAATTGAAGAACTAACACCGGTAGGTTAAACAGATTCTTCAAAGAAACCCAGATTGTTGGGGGCAATAAAGTTGACTTTGTATATAATATACAAATGGATGAAGACTATTGCTTAACACAGTTTAAGCCACCCTGAGTCTTCAGAGAAGGGCAGGATATAAATACAAATTAAAAAATTAACAACCCAAAAAAAGTCCAGTTGCCTTTTGGAAAAGCACCTTTGGGAGATGGTGAGAAAGGATGTTAAACTTTATTATCCCCATCCTCACATTTCTAATGACCAAAGAGTGGAAATAACCATGAAACAGAAGATGGTATCAAAACCAAAGACCAGACTGTACGGTTGACTGATTGTGATCAGCCTGGGTCTCTTCCTCAGTGGTCAAAGTCCTATTTATCAGCTGAGAAATGCAACTGCCAGTGAAGGTTTTTTTCCTTGGTTTTCTCACGTTAATCAGCAAATAGTCTACTTAAATCAGAGCATCTTCAAAGACATATAATCTGGAGAACAATTTCCCCTCTTCCCAAAAAGCTTTCTTTATAAGGAGATGCTACGTTTCTGATCAGGCCTTCCAAATTTAACTCTGTCTGATTTGGCTTTTGGTTCTCTTGAGGCTCCAGCCAACTCTCTCTTTTCTAAACTGACCGTTGGCGAATATCTTAGACAGACAAGGATCACATCTTGGTGTCACATGGCCCTAGATTCTGATTAGACAAGCCACAGAGTATGTGTGCATATTTTAGTCTTTCTTTCTCATGTCAGAAGCAAAAGCTCTCCCTGTTACTTCAGGAGTTCGATCCCCACCTGTTACGCTGGCACTCAGTTGTCTGCTTTATATAAAAACACTTCTGAAGATTTCTGCTTAGGCTCTACTTCCAGGTTTATCCAAATCTGCGGACAATTCTTTGAACCTTGTAACTTAAGATATGGTGGACGGACTTCCCTTCTGTCGATGGAATTCATCTAAAGAGGACTTGAAGAGATTTTGCCTGTAGGTCCTACTATCCCTGGTCACTTCTGCCCTCAATATTGTGACCCAATAATCTGCCACTCAACAACTTTGAAGAGTTTGGACCATCGCTTTCAGGTATGTTATAATTTTGGAAGGTTTAATTAAACCCAGGTATATGCAAATACAGTAATAGGCATTCCTTCAATTGCTGTGTATTTCTTACCTGATATTTATATGTTCTTGGTTTTATCTCCTTTTCCAACCTTTTAGCCATCATAGCAGAACACTACAAGTATGTCCGAAGCAAACAAACTGTTTTGAACTCAAGGACAAAGGAATGCGATGTTTCTTTAGCTTATACCCATCATTGTTTTTCATCAGTTTTGGCTCTTCAGTTCTGTGTGAAAATTCATCCCATTTATTTGTGTATCCACTGGGAAAGGACAAACTTTCTGTGATTAACAGTGGATACACAAATAAATGGGATGAATAATCTTCTATACTTAAATAATGAAGGACACAAGCAACCTAGAACTAAGAAGAAATTTCCTTACAGTGAGAACAATCAACCAGTAGAACAACTTGTCCCTAGAAGTTGTGGGTGCTTCACCACTGGAGGTTTTTAAGAAGAGACTGGACAGGCAGTTGTCTGAAATGGTATAGGGTTTCCTGCCTGAGCAGGGGGTTTGACTAGAAGACCTTCAAGGTCCCTTGCAACTCTGTTATTGTTATTCTGTTAGTTAAGCTGACCACAGCAGGGGGTGTATGTGTATTTTTCCTTTTTGGGAAGTACCTGTAGCTCTACAAAATTTGTAAGCTGCCCATTTATCATCTCCTAACTCCTGCTTTCAAGTCATAGATGATTTTCTCTTATCGTTATGTATTATTAGCTGCTCTTATACCCTGGGCACCATGTCCCCATTACAAGAACAAGCTTTGGGGGGGAAAAATTCTTTATAGCTCACTTGGGGATTTTGAATATCACAGCACAATGGTGACAAAACAGCAGAGAGGACATTGCTGAATTTCAGAACAGTAAAAAAATCCGATACAATTCAATACCAAATAGATTTTCAGATATTGATTGAGAAACATGTATGGAGCAACATGTTAGTATTTTTCCCCTTTAGGTTTGGCAATAAACAGTTCGAAGAGTTGGCTCATTACTCAAGGGTCCTTGAGTGGCTCAGACTGCTAAGAAAGTTTGTTATTAACAGCAGCTGCTTGCAATTACTGCAGGTTCAAGTCCCACCAGGCCCAAGTTTGACTCAGCCTTCCATCCTTTATAAGGTAGGTAAAATGAGGACCCAGATTGTTGGGGGCAATAAAAGTTGACATTGTATATAATATACAAATAGGATGAAGACTATTGCTTGACATAGTGTAAGCCGCCCTGAGTCTTCGGAGAAGGGCGGGGTACAAATGCAAATTAAAAAAAAATTACTGCAGCCACAATAGGAGACAGGAATGACTGAATCCACTTTTCTTTGTTTTCATCTAATAGGAGCTTTTATTCCAAAGTATTTTCAGAAGATTACAAAAGCTTAATGATGAATTCTAGCCTGGGAAATCTGGATGCTGCAGAGAAGTATTATGAATATAACAATACCAGTGATTCATATAATAACACAGAAGAGAATGGTCCTTTTGATTTGGGATGGATTGCTTTGACGGGCATTATTTTAATTACCTGTTGTATTGGGATTGTGGGCAATGGCTACATCATCTGGCTACTTGGCTTCCAGATTAAGAGAAACTGTTTCACCACATTCATCCTTAACTTGGCCGCTGCAGACTTTGGGTTCCTTACATCTATATTTGTATATAATATCTACCCAGTCACCGATTTTCAAGGAATCATTATTTTCTACATCTTCTGGGTCTATTTCTCCCACATGATGTACATCAATGCAAACTTTCTTCTGACGGCCATCAGCATCGACCGGTGTGTGGCTGTCCTCTTCCCAATCTGGCATCGCTGTTCCCGGCCAAAACATTTGTCCTCCAGTGTCTGTGTCCTCCTGTGGATCTCCTCTTTCCTCCTGAGTGGAATTATGAGTGTTATGAAATTCTTTGTAAATTTCAGTCTTTTCAATTTCCATTTTCTTGTGACTGCTATAGTTTGCCTTCCATTGATCTCAATCTCCACCGTGGTCCTTTTCATCAAAGTGTGTCTTAAATCTAAACAGAAAAATCAGGGCCGGCTTTTACTGATGATTTTAATTACTCTTCTCTGTTTCCTCATCCTTGCTTTTCCATTATGTGTCCTTGCAGTGATTATTAGTTTTTCTAGTACCGATACTTACAATCAACTGGAATATTGGCGTCTGTGTGGAATGTTGTTTTCCTGCCTAAGCAGCAGTATTAACCCAGTGATCTATTTTCTACTTGGGAGAAAGAAAGGAGCTCAGTCCAAGGAGAGCATGAAGGTCATTTTGCAAAAGGTCTTCAAAGAAGGGGAAGCTGCTGGAGGGAGAAACAGAAGAGAAAAATAAGCCACAGGCAAAATCTTAAATTAGCAGGTCAGTATGAAAGGATGGAAAGATGGCTACTTAAGGAGGGAAGCAGCTACAGGTGGATCCAACATGTCCTTAGCCATTCTACAAATCTGCAGGGGAAGACTTCTCTTTTTGTGTGCTTGGTGGTCTCTGAGCTTCATAGCTTGCAGAAATTTTTTTATTTTATTTTTTATTTTTTTCTGAAAAAGTTTTACAAAATTTTTTCTCCCCCCCCCTTTCCCCCCTCCCCCTCCCTCACAAACCCCCTCCCTCCCCCCGACTTCCCGGAACAAACACAAGGTATAGTTAAAAATAAAACAAACATATGCTAAAAAAATTTCCCTCCCAACTCAATTATACTCCTACAATTCTCAT
Organism: Ahaetulla prasina; assembly: GCF_028640845.1. NCBI lineage: Eukaryota > Metazoa > Chordata > Lepidosauria > Squamata > Colubridae > Ahaetulla > Ahaetulla prasina. Next base: position 8,570,606 of record NC_080541.1, read on the forward strand.
CAGTTCCTAACTTCCCCCAAAACAATCAGAAATAACACATCCTAATCATTCAAAGGCAGTCTGATAACTCTTAGTCTGATATCTACTTTGAATATAGTCAATCCATTTTTTCCATTCCTTTAGAATAGAATAGAATAGAATTTTATTGGCCAAGTGTGATTGGACACACAAGGAATTTGTCTTGGTGCATATGCTCTCAGTGTACATAAAAGAAAAGATACGTTCATCAAGGTACTAAATTGATTTAAGTATCTTTCTTGCGTATTGTCTTTCAAAAAGGCTGAGATTTTTGCCATCTCAGCCAAATTGGCAACTTTCAATATCCATTCTTCTATTGTAGGTACTTTCATTTATCTTCCAGTACTGTCCTATCAGTAATCTTGCCGCTGTTATTAGATTTAAAATCAATTTAGTCTCAATTACTGTACAGTCCGTAATAATTCCCAGCAGAAAAAAATGCGGCAGGAACTTTATCTTCTTTTTCAGAACATTTTGTAAAATCCACCAAATTTTTATCCAAAAGGCCTTAATATCCTTATAAGTCTACCAAATATGAAAATATGTAGCGTCATCACAATTACATCTCCAACATTTTGCTTGCATATCTGGATACATGCATGATAGTTTCTTAGGATCTAGATGCCATCTATAAAACATTTTATAAAAATTTTCCCTCAGATTCTGTGCCTGTGTGAATTTAACATTTCTAACCCAAATTTTTTCCCAAGTTTCCAATAATATTGGCTCTTGAAAATTTTGTGCCCACTATCTATGATAAAGATAGCTTGCAGAAATTTTATTACCTGACTAGGTAACATCATCAGTGCTAGAAGGGAATGGGTTTTCTTTATATACAACTAGCTGATAACCCAGCGTTGCCGGGTATTTATTTATCCCAATCCTGTATTAGACCCCACAATTTTTTTTTCCAGAGAGCAAGTCATCTGGGTACCAAGTTTGTTTGAAATTGCTAAGAACCAATCCCTTTTACCAGAGGGCGCCCCTTGTGGAGTACTGTGACGCCATTAGCGCGGCAACTCCACTCCACTGTGTTGTACAGTAGAAACCATTTTAAGGCACAACAGGCTGTATCTTAACAGAACTTGAATCCAAAATGCACACTATCACTGTCAAAGTACTGTGATTTGACACTATAGATATAATTCATTCCTTTTCATTTCAGTGGCCAAGGCATTCTAGAGTTATGCTGGAACACACAGACATAGACGCAGACACATCCCCACAGTATTTATTTCGGGAGAGTAAGTCATGCGTGTGCCAAGTTGGGTTGAAACTGGTCGAGGCATTCCAGGGTTATGTTGGAACACACCCACCCACCCATCCACCCACACATACACACAGCCATTTTTATATACATATATGGCTTGCCCTGGTGGGAGAATTGTTTTCTCCTTGGTCATCCCTTGATTAGACTGCTATTTACTGTTTGATTGTTTTTCTGAGTTCCTAGTTCCTGGATTAGGGTCTTTTTGAAAATTTTGCTACAGAGCATGGCAAATACAAACATTCACAATATGGTTTCTAAGAAGGCCTAAATGCTTACAGATACTGCAGGTTGGTAGACACAAAAAAAGAACAAAGTGAGAAAGCAGAGCCTTTTCTGTTGTTGTTGTTGTTGTTCTAATTTTTTTGCTTGTTCTTCACTTGTTTTTGTTTCCTTTCTCCTTTTCTACATGCATAAACTGTAAATAGCAATAAAGTGAAGACCTTAGACTAAAGTATCAAAATTAAGGTAGAATTGTTATTATTTAATAATATTTTTATGATTCTGCTGTCATCTATTAATGCCACATTTATCTGTAGATGTAAAATTTAAACAACTGTATGTGTCAACCCTGAAGCTGACCTGACTGAAGCCATCTTGGAGCTTTCAGTGGAGCTGAAGAAGGGGGGATTAGAGACAGCTGGGACTTTGTAGTCAAAACAAAATACCCTCTCTTGGGAAGCAAGGACATTCTCACACCTGGTCAGAGGAAGGAGGAGGGATGTCACCAGGCAACCAGACAGAGCCGTGATTGGACCATGCGACTCATTGTTTTGAAAAAGTGACAAACTTTTATTTTTAATTAGATGGAAACTGCGGGAATCGTCAGAGTTGATTTTCACCAGATCTGTGCCATTATGATCTATCCATTAAAGCTATTCTTTGAGGAATCTACCTGCCTCTGAGTTGTTTTAATAATAATAATAATAATAATAATAATAATAATAATAATAATAATAACAACAACAACAACAACAACAACAACAACAACAACAACAACAACAACAACAGAGTTGGAAGGGACCTTGGAGGTCTTCTAGTCCAACCCCCTACCCAGGCAGAAAACCCTACACCACTTCAGACAAATGGTTATCCAACATTTTCTTAAAAATTTCCAGTGTTGGAGCATTTACAACTTCTACAGGCAAGTTGTTCCACTGGTTAATTGTTCTAACTGTCAGGAAATTTCTCCTTAGTTCTAAGTTGCATCTCTCCTTGATTAGTTTCCATCCATTGCTTCTTGTTCTACTCTCAGGTGGTTTAGAGAATAGTTTGACTCCCTCTTCTTTGTGGCAACCCCTGAGATATTGGAACACTGCTATCATGTCTCCCCTAGTCCTTCTTTTTATTAAACTAGACATACCAAGTTCCTCCAACCGTTCTTCATATGTTTTATCCTCCAGTCCCCTAATCATCTTTGTTGCTCTTCTCTGCACTCTTTCTAGAGTCTCAACATCTTTTTTACATCGTGGGAACCAAAACTGTAAAAAAGATACTGAGACTTTTGCTTGCTATGAGATTATTACTTGGAACCCTGACATCCTAATCACGCCAATATGTAGATATAGATGGCAATGCTTGTCCTGTTGTCACTCATGATGGAAGGGCTGCAGAGCTCACAGTTTTTCCTTCAGTTGTCCAGTCGTTCTCACATAGTCTGAAATATTTTTTGAAAGGGAAAGTGAATTCAGCGTTTCACCATCTCTGCTTCTTAAGCTCTTGAGTTTCCAAACTCAACCAATGTTGTGACCTATCACCAACAAGGCTTGCTAAGATGTACCCGAACAGCCGAACATTATGCTGGAAGTGCAAAAGTATATGGAGCATATTACCATTTATGGTGGACATGTCCAGCAGCAAAAAATTTTTTGCTGGAAGAAATAACTGACCAACACATAGACAGGAGACCAGAGACCTTCCTGCTGGGAATATTGAACACGAAATACAATAAAGAAACAAGATACCTAATCTTACATAAAATAACAGACGCCAGAATAGCCTATACACAGAACTGGAAAAATGAAAATATACCAATGGAGGAGGAAGTGATAAGGAAAATTTTGGACTATGCTGAGATGGATAAATTAACAAAGGAGCTAAAAGAACAAGAAGATACGGAATATATAGTGTGGAACAAATTGTATAATTGGCTAGAGATTAGAAATGGTAAATGATGAAAAAGGTGAAAAGCTCATAGACACACATACAAAAAATGGTAGTGCATGAAAGAAAATGAATTGTCATAAAGATAGGTAGGATAGAATATATATAGAAACAAGGGATAATGGGACAAATGGGATAATGGGATAAGTATAATTAAATGAAATGAGAGAGGAAAAAAGAATGTAAATATTAGAAGAATAGTGAAACGAAGCTGATGTAAAGAAGGAGTCTATGTTTTATATTACTGTTTGTTCTGTCTTGTTGGTTTTCTGTTTTCTTTTGTTAAAAAATAAAAAAATATTATCAAAAAATAAAAAGAAGAAACAATTGTAGCAACGCTGCTTTCCTACAAAGAGCCCAAAAGCCGTTGCTGCTCTTTTAAGCCTTATGGGAGGGGCCAATCATCTCCTGACCTTACTCCCGAGTCGTCCTTTATGCTTTAGCTGCTCTTGCCTTCTGGCAGCTCTTCGCATGCGTGCATTAGGAACAGGCTCCTCCTGTTCCTCTGCCTCTCTGCTTTCCGCCTCTGGAGGCTCCGGAGTCCACGCATCGCTCCCAGATGGCACTGGCCCCATCTCTACCTCCGATGCAGGGCCCTCGTCTGGGCCTTCCCCTAACTCCAGGACTGACCCATTGTCTTTCCCAGCCTCTTCACTCTCCGACTCCACTGCCTGCTCCACAGGCTGCTGGCGGACCACAACAACCAAGATGACAAAATATGACCAGCATTAGCCCACAGAGCTTCTGCCTCAAATCCTGAGATTAAAAGTAGATACTCTGCTCCACACATGGAGTCCTGATCTCTCTTGTCATTTTCTGCAATGGGGGGGAGGGGGCTGATGGAAACCAGAAACTAGACCAGTGTCAACTCCATCCACAACAATGAAAGCTAATTGAGGAAAATGGGAGAATTCACTGAGATCTGAAGTCTTCTAGTCCTCAGATACATTATTCAGAATTGAAGAACTAACCCAGCTCGGTTAAGTAGGTTCTACCCATTCTAGGTGGCTTTGCTTACAATGTCCCAAATTTGTCATACATTGGAGTAGCAGGTAATAGCAAGCAGAACTTCTGCAGAAAATATTCCTTCTGCTCTGGGATGGGTAAAAAGATTTTGTTAAAAGTCTTAGACAATGAGATATGTTCTTTATCTTGCATAATTAATGTGAGAACCAAGTGACACACAACCTGGTTCTTGTTTTTGCAAGATAATCATCAACTGTAGAATAAGGGGATTACCCAAGAACCTTGGCTGCCAAGTTCAGTTCTGAAAGATAACTGAAGAAGCTTTGTGGCTGAAAAGCAAAACATTGTCAAAAAAACAAACAAACCTCAAAGTGCCAGAAAAGAAAAGTTTGGCTGCCTTTTGGAAAAGCATCTTTGGGATTTGGTTAGAAAGGCATCTCCAGGCAAGGATGTTAAGCTACAGGCCGTGGTAGCTCAGGCTGGTAAGAAGCCTGTTATTAGAACACAGCAGCCTGCAATTACTGCAGGTTCAAGCCCGGCCCAAGGTTGACTCAGCCTTCCATCCTTTATAAGGTAGGTAAAATGAGGACCCAGATTTTTTGGGGGGCAATAAGTTGACTTTGTAAATATACAAATAGAATGCGACTATTGCCTTATACACTGTAAGCCACCCTGAGTCTTCGGAGAAGGGCGGGATATAAATGTAAATAAAAAAAAATAATTATCCCCATCCTCATATTTCTAATGACCAAAGAAGAGAAATAAACATTAAAGGGAAGGTAGTATCAAAACAAAAGAACCATTGAATGATTGTGATCAGCTGGTTCTCTTCCTCAGTGGTCAAAGTCCCATTTATGCTCTGGGAAATCCAACTGTCAGTGAAGATTTGTTCTTTGGTCTTTTTACATCAGTCAGCAAACAGTCTACTTAATCAGAGCACCTTCAAAGAAATATAATCTGGAGAACAATTCCCCTGTTCCCAAAAAGCTTTCTTTATAAGGAGATGCTACATTTCTGAAAAGTTCTTCAAAATTTAACTCTACCTGAATTGGCTTTTGGTTCCCTTGCCCTAGCAGGCTCAAGCCAACTCTCTCTTTTCTACACTGACTGTTGGCGATTATCTTAATAATAATAATAATAATAATAATAATAATAATAATAATAATAATAATAATAATAATAATAATAATAATAATAATAATAATAATATTTTAATTTGTATACCGCCCTTCTCCCGAAGGACTCAGGGTGGTGAACAGGCAGATAAAATATAAATACACACAATCTTAGACAGACAAGGATCATATCTTGGTGTCACGTGGTCCTAGATTCTGATTAGACAAGCCATAGAGTGTGTGTGTGCGTCTTTTAGTTTTTCTTTCTCATGCCAGAAGCAAAAGCTGTCCATCTTTTCTGCAGGGGATTGATCCTCACCTGCTATGCTGAGCCCTGCTGCTTTTGTAAAAACACCTCCGAAGATTTCTGCTCAGGTTCTACTTCCAGTTATATCCAAATCTGCAGACAATTTTTTAAACCTTGCAACTCATGATCAGATGGTTGGACTTCCCTTCTGCCGATGAACTTCATCTAAATTGGACTTAAAGACATTTTGCCTGCAGGTCCTGCCATTCCTGGTCATTTCAGCCCTCAATATTGTGATACAATAATCTTCCACTCAGCAACTTTGAAGACTTTGGACCATCAATTTCAGGTGAGTTATAATTTTAGAAGGTTTAATTAGACCCAGGGATACACGAGCAATAGCCAGTCCTTCAGTGGCTCTATATTTCTTACCTGATATTTATATGTTGATTCTGATAACAGTCTCAGTTGGATGTCCTGATTTTCATTCATTTCCCAACCTAATTTTAGCCATCATGGCAGAACAATACAAGTATGTCAGAAGTAAATAGAGCAATTAACTAGTGGAACAATTTGCCTTCAGAAGTTGTGGGTACTTTACCACTGGAGGTTTTAAGAAGAGACTGGATAGCCCCTTATCTTAAATTGTATAGGGTCTCCTGCTTGAGCACGGGGTTTGATTAGAAGATCTCCGAGATCCTTCCAACTGTGTTATCATTATTAAGTAGATCAAAATGGGGTGTGCATGTGTCTTTTCCCTTTTTTGGAAGTATTGGTAGCTCTACAAAATGTTTAAACTAACCGGTTTTCCCTCATATCATCTCCTAACTCCTAATTTCAGGTCATTGATATATTTCATTATCGTTATAACTTATATCTTATATCTTATATATATATATCTTATAACTTATCTCTGTTATACTCTGGTCACCATATCAACATAACAATGACAAGCAATGGGAAAAATGTTGGTTTACATAATATCTGCTTTGTAGCTCACATGAAGATTTTGAATGTGTCAGAGCAACAGTGGCAAAGCAGCAGAGAGAACATTGCTGAATTTCAGAACAGTGAAACCATTTAATTTATGATGTGTGTTTTATTTGGCTGTGAACCGCCCTGAGTCCTTCGGGAGAAGGGTGGTATACAAATTGAATGAATGAATGAATGAATAAATAAATAAATAAATAAATAAATAAATAAATAAATAAATAAATAAATAAATAATGCAATCCAATTACCAATTACATTTTCAGATATGTATGGAGAAACACGGATGGAGCAAAACTCTTCTTAGATGTGGCAATAAACAGTTCAAGGAGTTGGCTCATTACTGCAGCCACATCACGCAAGCTGTTCACAGGGAATAACAGAATAACTGAGTTGGAAGGACTTTGGAGGTCATCTAGTCCAATATGAAGCAGGAGATCCTATATCATTCCAGATAAATGGTTGTCAGATCTCTTCTTAAAAGCCTTCAGTGTTGGAGCACCCACAGATAAACTGTTCCACCTGTTTATTGTTCTAACCATCAGGAAAGTTCTCCTTATTTCTAGACTGGTTCTCTCCTTGGGTATCTTGATTCATTGCTTCTTGTCCTGCCCTCAGGTGCTTTGGAGCACAGGTTGACAGTCCCTTAGCTACTGGAAGTTATGGCAATGCTGGTATTATTTAAGAGACAGGAATGACTGAATCCGCTCTTTTTTCTTTTCTTCTAATAGGAGTTTCCTCTCAGAAAGATTGCCAGAGGATTACAAAAGCTTAATGATGAATTCCAGTCTGGGAGCTCTGGAGGCTGCAGAAAACTATTATGAATATAACAATATCAGTGATTCATATAATAACGCAGAGAAGAACAGCCCTTTTGGTTTGGGATGGATTGCTTTGATTGGCATTATTTTAACTATCTGTTGTATTGGGATTGTGGGCAACGGCTACATTGTCTGGCTACTTGGCTTCCAAATTAAGAGAAACTGTTTCACCACATTCATCCTTAACCTGGCCGTTGCAGACTGTGGGTTCCTGGCATCTGTAGTTATATATCATATCCATCAATTTACTTATTTTTTGGGAAGCGGAATTCTCTCCCATTTCTGTGCCTTTTTCTCCCATATGATGCTTATGAATTCTCATTTTCTTCTGACGGCCATCAGCATTGACCGGTGTGTGGCTGTCCTCTTCCCAATCTGGCATCGCTGTTCCCGGCCAAAACATTTGTCCTCCAGGGTCTGTGTCCTCCTGTGGATCTCTTCTTTCCTCATGAGTGGAAGTACGAGCATTATACTATTCACAAATGTCTTTGAAAAGTACAACCTGTTCGTTCTCCATTTCCTTGTGACGGCTATAATTTGCCTTCCGTCTATCACACTCTCGACTGTGGTCCTTTTCATCAAAGTGTGTCGTAAACCTAAACAGAAAAATAAGGCTCGGCTTTTACTGATGATTTTAATTACTCTGCTCTGTTTCCTCATCCTTGCTTTTCCATTAAGTGTCTTTGTGCTGATTCTTAATTTTTTTACTATTCAAGCTGGCCTCAACCTGCTGTATTGGGAGGCAGGTATCATAATATGCTCCTGTCTAAATAGCAGCATTAATCCAGTGATCTACTTTCTAGTTGGGAGAAAAAAAAGAGCTCAGTCCAAGGAGAGCATGAAGGTCATTTTGCAAAAGGTCTTCAAAGAAGGGGAAGCTACTGGAGGGAGATAGAAGAGCCCAAACCCACTTACAAGATCTCAGTGCTTTTTTCTGAGTAGCAATGAATAACTTGAACTTGAGGCTGTCCTCTTATAAAGGTTCTCCTCGCACATATGTGCTAGTCATTCCCGACTCTAGGGGGTGGTGCTCATCTCCTTGATGAGCGTATCTTTTCTTTTATGTACACTGAGAGCATATGCACCAAGACAAATTCCTTGTGTGTCCAATCACACTTGGCCAATAAAATTCTATTCTATTCTATTCTATTCTATTCTATTCTATTCTATTCTATTCTATTCTATTCTATTCTATTCTATTCTATTCTATTCTTTTCTAAGCCGAAAAGCCAGTGCTGTCCAAAGATGTCTCCGTGATCATGTGGCTGGCATGACTAAACCCCAGAGGTGCACGGTGCTCTGTTACTTTCCCATCAAAGTAGTTCCTATTTTTCTACTTGCATTTTTACGTGCTGTTGAACTGCTAGGTTGGTAGAAGCCTGGGCAAGTAATGGGCTCTCTCTCTGTTATGTGGCATTAGGGATTTGAACCGCCCAGCTGCCGACCTTTCTGATCGACAAGCTCAGCATTATAGCCTCTGAGCCACCGCATCCTGTATAGGTGGGACCAAATCTCTTTCAACATATTGTCTCTTTCATCTTAATAGACTTTATAGGGAATTGCATTTTCACAACTACCGGTAATGCTGGGCAGGAAATGGGCTGCATGACATTTATAAAATACTCAGCTTGTTTTGCTTTCTAGAAATGAGAGTTTTACAAATACAGAGGAAGCACCAACCACACCTTCTGCTTCCGGATGTCAACTGAAGGCAATTAATTCATGAAATGAAACAACAATGAGTAAGATGAAAATGGGACCAATTAGAAATCAGTTCAAATTCAGTAATCAACAGTGAGGCTTTATTCTTTTTCTAAAAAGGGGAAAGAGGAAGAGAGAGACAGTTTTCAACCATAAGAGAAACCTGAAAACAACGAAATACCTTATCCCACCAGACTTGAAATCCTAGGCTTAGAAAACTTGGAACTCCGTCGCCTTCGACAAGATCTAAGTTTAACACACAGAATCATCTATTGTAATGTCCGTCCTGTCAAAGACTACTTCAGCTTTAATTGCAATAATACTAGAGCAACTAATAGATTTAAACTTAATGTCAACCGCTTTAATCTAGATTGCAGAAAATATTACTTCTGTAACAGAATCATCAGTGCTTGGAATACTTTACCTGACTCTGTGGTCTCTTCCCATAATCCCAAAAGCTTTAACCAAAAACTTTCTATTATTGACCTCACCCCATTCCTAAGGGGACCATAAGGGGCGTGCATAAGCGCACAAACGTCCCTACCGTTCCTGTCCTATTGTTTTTCTTTTCTTCTTCCTATATACATATATGCTTATACCTCCTTATATTTACTCATATATGTGTTTATATACTATATAATCTTTTTATATGATGTTGTGACAAAATAAATAAATAAATAAATAAATAAATAAATAAATAAATAAATAAATACCTGAAATCACCAGGTTGGTAAGAAAGGATGGAAAGATAGCAGTAGCAATAGCACTTTGACTTCTGTACTGCTTCACAGTGCTTTCCAGTCTTCTCTAAGTGGTTTACAGAGTCACCATATTGCCCCCAACAATTTACCGACCTCGGAAGGATGGAAGGCTGAGTCAACCTTGAGCCGGTGAGAATTGAACTGCCATTATTGCAGGCAGGCAGCAGGCAGCAGAAGTAGCCTGCATTACTGTACTCTAACCACTGTGCCACCTCGGCTCAGATAAAAGTGTCAAGCTTCGAATTGTATTCAAGCTGCTTTCGCTTTTACTGCTTCACTGCTTGCCAACAGAGTGGCTGTGGATGCCGGCACCCTGGTACAGTCAGCTGCAGCCACAGCTGACTGTTGGGGGCGAGTCACTGGCCCCAATGGAAAGGGTGCGTAACTTGGGTGTTCTCCTGGATGGACGGCTGTCTTTGGAAGATCATTTGATGGTCGTCTCCAGGAGAGCCTTTTACCAGGTTCGCCTGGTTCGCCAGTTGTGCCCCTTCCTAGACCGGGATGCCTTATGCACTGTCACTCATGCTCTTGTCACCTCTCGCTTGGATTATTGCAATGCTCCCCTGGAGGAGCACCCGAGGCTACAGTTAGTCCAGAATGCAGCTGCGCGGGTGATAGACAGAGCCCCTCGTGGCTCCCATGTTACACCAATCCTGCGCAGACTGCACTGGCTACCTGTGGTTTTCCGGGTGCGCTTCAAGGTGTTGGTAACTATCTTCAAAGCGCTCCATGGCTTAGGGCCAGGCTACTTACGGGACCGTCTGCTGCCACCGACTGCCACCGACTGCCTCCCACCGACCCGTGCGATCTCACCGGGAGGGACTCCTTCGGGTGCCGTCCGCCAGGCAGTGCCGACTGACGACACCCGGGGGTAGGGCCTTCTCTGTGGGGGCCCCCACCCTCTGGAATGAACTTCCCCTGGGACTCCGTCAACTTCCCAACCTTAGAACCTTTCGCCGTGAGCTTAAGACACATCTATTTATCTGTGCAGGACTGGGTTAGCTTTTATCAAATGTAGTTTTAATGGGGTTTTATTGTTTTAATTGTAAATTTTAATTCGGCCTTATCAAATAAGTTTTTTAATTAATGTTCTTATTGCTGTATTTATTGTTATGTATTTGTGTTTTTTAACAGGCTGTAAACCGCCCTGAGTCCCTTGGGAGATAGGATGGTATAAAAGTGTGATTAAATAAATAAATAAATAAATAAATAAATAAATAAATAAACAGACCTGGGAGAAAGAGATGGAGAGATTGGAATGTGTATTCCAGATGATAACAAGAAACGTTCTTATGGGAACCAAGGACGTTTCAGCAGGTGTTTGCCAGAGTTATAGAAATCTTCCCACAACAACACCTGGACAGCTAATTGGACACTGTGACCTGCACTAATGGAGTGGGGGTGGAGGGATTCTATACTTTAATTCACTGGTGTCAAACTCAACCGCATCATGTGATGTCACATGATGTATCGTGATGTTTTCTGCCTTTGTAAAGCCAGGGTGGGTGTGGCCTGCACATGATGCATCCAGCCTATGGTCTGCCAGTTTGATGTCCCTAGTTTAATTTTACTGAATTGCCCGGGAATTACCAGAGCTTGTTTTGCTTTCATTCTGTGCCAAAATAATGTACTCAATAAAGTTTTGTATTAAGAGATTGGTTTGGCTCAACAGTGCTTGCTTGGTTGGATTTGTCAGTCAGAACCTAGACAATGTTGACAATTAAGTCAACATTAGCCAACAAGGTTTGTAGGCATAACTTGCACTATCCTGTTCCTTGATGACATCGACCATCAGATAATCATACTGCTGTTGTCCATTCCATCCACAATAGAAGGGTTGCAGAACTCACAGTTTTTCATTCAACTGCCCAGCCATTCCCACTTGGTCTGAAATATGTTGAAAGAGAAGAGGAGAGTGAATTCAGCATTCCACATTAGCTGCTTCTTAAGCTTCTGAGATGACCAAACTCAAACAGGATGGCCAAATGCGACCAACATTAGTCAACAGACCTTCTGTCTCAAATCCTGAGATTAGAAGTAGGTACTTTGCTCCCCACATTGAGCCATAAACCAGACCAAGGACAACTCCATCTGCAACCCTATAGGCTCATTGGGGAAAATGAGAGAGATACAAAGAACACAGCTAGGTTAAGCAGGTTATATCAGTGGTGGGATTCAGCCAGTTCGCACTACTTTAGGGAACCGGTTGTTAACTTTCTGAGCACTTTGGCAAACTGGTTGTTGGAAGAAATCACTAGGGCAGAGAACCAGTTGTTAAATTACTTGAATCCCACCACTGGGTTATACCCATACTATAATGTCCAAATTTCATCATACATTGGAGTATAAGTAGCATTAAGCAGATCTTCTGTAATAAATATTCTTTCTGTTCTGGGATAGGCCAAGCAGATCTTGTTAAAAGTGTCACACAATCAGATATATTCTTTATCTTGTATAATTAATGTGAGCACCAAGTGACACACAACCTGGTTCCTGTTTTTGCAAGATAATCAGCAATTGCACAATAAGGAGACTGCCCAAGAACCTTGGCTGTCAAATTCAGTTCTGAAAAAGAACTGAAAAAGCTTTTTGGCTAAAAAGCAAAATATTTTTGAAGAAAAGAAGAAATAAGAAAGTCCAGTTGCTTTTTAGAAAAGCACCAGGGGTGAAATCCAGCAGGTTCTGACAGGTTCTGGAGAACCGGTAGCTGAAAGTTTGAGCAGTTCAGAGAGCCAGCAAATACTACCTCTGGCTGACCCCAGAATGGGTGGGAATGGAGATTTTGCAATATCTTTCCCCCAGAAGTGGGGAGGGAATGGGGATTTTGCAGTATCCTTCCCCTGGAGTGGGGTGGGAATGGAGATTTTGCAATATCCTTCCCCTGCCACCACCACCAAGCCACGACCACAGAATCGGTATTTTAAAAAAAAATTGAATTTCACCACCGAAAAGCACCTTTGGGTGATAGCCAGAAAGGCAAGGATGTTAAGCTTCATTATCCCAGTCCTCAGATTTTTAAGAGGGGAAATAAACCTTAAGGAAAAGATAGTATCAAAACAAAAGAACAGACTGTACACTTGAATGACTGTGATCAGCTGGCTCTCTTCCTCAGTGGTCAAAGTCCCATTTATGATCTGGAAAATCCAACTGTCAGGGAAGTTTGTTTTTTTTTTGATCTTCTCACATCGCTCAGCAAATAGTCTACTTAAATCAGAGCATCTTCAAAGAAATATAATCTGGAGAACAATTCGCCCTGATCCCCAAAAGCTTTCTTTATAAGGAGATGTTACATTTTCTGAACAGTTCTTCAAAATTTAACTCTACCTGCCTTGGCTTTTGGTTCCCTTCCCCTAGCAGGCTCAACCAACTTTCTCTCTCTCTTCTACACTGACTGTTGGCGATTATCTTAGAGAGACAAGGACCACATCTGGTATCACATGGTGCTGGATTCTGATTAGAAATTCCACAGAGTATGTATGGATCTTTTAGAGTTTCTTCTCCGTGCCAGAAACAAAAGCTCAACTATTGGTGATTATCTTAGACAGACAAGCATCACATCTTGGGGGGGGGGGTCACATGGTGGAGGCTTCTGATTAGAAATTCCACAGAGTATGTATAGATCTTTTAGAGTTTCTTCTTCATGCCAGAAGCAAAAGCTCTCCATCTTTTCTGCAGGAGATCGATCCTTACCTGCTATGCTGAGCCCTGTTCTTTTGATAAAAACACCTCTGAAGATTTCTGCTCAGGTTCTACTTTCAGGGATATCCCAATCTGCAGACAATCCTTTGAACCTTGTAACTCAAGATCGGGTGGATGGATTTCCCTTCTGTTGGTGAACTACATCTAAATAGGACTTAAAGAGATTTTGCCTGCAGGTCCTGCCATCCCTGGTCACAGTAAACCCCTAATATAAAACAATAATCTTCCACTCAGCAACTTTGAAGCTTTTCGACCGTCACTTTCAGGTAAGTTACAATTTTGGAAGGTTTAATTAGACCCAGGGATATGCAAACTGAGCAATAGTAGCTGTATATACACCTGACATTTATATGTTATATGTTTATATGTATATTTCTATACCTGGCATTTATATGTTGGCTGTCGTAACAGTCTTGGTTGAAGTTTCCTGGTTTTCACTCATTTTCCAACCTACTTTTAGCCATCATGACAGAACAGGAACTGCATGTCAGAAGCGAACAAACCATTTTGAACTCAAGGTCAAGGGAATAAGATGTTTCTTTAGCTTACCCATAATCGTTTTTCATCAGTTTTGGCTCTTCAGTTCTGTAAGAAAATTTGTTTTTGGATCAACTGGGAGAGTTCTGGTTAATCACAAAAAGTCTGGACGCATTCATACAGGAAATCTTCTATCCTTAAATAATGAAGGAGAGAATCAACCTAGAACTAAGAAGATTCAAAAGAAGCCCTGATAGCAGATTTCAATATTTGAGGGGCTGCCCCAAAGAAGAGGGCGTCAACCTATTTTCAAAATTACCTGAAGGCAAGGCAATGGATGGAAACTAATCAAGGAATTAAGGAGAAACTTTCTAATAGTAAGAACAATTAACTAATGGAACAATTTGCCTTCAGACATTGTGAGTGCTTTGCCACTGGAGGTTTTAAGAAAGACTGGATAGCCACTTGTCTTAAATGGTATAGGGTCTCCTACTTGAGCATGCAGTTGGACTAGAAGACCTCCAAGGTCCTTCAAATGCTGTTATCATTATTCTGTTACTTAAGTAGACCAAAATGGGGGTGTATGTGTATATATATTTTCCATTTTTTGGAAGTATCTGTAGCTTTGCAAAATGTTTAAGCTGCCCATTTTGCCCTCATAGCATCTCTTAACTCAAATATATTTCCTTATGATGACCTCTTATTATCTCTGGGCAACATATCACCAAAACAAGAAGCAGCATTGGAAAAGTACATAATTACTAAAAAAAAAAAAATTGTAGCTCACATGAAGATTTTAAATGTATCAGAGCAACGGTAGCAAAGCAGAATAGAGAACATTGCTGAATTTCAGTACAGTGAAACCATCTAACGCAATCCGATACCAATTACATTTTCAGATATGTATGGAGAAGCACAAATGGAACAACACTCTTCTTAGATGTGGCAATAAAGAGTTCAAGGAGTTGGCTCGTTACTGCAGCCACATCACGCAAGCTGTTCACAGGGAAAGTAGAATAACAGAATAACACAATTGGAAGGACTTTGTAGGTCACCTAGTCCAACCCTCTTATGAAGCAGGAGATTCTATATCATTCCAGATAGATGGTTGTCAGATCTCTTCTTAAAAGCCTCCAATGAGAGAGCCCTCAAAGCTTCTGAAGATAAGCTGTCCCACCTGTTTATTGTTCTGTCAGGAAATTTGACAGAATTTCATCATCCTGCACATAAACTGTTTCAACTCCTACCTTCAAAACGATGCTACAGAGCGCTGCACAGCAGAACAACTAGACACAAGAATAGTTTTTCCCCTGAATGCTATTTACTCAATCTGCGCTATTATTAATCTTCTCATTGATCCCATCACCCATCTTCTTCCACTTATGACTGTAACTTTGTTGCTTGTATCCTTATGATTTATACTGATATTGATTGTTTCCTGATTGCTTATTTGTAGCCTATGACTATCATTAAGTGTTGTAAGTGTTGTACCTTGATGAAGGTATCTTTTCTTTTATGTACACTGGGAGCATATGCACCAAGACAAATTCCTTGTGTGTCCAATCACACTTGGCCAATAAAAATTCTATTCTATTCTATTCTATTCTATTCTATTCTATTCTATTCTATTCTATTCTATTCTATTCTATTCTATTCTATTCTATTCTATTCTCTTTCTCCTTATTTCTAGGCTGGTTCTCTCCTTGATTAGTCTTGATTCATTGCTTCTTGTCCTGCCTTCAGGTGCTTTGGAATATACAGGTTGATAGCCCCTTAGCTATTGGAAGTTATGACAATACTTGTATTATTTAGGAGACAGGAATAACTGAATCCACTCTTCTTTCTTTTCATCATATAGGAACTTCCATTCAAAAAGATTGTTAGAGGATTACAAAAGCTTAATGATGAATTCCAGCCTAGGAAATCTGGATGCTACACATAACTATTATGAATATAACAATACTAGTGACTCATATGAGTATGAAGAAGGCATCACCCCTTCTGATCTAGGATGGATTGCTTTGATGGGCATTACTTTATTTACCTGTTGTATTGGGTTTCTGGGCAATGGCTACATCATCTGGCTACTTGGCTTCCAGATTAAGAGAAACTCCTTCACCACATTCATCCTTAACTTGGCCATTGCAGACTTTGGGTTCCTGGCATCTATAGTTATATATAAAATCCATCAATCTGCTTATCATCTAAGAAGCAAAATTCTATTCCTGTTCTGTGCCTTTTTCTCCCACATGATGTACATCAATGCAAACTTTCTTCTGACGGCCACCAGCATCGACTGGTGTGTGGCTGTCCTCTTCCCAATCTGGCATCGCTGTTCCTGGCCAAAGCATTTGTCCTCCAGTGTCTGTGTCCTCCTATGGACCTCCTCTTTCCTCCTGAGTGGAATTATGAGAATTATGAAAGGCTTTTTAAACTACAGACTGTTTAATCTCCATTTCTTTGTGACGGCTATAGTTTGACTTCCGTTGATCACACTCTCCACTGTGTTCCTTTTCATCAAAGTGTGTCTTAAATCTAAACTGAAAAATAAGGGTCGGCTTTTACTGATGATTTTAATTACTCTTCTCTGTTTCCTCATCCTTGCTTTCCCATTATGTGTCCTTGCAGTGATTGTTAGTATTTTTAATATTGAAGCTGATCCTGACATAATGTTTTGGGAAGCAGGCAACATAATGTGGTCCTGTCTAAAAAGCAGCATTAATCCAGTGATCTATTTTCTAGTTGGGAGAAAAAAAGGAACTCAGTCCAAGGAGAGCATGAAGGTCATTTTGCAAAAGGTCTTCAAAGAAGGGGAAGCTACTGGAGGGAGATAGAAGAGCCCAAATCCACCTGCAAGACCTCTGTTCTTCCTTTTGAGTCACAATCAACCATATTGCTACTTGGGGTTGTAATCTTATAGGTGGGACCAAATCTCTTTCCACACATAGGGGAATGGAGGCTAAAACATACAAAGAACGGTTGCAGGAACTCGGTATGTCTAGTTTAATGAAAAGAAGGACTAGAGGAGACATGATAGCCGTGTTCCAATATCTCAGGCGCTGCCACAAAGAAGAGGGAGTCGGGCTGTTCTCTAAAGCACCTGAAGGCCAGACAAAAAACAATGGATGGAAACTGATCAAGGAAAGAAGCAACTTAGAACTAAGGAGAAATTTCTTGACAGAACAATTAATAAGTGGAACAACTTGCCTGCAGAAGTTGTGAATGCTCCAACACTGGAAGTTTTTAAGAAATGGTTGGATAACCATTTGTCTGAAGTGGTGTAGGGTTTCCTGCCTCGGCAGGGGGTTAGACTAGAAGACCTCCAAAGTTCCTTCCAACTCTGTTATTATTATTATTATTATTACATTGACTCTTTCATCTGAATACACATAGAAATCCTTGCATTTTAAGCAATGTCGACATTGGATGGAAAGATGGCTAGTTAAGCAGGGAAGCTACAGGTGTGTACAAAGTATACAAAAAGTGTGTGTTAGTCAGTTGTGCAGCTGTTCTGTTATTTTTGTGTAAAGTGTGATAGTTGGTTATTGAGCTCTCTGTGATTCTGTAAAGTTCCTGCTTGTTTCAGGGGCCATTTTGTGTGAAGCCCAGCTGCTTTTATGTTGTGTGTGAGTCAGTTGTGCAGCCACGCCCACCCGGTCACATGACCACCAAGCCACGCCCATAGAAGTAGTAGGGAAAATTTTTGAATTTTGAATTGGGTGTGGGATTTGGTCTTTGTTTATTACAGCTTGCCCTATCAGCAGTGGTGGGAGTGTTTTCCCCTTGATTGTTTTTTGATTAGGCTTATGTTTACTGTTTGACTGTTTTTCTGGAGTTTGTAGTTCCTAGATTAGGGTTGTTGTGTCCCACTCCTCCGCTGACGGCCAGGTCGAGGAAGTCCGTATCAGGCATGCCTCTGCAGCTCTGCCAAAGTCCTAGCAAAGTTCTCAAGGCAGGCAGGAGACCAGGAAGTGACTTCAGCAATATAAGGTAGACTTTGCCTGACTCAGAGAATTCCAGAAAGCAGATCCTTTATATAGGCCATGGGGTGTGGCTCCATGACTCAGCACTTATCCAGGCCTGCCCCTCCCTTCCTTTTGCTGCCGCTGCCTATCAATTCTCCTGAAGCGAGGATCGCTCCAGGCTCCAGCTGTTGGTAATTGACCTTCCTCAGGCTCACAAGCTGTGGGGGAGGGGGAGGGGTCTAGTTGCTCCGTTTGCCTGGGCATGGAGCCAGGGCTGGGGGCTGGAGGCACTTCAGGCACTTCGTCTTGTTCGGCCTGTCTGGGCATGGTGCCAGGGCTGGGGCCTGGAGGCATGCCAGGACATTTCTCAGCGTCCGGAAGGAGATAAGAGGGGCCCGGCTGTGGGGAAAGTGAGCGAGACACAACAAGGGTCTTTCTGAAAGAAATGGCAAACATTTACACTATAATTTCAAAGACAGGGCTAAAATGCTTACAGATATTACAGGTTGCTAGACACAAAAAAGAACAAAGTGAGAAACCAGAATCTTTGGGTGGGTTTGTTGTTCACTTCAGTAACAGTAACAGTTTGGGAAGGGACCTTGGAGGTCATCTAGTCCAACCCCCAACCCCCCCCGCTCACACAGGAGATCTTATACTAGGGATTCGAACCGCCGAACTGCCGACCTTTCTGATCGACAAGCTCAGCATCTTAGCCACTGAGCCACCTAGCCAAGTTAACCAAAACTTGGTTTTGTTTCTTTTCCTTTTCTACATTCATAAACTGTAAATAGTAATACAGTTAAAACATTAGAATAAAGTATCAAGCTTAAGGTAGAATTGTTACTTAATAACATTTTTTTAAATTTTTCTGTTGTCTATTAATGCCACATTTAGCTTTAGATGTAAAATTAAAACATCCTTATGCTTATCAGCCAAAATATGTAGTTCATAATAAATATTGATGTGAACTTTTTTCTTTGTCTTTAACGGTCTAAGTTATCTAAGTGTGTTAATAATCTTCAGTTCTACTATATAGAAATGTCTGTAACCAAGTAACATACAGGCACACAAAGGAATTATTATGGGTGTGATTGCAGACCACCACAATAAAGCAAGTATCACAATAATACCAGAGGATGGTAGAGGACAGAAAGGTCTGGAGGAACATTGTCCATAGGGTTGCGATGGGTCAGACATGACTTCGCAACTAACAATCACAATAGAATAGAATAGAATAGAATAGAATAGAATAGAATAGAATAGAATAGAATAGAATAGAATAGAATAGAATTTTTATTGGCCAAGTGTGATTGGACACACAAGGAATTTGTCTTGGTGCATATGCTCTCAGTGTGCATAAAAGAAAAGATAACGTTCATCAAGGTACAACATTTACAACACAATTGATGGTCAATATATCAATATAAATCATAAGGATTGCCAGCAACAAGTTATAGTCATACAGTCATAAGTGGAAAGAGATTGGTGATGGGAACTATGAGAAGATTAGTAGTAGTGCAGATTCAGTAACTAGTTTGACAGTGTTGAGGGAATTATTTGTTTAGCAGAGTGATGGCCTTCGGGAAAAAACTGTACTTGTGTCTAGTTGTTCTGGTGTGCAGTGCTCTATAGCGTCGTTTTGAGGGTAGGAGTTGAAACAGTTTATGTCCTGGATGCGAGGGGTCTGTAAATATTTTCACGGCCCTCTTCTTGATTCGTGCAGTATACAGGTCCTCAATGGAAGTTGTCCTCAATTAAGTTGAGTCACACTTTTTTGGGGGGTTTCCCAAATGTAACAAAGTTTTAGGAATTAGCTTTAAACTGAAATCAAGAAGATGTCCGCCCTCTGGTTCATTAGCATATCATCCAGTTTGTGATGCCGGAAAAAACTTTGGCTCCAAGTAAAGCATAAAATGCAAAACCTCAATTGTCCCTTCTGTCAGCCTCCGCTTTAATTAAGTGTATTTCTCCTAGTAGATTATCTGACTCTTTTATTACCTTGTTAAAAGTTTGCTCTACTGAGTGTCTTACATGATTTATGGAGGAGGGGGGAGGTTTTCACTGTTTCCAGCGTTCGGCTGACATTGCATGTGTCGGGGAGGGAGGGAGCCTTTTTAAACAAACGGTGGAACTGTTTTGGCGCGTGAATGTAACGGCAGCAGCTTCCTTCACATTCCATCCAGAAGATTGACAGAGGGAGAATATCGGAAGTGAAACTCCACATGGCCGAGGAGGAAGACGACATTTGATTATTACTGTATGACCTCTAGTCTGGACTAGTCAACTGGTCCACCAGTTGCGCCCCTTCCTAAACCCAGATGCCTTATGCACGGTCACTAATGCACTCGTGACATCTCGCTTGGATTACAGCAATGCTCTCTACATGGGGCTCCCCTTGAAGGGCATCCGGAGGCTGCAGTTGGTTCAGAATGCAGCTGCGCGGGTGATAGAGGGAGCCCCTCGTGGCTCCCATGTTACACCAATCCTGCGCAGACTGCACTGGCTACCTGTGGCCTTTCGGGTGCGCTTCAAGGTTTTGGTTACTATCTTTAAAGCGCTCCATGGCATAGGGCCGGGTTACTTATGGGACCGCCTACTGCCACCGATTGCCTCCCACTGACCCGTATGCTCTCACAGAGAGGGACTCCTTAGGGTGCCGTCCGCCAGGCAGTGCCGACTGGTGACACCCAGAGGAAGGGCTATCTCTGTGGGGGCTCCCACTCTCTGGAACGAGCTTCCCCCAGGGCTGCGCCAACTTCCCGACCTCCGAACCTTCTGCCGCGAGCTTAAGATACATCTATTTATTTGCACAGGGCTAGCCTAGGGTTTTGAGTTTTAAATTTAGTTTTAATGGGGTTTTATACTATTTTAGTGATATTTTAATTTCGGCCTAATTAATAAGTTTTTTAATTGTTGTTTTTATTTGTATTATTCTTATGTTTTTATTTGGCTGTACACCGCCCTGAGTCCTTCGGGAGATAGGGCGATATAAAAATTCGAATAAATAAATAAATAAATAAATAAATAGTAGCGGGAGGGTTCAGGAGAGAATATGACTCTGTGGTTTTGATTTACTTCCAGTTCCAGCTTAGCTTGTACTGCGTACAGACTTGTTTGGTATGAATTACCAATTTCTTCAAAATGATGGAGTTGGGTATTTATTTTCTCAAACACTGATCTGGGGCAGGCTGACACCTTCTTTGAAAACTCTCAACTTTGTCTCAAAGCTCAATGTATCTTCATATCTCCAAACTGCAAATAAATCTCAATCTCAAAACACAAATCTCTCTAAGCAAAAATCCAGCTTCCAGTTTATGTAATGTTCCTCTGTTCACTACACCCCCTGTTGGTGACTACTTGCATCTACCACCACTCTTGGAGCCACCTATTGGAAAGACAGTGAAGTTGAGAGTGAACGTTGGAAGAAATCCACTGAGTTTTCTTGTTGATCTTAACACTGTGCCTGCCCCAGATATTTGAAGTATGTTGGAACAATTCTTATCATCAACTCCCCTGCCAATCCCCCCACAACTCTTGTAGCTTCTCTCAGTGCAATATCACCATTGTGTAGCAGCCCAGCCCTGGCGACACCCATATTCAAGTTGGTGGTCATGCTGATAATAACTTCATAATATTTAACTTGCTTTGGTTGTTAATAAATTATCAAGGAACTTCTTATCTGTCTTCTAGATTTTTCAGTAAGCTGCATTCCTGAGTATTCTGATTTTTTCAGCTCAAAGTTAAATGAGATTCAAGAAACCTCCTCAGCTCCTCCATATATTCCTCAATGTATGAAGAATAGTTGCAGGAATTGGGTATGTGTAGTTTAATGAAAAGAAGGACTAGGGGAGACATGATAGCAGGGTTCCAATATCTCGGGGTTGCTACAAAGAAGAGGGAGGTGGCAACCTATTCTCCAATGCACCTGAAGGCAGGATAAGAAGCAACGGAGGGAAACCGATCAAGGACAGAACAATCTAGAACTAAGGAGACGTTGCCTTACAATGAAAACAATGAATCAGTGGAACAACCTGCCTCCAGAAGTTGTGGGTGCTTCATCACTGGAGGTTTTCAAGAAGATACTAGATAGCCCTTTGTATGGAATGGTATAGGATCTCCTGCTGTGAGCATGGGGTTGGACTAGAAGCAGGAGTGGGCTGCTGGGGGTTTGCAGGGGTTCAGGAGAACCTCCAGCTAAGATTCTGTGCAGTTTGGAGAACCCCCAAATCCCACTCCTGGCTGGCCATGCCCACCCTGCCCCTCCTCTCCCAGGAATCTTCATGCAGCCTGTTTTGGATGCAGGTAAGTGCAGGGTATGCACAGAGGCTCTGGGAGGGTGAAAAATGGGCCTACCGGAAGTTTGGGAAAGCCTCCAGAGCAGGGGTCTCCAACCTTGGCATCTTTAAGACTTGTGGACTTCAACTCCCAGAGTTCCTCAGCCCGCAAAGGCTTAGCAAAGGCTGAGGAATTCTGGGAGTTGAAGTCCACAAGTCTTAAAGTTGCCAAGGTTGGAGACCCCTGCTCCAGAGGACCTCCGGAGCCTAGGGAGGCCATTTTCAACCTCCCGGAGGCTCAAAAAAAGCCTCCGGAGCCCCAGGGAGGGCAAAAATGCCCCCTACTGTGGTGCAGGAGGCTGAATAGGCTATGCCCAGCATGGCCATGCCCACCCAGCAACCGGGCAGAGAACCCCTTATTAAACTTTTGACTAGAAGACCTCCAAATTTGTTATTCTATGTTCTACCTCAAAGCCGCTTTGTCAATTTGCTTCTCATGGTGAAACACAGTGGCCATGCTATTTTGTATTGTCCTGCCTTTCCTTAAGATAACTATAGGAGGACATTGAGAGAAACCTCTTGCCAGGGTTCCAAGTAACACCCCCAACGAAGGAAAACTCTGAGTTCCCTCAAAGTTCCATTTTATTAGCAATGTCATATTGGCGCATCTGAGAAAACCCAGATCTGAAAGCTTCCAGGGTTTCCCCACCCAAAGGAAAGTCCAAGTCCCTGCCCAGCACCCACATGTCCATCACATGGTCCAATCAATGCACCGTCCCAACTGGAGATGCCTCCCAGTTCCAGCCTTCCAGGTGCAGGCAAGCTGTCCTTGATGCTCTGAGAAAGGAATGTTATTATGACTATATATCACCCATGCTCCATACAATCCCCCCTTCCAGTTTCCCACAGTAGTAAATGTGGCAGGCCTGAAGGCCCAATGCAAAAGATGACTCCCAGGCATGAAACCTCTTTAATACATACAATGGGCAGAGGTGGGGTCCAATGGATCTTGGATTTGTGTCTGTTTGCCTCCATCCATAAGGAATGAAGTAATGCTTCTGGGCGATCCTTTGGGGCATCTACATGGAAATGTTCTTGAAAATATAATTTCCTGCTTAGCTTGAAGTTTCTGATAACTATAATGGGTGCTACACTATTTAAAAGCTTTCGTTTGTTGGTTCTTTGATGAATAAGGCATATTTTCTACAAGCAGTGGAAAAGAGATGTTGATTGTAAAGCATTTTCTCTCCTAATAGAAGAAGGAAATGATTTTAGATAGGCCTGGAGAATTAGAGCATTAAACAGCCGAATGCAAAAGATTTAGCCTTCCATTAAAAGGAATTAAATTAGTGAAATGAAAAAACAAAGAAGCTTCAAGTATCCAATTTACAATAAGGCAGATTTGAATGTATCACAAGGATTGGTATAGTCCTTATGAAGAAGGCGCAGAACGAAAGTCTCCAAATTCTGCCATTCCATTATGTCATGGAATATATCTTGAAAACAATGTAAGCAGGGATGAAATCCAGCAAGTTCTGACAGGTTCTGGAGAACCGGTAGTGGAAATTTTGAGCAGTTCTGAGAACCAGCAAATACCACCTCTGGCTGACCCCAGAGTGGGTGGGAATGGAAATTTTACAATATCTTTCCCCCTGGAGTGGGGAGGGAATGGGGATTTTGCAGTATCCTTCCCCTGGAGTGGGGTGGGAATGGGGATTTTGCAGTATCCTTCCCCTGGCACGCCCACAGAACTGGTAGTAAAAAAAATTGGATTTCATCACTGAACGTAAGGTTTAAAAGAAGTTGACCACCTCTTTACCTGATAAATGCATAGATAATAATCTTGATTATTAGACAGATTTTTATGAGAAACAAACAAAAGGCATACGCTAATATGCCAAAATTATGTGGAGTGAAAAAGTCTTTGAAGATTTATTATTTGCTAGGCAACCTGTGACCTGCTGGGTTTTTCTTCCTTCCACATTTAATATAGGCCGTTTCTCATCTCCTCACAACTCTCAGGAAAGCACTGTTGAAGGTTCCTCCTCCACCTCCTCCTCCTCCTCCTCCTCCTCCTCCTCCTCCTCCTCCTCCTCCTCCTCCTCTGACCCAAAGAATTGCCTGCCACTTTGCTAGGTGGTTTACCAGATTGCTCAATGCTTTCAACAGCATCCGAGTTCTAATGTGCTTTCACTAGAACGGTTCTTAAAAATGCGGGGAGATATTCAGGAATGTATTTTCCTTGAAAATAGCCCCTGTGGAACTGTATATCACAGTCAAACATCAGGAGTGATTGTGACAATTTAGAGCAGGTCAATAAAATGCTTTATGATAATTTTATGATAATTTTTTTTTAAATGTCAAAATTCAATTCCATAGGAGTCTGATTTTGGACATGTCCTGTAAGTTAGCTCATTTGAGGTGTGGAAGGCAGCGCCCCATTCTGAGAAAAGAAACCCGCTGCTTTATGGACTGGCCATAAAGTAGTAGAACAAGAAGCAATGGGTGGAAATTAATCAAGGAGAGATGCAATTTAGAACTAAGGAGAAATTTCCTGACAGAACAATTAATAAGTGGAACGACTTGCCTGCAGAAGTTGTGAATGCTCCAACACTGGAAATTCTTAAGAAAATGTTGGATAACCATCTGACTGAGATGGTGTAGGGTTTCCTGCCTGGGCAGGGGGTTGGACTAGAAGGCCTCCAAGGTCCCTTCCAACCCTGTTGTTGTTAGTATTATTATTAGATACAAGAAGAGGGGATGAAAAAGAAGACTCAAACTAAACTATATGGAGGCAGGCTATAAGAAGAGAATCTTGCAGGCCTATGTCCTGGTCTGGAGAACCTTCAAGGGCTAACAATGGCAGCTCCCTCAATACCTTCTAATTTTGTTTCATCCGATTTGAGTATTTTGAGTGTTTTCATTTCTTGAGCTGTACAGAAAACTATTTTGTTTCTGGGGGGGGGGGGGTCCATTGGTACTCTTTGAGGTTGACGGTTTTCTAGCAGATGTTTCATTACCCAAACTAGGTAACTAGATGTCACCTTATTTTGGGAATGAAACATCTGGAACCTCAAAGAGGACCACGGACTCCTCATTTTAACCCCGAGCTGCAAATATTCTCCTTTATTGACACTATGGTTTTTTCCTATGGTTCGAACTATGGTTCCTATGGTTCGAACTATGGTTCGGTTCTGCAACCCAACAAGAAAAACACAGACTTCAGAGGATAATTAGAACTGCAGAAAAAATAATTGCTACCAACCTGCCTTCCATTGAGGACTTGTATACTGCACGAATCAAGAAGAGGGCCGTGAAAATATTTACCGACCCCTCGCATCCTGGACATAAACTGTTTCAACTCCTACCCTCAAAACGACGCTATACAGCACTGCACACCAGAACAACTAGACACAAGGACAGCTTTTTCCCGAAGGCCATCACTCTGCTAAACAAATAATTCCATCAACACTGTCAAACTATTTACTGAATCTGCACTACTATTAATCTTCTCATAGTTCCCATCACCAATCTCTTTCCACTTATGACTGTATGACTATAACTTGTTGCTGGCAATCCTTATGATTTATATTGATATATTGACCATCAATTGTGTTGTAAATGTTGTACCTTGATGAACGTATCTTTTCTTTTATGTACACTGAGAGCATATGCACCAAGACAAATTCCTTGTGTGTCCAATCACACTTGGCCAATAAAAATTCTATTCTATTCTATTCCATTCCATGCACTTGATGCTCTCTCGTGTCTGACATCCCCAGGGAAGAAATAAAAAAAAAAAGAGATCCAACTTTCCCCTTTCTTGCTTCTTTTCCTTCTGTGATGGTACCCATTAAGGGTAATTTAATCAGGAAATGTAATTGCCCATTGAGGGTCATTTAAACAGGAAAACAAAACAACTTTTGGATACTAAGAATGATTGTGCAGTTCTGCCAAACACTAATGATTCGGAATTGAATGGCTTTATAAGGAATGTCTTGAAGAATTGATGTTTCACTCTTCTTGAGCCAAGACCATCTCTGTGTTTACACTTTGCTGGAAACCTGGGAGAGGAGAGGACTACTTTTGATGCCAGATCAGCAATTAGAATGAAGACATCCTGAAATAGGACAACTCAGTATAATTTGCATATCAAAAGGTAGGCATTCTATGCATACATCCCATACCTGGAATTTATCTCTATGATTGATTGATTATGTGCCATCAAGTCATTATCAGTTTTTAGCGAGCACATAGACGTTCAATCAATCAATCAATCAATCAATCAATCAGAATAGAGCTGGAAGGGACCTTGGAGGTCTTCTACTCCAACCCCCTGCTCAGACAGGAAATCCTATACAATTTGAGACAAGTGGCTGTCCAGTTTCTTTTTAAAAAACCTTCAGCGATGAAGCGCCAACTACTTCTGTAGGCAAGTCGTTCCACTGATTAATTGTTCTCACTGTTAGGAAGTTTCTCCTTAATTCCAGGTTGCTTCTCTCCTTAATTCATCCATTGTTTGTCTTGCCTTCTGGTGCTTTGGAAAATAAATTGACCCCCTTCTTCTTTGTGGCAACCTCTCAAAAACTGGAATACTGGTATCAGGTCACCCCAGTCCTTCTTTTCTCTAGACTGGCTATATCCAGATCCTGCAACCATTCTTCAGATGTTTTCGTCTCCAGCCCTTTAATCGTCTTAGTTGCTCTTCTCTTCCCTTTTCCCAAAGTTTCAACTTCTTTTTTGTAATGTGGTGACCAAAACTGGATACAGTATTCCAGGTGCGATCTTACTAAGGCTTTATAAAGTGGTAGTAATACTTCACATGATTTTCATTCTATGCCTCTATTTAAACAACCAAAGATTGTATTAGCTTTCTTGGCTGCTGCCCATTTAAGCAATCATCCATTATCATCTTTCCTTAAGAACATACAGAATTGATACAAATTTACTGAGCAAAGTATTTAAAGACAAAAACTATGTAAACAGGAGGTGTTGCTGTGTCCCCATTTTTCAATCCGAAGAACTTGTTTAATGGGAAATGTTGTAGTTGAAATGCTTTAGCTGTTTAATACAAAAATTACGACATTTTTGATCTTGAAAAATTTCAGACATGGTATCCTTCAATTATATTTTATAATAAGTTGATTATTAATAGTCATTAATTAGTGGCTTTTTTTTTTACTAAATATACGTAGCTTCTGTAATAATGTCAAGTTCATGGAGTGTATATTGGAGGCGGTGACCCTTTGAGAATTGTATGCAATGAAATTTCATTTTAATGTATGCCGATTAGTGTATTTTCAAAGTGTCAATAAAGTTATTCTATTCTATTCTGTTCCATTCCGTTCCATTCTGCCCTCCCTGCCCTGCCCTGTCTTGCCCTGCCCTGCCCTGTCCTGCCCTGTCCTATTATTAATAGTAAGCCTCCCCTCCTGCCATTCATCTTTGGTGATTTCAAGTCCATATTTCTGGCTGGCACAAACCTCACCTGGTAAAATTCTGGAATAGAAGAACCTTAGTAATCTTTCCTTTTCATTCGGAAACCTCTTCTTCGATTTTATTATTAATGTTGTTTGGCTGTTTTTGGAATAGAACAATTTTTTAAGGATTTGTTGTGAGGGTAGGGGTGTGGGTGTCAAAAGATTAGATAGATAGATAGATAGATAGATAGATAGATAGATAGATAGATAGATAGATAGATAGATAGATAGATAGATAGATAGATAGATAAGAGACAGACAGATACATAGATAGAAGCAGACACTGGTACCTTTGCATGCAACCCAGGGTATGGGTGTGGGTGTCGAAAGATAGAAATAGATGATAGATAGATAGATAGATAGATAGATAGATAGATAGATAGATAGATAGACAGACAGACAGACAGACAGACAGACAGACAGATGAGAGATAGATGAGAGACAGACAAATAAACAGATAGAGGTATATAGTGGTACGCTGGCGTGCAACTGCTTTGAAACTTATCGTTTGTTGCTCAATACATTTTGATGCAAAACCTTTGCCTATCTATAGATAGATAGAGCAGCAATTAAATTACTCAGAAGGTCTGAACAGCATGAAAATTATATTATATATAAAATTTCCTTTCCTTTGTGGGTACTACTCTTAATGAAGACCTCAAGGGTTCAAATAAGCTTTGTGAGCTTATTCCAAAATTGAAACTCTATCACTGAATCATGAGTTCCTGTTGTCCACTCTCTCCTGAAGTTGGGGATTGTATTGGCATTTTATCACTGGAAGCTTTCAAGAAGAGATTGGGCTGCCATTGGTCAGAAATGGTGCAGGGTCTTCTGCTTGGGTGGGGGGTTGGGCTAGATGCCTTACAAGGTCCCTTCCAACTCTGTTAATCTATTGATCTGTAACATATAGGTGTCACGTGACGTATTGTGAAGTATCACAACTTTTTTTTCTTTGTGGAAGCCAGGTGGGCATGACCTACACATGAGGCATCCATCCCATGAGCCACCAATTTGACAGGCCTGGTGTAAAACATTCAGTGGGCGCATTCACAAAATGGCTTAGGAATGAATGATTCCTGCCATAAGACGTTCCTTTCCTTTAAAGGTCCTGGACTTCAAGAATTCCCATTACCCTCCACCTAGAAACAAACAACCTACTCTCTAATAAACAATTTGGTTTCAGAAAAAAATTATCCTGTAATTTACAACTTCTTCACTGCAAAAACATATGGACTACAAATCTTGATCGGGGCAAAGCAATAGATGCAATCTACATAGACTTCTGTAAAGCTTTTGACTCAGTAGTACATGATAAACTTCTCCTAAAACTAAAATCCTACAGCATCTCAGGATCCCTCCACAATTGGATAATAGCTTTCCTATCAAAGAGACAAGTGGTCAAAATTGGCAATGCTCTATCAAATCCTGTTCCTGTCAAAAGTGGCGTTCCCCAAGGCAGCGTTCTTGGACCAACACCCTTCATATTATACATAAATGATCTCTGTGACCATATTACAAGTAATTGTGTTTTCTTTGCTGATGATGTCAAACTATTTAACACCACCAACAATACAGCTACCCTTCAAAAAGACCTTGACTTTGTATCCGAATGGTCTAAAACTTGGCAACTACAAATCTCAACCAGCAAATGCTCAGTCTTACATATTGGAAAAAAGAACCTAAACATGAAGTACAAGCTTGATGGACATTACCTTATAGATGACCCCTACACTGTAAAAGACCTTGGAGTTTTCATATCAAATGATCTAAATGCCAAAGCCCACTGTAACTACATCGCAAAAAAGGCCTTAAGAGTTGTAAACCTAATCTTGCGTAGCTTCTTCTCCAAAAACACTACATTACTAACCAGAACATATAAAACATTTGCTAGACCAATTCTTGTATACAGCTCGACTGTTTGGAACCCATACCACATTTCTGACATCAATACAATTGAACGTGTCCAGAAATATTTTACAAGAAGAGTTCTCCACTCCTCTGAATACAACAAAATACCTTATGCCACCAGACTTGAAATCCTGGGTTTAGAAAATTTAGTACTACGTCGCCTTCGACAAGACCTGAGTTTAACTTATAGAATCATCCATTACAAGTTCCTTCCTGTCAAAGACTACTTCAGCTTCAATCGCAACAATACATGAGCACACAATAGATTTAATTTTAATGTTAACCACTCCAATCTTGATTGCAGAAAATATGACTTTAGTAACAGAGTTGTTAATGCTTGGAATACACTACCAGACTCTCTGGTCTCTTCCCAAAATCCCCAAAGCTTCAACCAAAAACTGTCTACTATTGACCTCACCCCATTCCTAAGAGGTCTATAAGGGGCGTGCATAAGAGCACCAGCGTGCCTACCGTTCCTGTCCTAATGTTCCCTTTGATTGTATCCAATTCATATAGTTATTTCATGCTTATGCTTATATATATGCTTATATATTGTATAGTTATTTCTTGCTTATGCTTATATATACCGTTGTGACAAATAAATAAATAAATAAAGATCTCGTCCTTAGATTCTGGAAAAGACCTCTTCTTCCTTCTGGAGATTTCTCCTATCATTATCAGGTATGGCTATAATAAAGGTAGAAATTGTGCTGTGCTAATTTGTTATTTCCAAAATACCCCATTTTGGGTTCTGAAGAAGGTCCTGGATGAGAAGCAGAATATTTTCAAAGAAAGCCCAAATAAAGTCCAATTGAGTTTTGGGACAACCACGATTTGGATGATCTCCAGAGACATTAAATTCAATTTCCCAGCAACTTTTTTCCCGACAGGTGTGACATCCGTCTTCTCATCTCTGACCTCAATAAACCTTAATATGTTTTTATGAAAACCGCCCCATTTTTTGAAGATTTTTCCTCATTTTTCAAAATGTCTTTCTTAGGGTTCTTGTAATGTTCTCCTGATCTTTTGATTACATTTGGTCCTGGACTGTAAATGCATTTTATTGCTTCATGTCTGGATGACAAACCAATAATGACTCGGAATTCTCCAGGAATACAATTTCTTTCAGCCATTTCAACAATCAGAAGAACAGTCAAGTTTTTTTTTCTTTTAATAATTTTATTTCCCTTTAAATTACAGTGCCCCAGGTGGTCCACCTTATCCATGGACATGTACTCTTCTAAGGAAGGAAACAACACTTTCCGCACAATGGAGCAGCTATTTAATTACTCAGAAGGTAGGAACATCATGAAAACTATATTATATATATATACTTTCCTTTCCTTTCTGGGTATTACTGTTAACAAAATTCTGAATAGAATAGAATAGAATTTTTTTTATTGGCCAAGTGTGATTGGATACACAAGGAATCTGTCTTGGTGCATATGCTCTCAGTGTACATAAAAGAAAAGATACGTTCATCAAGGTACAACATTTACAACCCAAATGATGGTCAATATATCAATATAAATCATAAGGATTGCCAGCAACAAAGTTACAATCATACAGTCATAAGTGGAAAGAGATTGGTGATGGGAACAATGAGAAGATCAATAGTAGTGCAGATTTAATAAATAGTTTGACAGTGTTGAGGGAATTATTTGTTTAGCAGAGTGATGGCCTTCGGGGAAAAAACTGTTCTTGTGTCTAGTTGTTCTGGTGTGCAGTGCTCTATAACGTTGTTTTGAGGGTAGGAGTTGAAACAGTTTATGTCCTGGATGTGAGGGATCTGTAAATATTTTCACGGCCCTCTTCTTGATTCGTGCAGTATACAGGTCCTCAATGGAAGGCAGGTTGGTTCCTAATTCTTTGTGAGCTTATTCCAAAATTGAAACTCTATCACTGAATCCTAAGTTCCTATTGTCCATTTCCTCCTGAGGTTGGGGATTGCATTGGCATTTTATCACTGGAAGCTCCCAAGAAGAGATTAGACTGTCGTTTGTCAGAAAGGGTGTAGGGTCTCCTGCTTGTGTGTGTGTGTGTGTGTGTGTGTGTGTGTGTGTGTGTGTGTCGGACTTCCCAGAGCAAAATACAGGCTATAACATCTAACAATCATAAGCTAAAATACGCTAACTATCCATAAACTCCCATCCTCCGCTGGAACCTTAACACCCCTTTTACAAAAAAGAAATACAGATACAATTCTTACATTCTATTCATACATATTCAATAGTAAGCAAATGTTCCTTCTTCCAATATAGAATAGAATAGAATAGAATAGAAATTTTTTGTTGGCCAAGTGTGATTGGACACACCAGGAATTTGTCTTGGTGCATAGGCTCTCAGTGTACATAAAAGAAAAGATACAATTGATGGTCAATATATCAATATAAATCATAAGGATTGCCAGCAACAAGTTATAGTCATACTTTTATATACTTTTTATATACTTTTTTATATAATCATACTATTGCACTACCAATAGTCTAGCTGCTGATATTAGATTTGAAGTCAATTAGATATCTATCTATATCTGTATCTTGAATTGGGTCGCTAGCATATAGCTTTGTATAAAATTCTAAAAAGACCTTTTTGATCATATTCTGTTAATATACCTCTTTACCTTTATATTCTATCTTTCCAATAATACTTTTTTTTTATTTTTCTTATTGCATATGCTAAAGACCTGTCTAGTTTGTTAACTTTACAAACTTTACAAAACTTTACAAAATGTAATATGCTTAACATGTTGTAAAATGTAGTAAAATTTTCTAACTGCCCACCTCTCGCGCATCGTGGATTGGGTTTGGGGTGGGGGGGCGCTGGCTACCAGCTCTATTTGTCTGTTACAGCTGGGTGGTGTGGGGGGAGATGTGTGAGCTATTCTGGGACGAGGCTCTTTTGTTTGCAATCGCAGTATAGCACCATTTAGTTTCACTTACGTAACGTAAACTAAACTTATGCGCGAGCAACACAATTAGTATATTTTCAGAAATTTAAATTGTCACGGGAAATTTTATGAAAACCTAATGAAAATGTTTTTAAATAATGCTATGAAATATTTTTAAAAAGTCAATTAAATAAAAAAAAAAGGAACGTACTTCAGTATCGGACAAAACCCCTACCGCCCACCATGAAAGCTGGAACGCCCACTAGTGGGTGGTAGGGACCAAGCTGACTACCACTGGACTAGATGATCTACAAGGTCCCTTCCAACTCTGTTAATCTACCGTATATACTCGAATATAAGCCGATCCGAGTATAAGCCGAGGTCCCCAATTTTACCCCAAAAAACTGGGGTAAACTGGGGACTCGAGTATAAGCCGAGGGAGGGAAATGAGGCAGCTACCGGTCAGGGAAAGCCTCCCTCCCTCAGCCGAGAAGGCTGGCGGCTCCCCCGCCCCGCCCTCTCACTGCACCGGCAGGGCTTCCCCGCGCTAATGCAAAAGCCCACCAAGTTTGCACCATCCGGTATAATGTGAAAAAAAGAAAAAAAAAACTCGAGTATAAGCCGTATATACTCGAGTATAAGCCGAGGGGACGTTTTTCAGCACAAAAAACGTGCTGAAAAACTCGGCTTATACTCGAGTATATACGGTATTAATCTGTAAAACATTCAGTGGGTGCATTCACAAAATGGCTTCCGATGGAATCATTCATAAACTAAGTATTACAGAGAATATCAACACACTGACACCTGTCGCTTCCTGCCGGCCACATCCTCCCCGAATTGTCCTTTGGAAGGACACAAGGGATGGAGTCAACCTCTTTGTTCTTCTTTAATTAGAAAAAAAAAATAATTAGAGGCTAAAAGCATTTCTGAAATTGAAGGACAAGCAAGGTGGGGAACATAGTTTGCTATTCAAAATGAACATTTAAAATAATATTTTGAATTAATTATCAGGTTAAATAATTCCAGGGCAGCTTAGAGGACCACAGAGACTGAATATGGGCTAATGATCATCTGGTCAATCACAGGGAAAAAAACGTACCGGAGATTATTTTATTTATACATTCACAGACTGCCATTCAGAAAAAAAACAAATCTGTATGGATATAAGTTTCTAAAGCACATTCACATTTTTGCTTCTACTGTTATTGATCAAAATAATGACTTACTATAATTGCTTCCTTAGGTAGTGGTATGCAAGACGACTTCTCTGCTGCGATACATGGAAGACACGTGTAAGTATATTATGATACAAAATATTCTGCCTCTTTTTAATATTAAGAATAAAGAATATTTTAATCTGGGAAGCGGGTGGGCCTTCCTACAGTATGTATGTATTTCACTAAAAAGGACTGATTCTCTTTTTCTTTCCTTGTGTTATTAGGATACAGGACGAATTTCGAATTCCTCTAAATCCTGCAAGTGTTTTTGAATTGGTCTACTTGCCTTTCAATACTAGTGAAATTGCTCCAAATGTTTCTAAAATAACTGAATTTTTTTCTTCTCCTTATGATCAACTGTTTGATAATTTAACACGAAATCTTCTCAATGGCTTCATTGCCCTTATTTGCATTTTAGGCCTGGTGGGAAATGGAATGACAATTTATCTCCTGGCCTTTTCCATTAAGAAGAATCCTTTCACCACTTTCATCCTGAATCTCTCCATTGCAGATTTTGGGGTCATCACATCCCTCATTACTGCAACTATATTTTTGTCAGTGTTTACTTTGAGTCACCAAACATACCTTATCAATGCCTTTTTCTTCTTACTTTTTGAGTTCTTTTTCTTCACCTATTCTGCCAGCCAGTTTCTGCTGACGGCCATCAGCCTGGACAGGTGTGTGGCTGTTCACTTCCCACTCTGGCATCGCTGCCATCGTCCTCCATATTTATCCAGACTTGTTTGTGGCCTCATCTGGATCCTCTCCTTCCTGCTCACTGCGGTGCACTTCATTCTCCACCAGACCAGAACCTATGGAAGTTCACCTTTGCTTTACCAGCTGATTGTGAATGGTTTACTTTGTACACCTCTCATGGTTGTGTCTTCTGTGACTCTCTGGATTTATATAAGCTCTAAAATGCAACGCAATCAAAGGAAACTGCTCACCACCATCTTGCTGGCTCTCCTCTTCTTTCTCCTTTTTTCTCTCCCAATGTATGTCTTTCACGTCATGGAATATTTTGGTTCCTATAATCCCCTCCTCATGACCATTGGGGTAGGATGTGCCACTCTCAACAGCAGCATCAACCCTCTTCTTTATTTTTTAGTGGGGAGGACTAAGAGGGGAAAGGATCAGTCCAGAGCATCTTACAAGGTTGCTCTGCAAAGAGTCTTCAGGGATGAGAAGGGAAGCATGGAAGAGCAGGAAACCATGAGTGAAAGCCAATTGTGAAGAGTCATAAATTTGCATATGCAATATTTTAAGGTAGAAGTTTATTATGGATATCACATGTGCTTTCCTTAAGAACATACAGATGTGATCAAATTTACTGAGCAAAGTACTTAACAACAAAAACTATGTAAACAGGAAGCGTTGCTGTGTCCTCATTTTTCAATCCGAAGAACTTGTTTAATGGGAAATGTTGTAGTTGAAATGTTTTATCTGTTTAACACAAAATACGACATTTTTGATCTTGAAAAATTTCAGACATAGTATCATTCAATTATCTTTTATAATAAGTTTATTATTAATCATCATTCATTAGTGGCTTTGTTTTTTTACTAAATATATATAGCTTCTGTAATAATGTCATGTTCATGGACTGTATATTGGAGGTGGTGACCCTTTGAGAGCTGTATACAATGACATTTCATTTTAATGTATGCCGATTAGTGTACATTCAAAGCGTCAATAAAGTTATTCTATTCTGTTCTGTTCTGTTCTGTTCTGTTCTGTTCTGTTCTGTCCTGTTCTGTCCCATCCCGTCCCTTCCCGTCCCGTCCCGTCCCATCCCATCCCGTCCCCTCCCTTCCCATCTCATCTCATCTCATCCCATCCCATCCCATCATATCCTATTATTAATAATAAGCCTGCTCTCCCGCCATTCTTTTAGGGTGATTTCAAGTCAGAGGTGCTATTCAGCTAGTTTGGACTGGTTATGGCATCCGGGTAGGGAAATTTTTTGACTGGTTTGGAGAACCAGTAGGGAAAATTTTGATTGCCCCCACTCACCTGCCCCCTCTCCTCTCACCTCTCCTATATTCTGTTGTTTCTTAGCTCAGCTGATTCGCGTGGCAGACGGGCTTGTTGCACTTCAGCTGAGCTAAGAAACAGCTGATGATCGGTCTTTGTCTCATTTCCCCTCAGCGGAAGTAAGAAACAGAAAAAGCAAGCAAACACAATAGAATAATAAACCGACACTTTTTGCCGCTTTTTTCCTATCCGTTCGGCAGCTCTTAACTAGCTTAAAGGAGATGTCTGGGCGTTCAGCCAAGTGCAATTATCACCTCATTAGGAGGCCCTCGTAAAATGTTGCAAAGCTGCAAACCAGCTCAGCGCTTGAGAAACTCATAGAATATCGCCGGTCAAAACTCCCTGCTTTACTCCAGATGGTTTGTTTGTCTGGACGGGTGAGTTAGAATGGTCTCTTCTTCCCCCACCTTCCTTTCTACTTTCTTAGAAACAGAAAGCCACAGGGCTAATCTGGAAGGGAATCACTGTGCCGGACCATTGAAAAGTGCAGGTGGTGGTCATTCCCCCTCTTTCTGCTTCTCCGGGTTTCCTCCGGAGCAAAATCAGAGACCCTCTTTCAGTGAAGATTTCTCTGTGTCTTCTAATTTTCTTTCAGAGCAGAACAACAACAACAACAAAAACCTCTTCCTATTAAGCCTTTTCCAGTTCTTTATTCCAATTTTTCTCCTGGAGCAAAAGAAAGCCCTTTCTAGTGCAAGGGTCTCCAACCTTGGCAACTTTAAGCCTGGTGGACTTCAATTTCTAGAATTCCCCAGCCAGTTTGCTGGCTGGGGGATTCTGGGAGTTGAAGTCCACCAGGCTTAAAGTTGCCAAGGTTGGAGACCCCTGTTCTAGTGAAATCTTCCCTGTGTGTTTATTTTGATTGTCCTCTGGACTGGAGCAAAATCATCTGGTGGCAGGCCTTAAGTAACAATCCCGCACTTATTTTACTCCATGCATGAGCCACCCACTCAGTGGTGGGTTGACCCCGATTCGGACTGGTTCTATAGAATCAGTAGTAAAACCAGAGGGAGGCTCCGCCCACCAACTCCGATGTCATCAGAAAGCTTCTGCGCATGTGCAGAAGCGTGTGTGCACACGAGCAAAGCAAATGCATACATGGGGCTCCATTGCGAACCGGTAATAAAGGTAAGTAGAACCCACCCCTGTACCCACTATTTAATTTACCACTTCTGTCTGTGCTTCTTTCCCGAACTGTATACTTGTCTCCCCACTCCCTTCCCCCTCCCTCCCTCCCCCCCCTCCCCCCCCCTCTCTCTCACACACACACACACAGGTCCATGGTAAAATTGTCTTCTATAAAAACAGAAAGGTCAGGGACCATTGAATTAGACCATGCAGGATTCTCCCTACAGAAGAGCCCTTTTAAGGATTATATATTAATCAAAATATATTAATGTATTAATATATATTATATATTTTATTATATATTAATATAATATTATATTAACATATTAATATAAATATAATATTAATATATTAATATATTTATATTAATTATATTAATATATTAATATTAATTATATCAATATATAATATATTAATATATATTAATATATATTAATATATATTAATATATATTAATATATATTAATATATTAATCGAAAGGTAAAGGGACGCGGTGGCTCAGGGGCTAGGATGTTGAGCTTGTCGATCGAAAGGTCGGCAGCTCAGCGGTTCGAATCCCTAGCACTGCCGTGTAATGGGGTGAGCTCCCGTTACTAGTCTCAGCTTCTGCCAACCTAGCAGTTTCAAAAGCACGTAAAAATGCAAGTAGAAAAAATAGGGACCACTTTTGGTGGGAAGGTAACAGCATTCCGTGCACCTTTGGCGTTGAGTCATGCCGGGCACATGACCACGGAGACGTCGTCGAACAGTGCTGGCTCTTCGGCTTTGAAACAGAGATGAGCACCGCCCCCTAGAGTCGGCAACTACTAGCACGTATGTGCGAGGGGAACCTTTACCTTTACCTTATTAATCGAAAAGCAACTAACTTAGCTCTGATCCTAAATGCTAAAGCTATTACACATAAAAAAAAACAGAGGAGCTGTGATCAACTATCAGAGCCACATTTTGGATCTGAGTGGAGGGCCTGGGAAAGAAGTCAGAATAACAAAATAACGCTTAGAAGGGACTTTGGAGGGAGCGTATGCCATTTCAGAGAAATGGCTGTCCAGTCTTTTCTAAAAACCTCCAGTGATCAAGCACCCAGAACTTCTGGCGACAAGCAGTTCCATTGGTTAATTGTTCTTGTTGTAGAAAAGACAAGACACAAGCCAGCTCCTCTGGGAAGGAAGGGTTTATTATATATGCGCAGGTTCAAGTACAGAACAAGGCTGTAAGTCTGAACAAATTAGGGGATTTCCAGCCAGGCTTTATATACCTTATAGCTACGTGCAAGCAGCAAATATGTTATCTCAGCATGTTACATTCCATATATGGGTATAGTTCCAAGAATAACAGAAATGGGGAACTGATATTATATCAGGGGGTCACACAGACAAGTTTACAGTTATGGTAAAGCATAATATCTGCAACGGCAGCAGGATGTGGTTATCTGAGCACAGCATATTTCTGGGTGGTAGGGGGTATATGGTCCACCGGAGGCAGCTGCTTATCTGTTTCAGCTGACAAGGCTTTTTGCTTGACCAAAGATGTTTCTTTCAGAACAAGGCCTACTGCTTGATACCTGTCTGTTTGGTTCTCATATTCCTTTACCAACCCACCTTATTCCCCCCTTTGTTACTCATCTCAAGGCAGAAGAGTAACATACCCTTCATCGTTTACCTCTGAGGTCATGTGTCCTAGCTGCCACATGGCCATAACCTGAGCCGTAGCGTTTCTTTGGCTATCAAGGATAAGCTGTTGGATATAGTGCGCACAAAGATTGGTAGTACACAAGGAATGAGGACACAACCAGCTGCAATAAGGCCTATGAGGGCCATGATTGCCTGCAAGCCAGGTAATTTCGGGAACCAACTACCAAGACTTCCTTGAGATTCACTCCTTTGTGCCATACTTGGTCGGGGTTATATGTAAGCTGTCTTAGCTCAGTGGTTAACTGCTTGATTACTGTACCTGTCTCATCGATCTGCAGACAACAGTTAGACAGATTGAATTTACCACATACTCCTCCTTCTTTGGCTAGAATGTAGTCCAAGGCTAGTCTATTTTGGTATACTGCTGTCCTTAATCTATCTGTGGTATCTGATAGCACGTTGAGGGCAGTGCTGATTCGTATGCCAGCCATGTCTAATATTGCCTGCAAACGTATGAGACGGTTTAACAAATAGACAGGAGTCCGGTAGCCCCAGGATCCATCCTCGGCCCATGTTGCTCTACCATAAGTACATACAATTCTCTCATTGGTCCAGATTTGCAAATCGGAGGTGTCCTTTTCCTCATATTCTGCTAGATTTTTACATGGGAAGGATGAAAATGGTGAATCAGGGTGTGTTCCATCCATTTTGTAGGCTGGAAATAAGCCTCTTTTAGTCCTTTGTCCCAGATGTTCATATACTGGTACCCCCAATACTTGTCTTGCTTGAATGGGTAAAAGGAAAAATGATGGCTTAATCCAGCCTAGAATGCAGGAGCCTGACCAATTAAAGGGAAGCTGTTCATAAGCCAGCCGTCCACAAATCCAATACATGTTTTCTGGGGCCTTCCATATATTAGATGGGTTGGATGAATTGAGGTAGGATAGAAAGGTGGTATTGAATTTGTCAGGCTGTGACGAGTTACCTGGTGATTGCCATCTTGTATAGGTTATATCCCAGGAACCGAGACATATCAGGTCTCCTACCTTAGTGGTCCCATTGCAGTAAATCAATTGTTTCCTACCAGGTTTGTAGTCAGCGTCCAGATGATGTCCTGGCTCTCATGTCTGGCTGTGATGTTTCCTGCTACCGACATGTTATTATACATTGAGGGGGCTGCCTCTGTTGCTTCCCAGGGCCATTGTTCCCCCATGTTAGTACCTCCACACACAAAACAGTTCTTAACAGTCAGAGTCTTGGCTATATCCTCTGCCATCTCTATAAACAGGTTTCTAGCATAGGGACTAATATCCACTGGGTTCTTTTCCATTTCCCTGAGCTTATCATATATTGTCCACCCTAGTGATTTGACCTGTCCTTCATAGACAGTCTCAACCTTAATAGTCAGATACGCCATGGGATCCATGCCCTGGCCATCGATGCCAAACGATAGCTCATCATGGAGGGATATGATTGTGCTACCTCCATTATCATAGCATTTCCATTTCCCTTTCGGAAGGATGTGATGTATGGACACCCTTTGTACCCGCCTCCAGTATACTCACACACACGCCCATCCGCTACATTGGGTGGTTCCTGCACAGGGTAGCCAACTGTCCGGAGTACCATGCCAGCCCTTTGTGTTTACCTCACACAGGTATTTGTGGTTGAAATAATATGTTTTCACCCATGCATCAGACCCACATTTTGTACTCCAGCCATACGAGAGCGCTTTGCATCGTCAAACCTCAGCACTGCGGGGCGGTTGTTACCCTTCAGGATCGTGGTATGGTTGATATACCATAGCCTACCTCCTCCTTGTGGCTCTGGTCTGTACCAAGCTTTTGGCAATCCGGTATATAATGTAAAGTTAAGGCGGATGGGTGTTGTAGGATTATAACAGACTAGCTTCTGGTTTTCTTTACAGTAACTGTACATAGTTTTGTTATGCACACAATTCTGTTTCATGGGTTTGCAATTCCTAGGAGCCTGTGTATGGTAGACTAAGGTGTTGATAAGCATCTGTCCTATTTTGGCTTTTGTTATACAGGGCGAACAGGTGTCGTCAGTCTTTTGTGTGGGACGCACCTGTACCTTCTTCCTTGGGCTACTGGTACTCATGCCTAGGAGGACACGCCGGTTTAAAGAGGTAGTCGGTGTCGGCGGCCTCCGTTCGACTGGTGAGGGTGAGGTAGGGAGCGATGTGGGAGACGTCCCCGGTTGTGGGGGGTTTGATGGGAAGCTAACAGTGGCCCTAGCTTTCCTTATTTCCTGTATCTTCTTCTCCAGTATGGTTTCAGGTTCTGTTAGCAAGTCATCAAAGACTGTTAGGGACTTTCCTGGTAGCACCTCAAACCCCTGAAGGTGGTGGCCTACCCCGCTCCTTGCTGCAGGGGCCGGTGTAGCCGGCAGCCGGTAGCAACTTACACCCTTAGGCCCCTGACACCTGTGATACATGTGCAGGTGGTTTCCTCTGGGGTGGACAAAGAGGCATGACGTGAGGTTAAACAGGGTACAATCTCTAGGGACTCTACGCCAGTATGATACTTCCCCCTGCTGAGTCATACATTCCGTGCAAAGCCCTAGGTTTTCTAGGTCCTCTAGGTCTCTTTTATGCCGTTTTTGTTTTGGAGGTCTGGGCCGTCTCTTGGGGCCTGCATCCGTGGTGTGACCACGTATATGCGGATCGCTTCGTATAATACAGGTTCCATCCCAACCCGTTTTCAGTTGGGTCACCATCGTAATGCGATCCCAGCCCCAGAACAAGGGTGGACCACAATCAAGTGTTATTGGTACTATTCCTTTATACTGCGCTGACAGGCACATCCCTCTTCTGAGCACGTATCCCACATACCGACAGGCCTCAGGGTTTATCGGCCGTCGCACACGACAGGCTTCCGTTGCAATTTTGTCAAACACTCGTGGGTGCTGGCACGGGTGTGGTAATGTCCCTGTCCAGCATTCAGGAGTGAAGGTCAGAGGTGGAGGTCCCCCACAATCACCGATGCCGATGGCATAAGACTGGGTGATTCTGGGTCTGTCCTCAGGGGGGCTCCATTGTCCCATGTTACGGACACAGACATTATTGTTTTCGCCAGCGCTATAACCATAAGTAATAGTAGCAATCTGTTGATCTCTGCCTTCATCCCTGTTCTCAGCACGCTGTGTACTTGCCGTTCTAACAGTTGGGCACAGTTTAAGAGTATAATAGGTGGTATCTCCCACCACCAGGTAGTGCCCCAACACATCCTCTATGACTTTGATATCACACTCTAGAGTACACCCGGTACACAATACACAATCAATACAGTGCGAACAGCAACAACATCCACAAAGACAAGGGCAGAACCAACACATAGGTCTTGCGGTCCGATCTTCTCCCGTGAGTAGAAGGTCAGCTTCGGAGTGACCTGTCAGGGTCTTCACTACTGTGCGTAGGGAACTCTATTGCCGGTAAGAGTTCTGCAGAGCAGCGGCAGTGAGATGGCGTCTCAGGGTCCTGAGGTGTCCCTTCCGTATTTTAAGACGTACACAAGACACACAAACAGTCCAAGCACTACAATAGTAATCGCTAAATGGGCATAA
This sequence comes from Ahaetulla prasina, assembly GCF_028640845.1. NCBI lineage: Eukaryota > Metazoa > Chordata > Lepidosauria > Squamata > Colubridae > Ahaetulla > Ahaetulla prasina. The sequence goes on from NC_080541.1 coordinate 8,612,947, forward strand.
AGCATTTGCAGGAGATTTGGGGATGGATTGTTACTATGGATCGGCCTCGGTCTCAGATTGTATGGGTGTCCACCGGTTGTACAGTCCATTGTTGGTCTGCTGCTTTCTTAACTCTAGTCCAATGTATCCATGATTTCGATTCAGCAATCTTAACAGCAAGAGGGATGACATGATTACAACGTCGGCCCTTTCCATCTCCTTCCAACTGCTCCTTTTTCCAATGCTTCACCCACACCCTATCCCCAGGTTGGAAGGAGTGACATTGCGTGATGATTCTGGGTGGGGATTGTTCCAACACATAGCTTCTTAGTTTTGTCACCTGTTTATTTAATTCCTGTACCATCTCCATGGTCCAAACACCCCCCTTATGTCCCAAATCTGGCCACCCAGCTAAGTTTCTTCTCAGCAACACCGCGCCGACCATACATCAACACAAAAGGTGACAACTTATGTTGTCTTCTGGGTGCACTCCTGACTGCATACAGTGCTAAGGGCAAGGCGTCTGGCCACTTTAAGTGTGTTTCAGCACATATTTTAGTTATTTTCTCTTTTAGGGTTCTGTTCATTCTTTCTACTGTGGCGCCTCCTTGTGGGTGATAGGCACTATGGAATCGCCACTTTATCCCCACAGCTTGGGCTAAGGCCTGGTTTATGTGATGTACAAACTCCGCCCATTATCTGAAGAGATAAAGGACGGGTTGCCAAACCGGGTATCACCTCTTTTAACAATAGGCGGCCACCTCCGTGCTTGTTTTGATTTTGTCGGAACGCTTCTGGCCAACCAGTATACATATCCACCATTACTAACATAGCTTTGTATAGGCCACATCTAGGCATATCGGTGAAGTCTATCATGATGGAATCCATGGGGAAATACGACTGGGGAATTGTTCCCGGAGGGATTATAGGACCTTGTCTAGGATTTACTTTAGCACATACTTCACATTGAGTTGTTACCCTTGCTACAATACCAGCTAACCCATCAATATAATAGTCTCTGCCTAGCGCAGTTTCAAGAGCGGTCTTTCCCATATGGGTAGTTTCATGAGACATTTGTACTAGAGGCCAGGCCGCTGAGGCTGGCACATATATTCTGCCATCACCTAAGGTATACCAGCCGTCCTTGAGGTCAGCTTTTAGGTCGTTTACTGCCTTTGCACATTCCGCCTGGGAGTATGAGGGCTTAATAGTGGGTGGGATAACACTTAAATCCTGGGCAATAAGAATGGACAGGTCTGGGGTGACGTCATCCCTAAGGGCCGCAGGCGGCGCCTCCAGATCAGCAGCTCTATTTCCAAGGGCTACCCTATCATCACCACGTTGATGTCCCTTGCAATGCATCACTGACACTTTCTTAGGTTTCTTTACTGCATCAATGAGATACTGAATCAGGTGTCCATGTTGAATGAACTTGCCTGCCGAATCTCTAAATCCTCTTTCCTTATACACTGCCCCGTGGGCGTGCAACGTCAAAAAGGCATACTTGCTATCTGTCCACACGTTCAATGTCTCGTCCTCCGCCCTGTTCAGAGCTCGTATCAGAGCCCACAATTCAGCAACCTGCGCACTCCTCTTACTTCCCAGCGGTCCACTTTCTATTACTCTACTGTCATCAACTATTGCATATCCTGCTACTCTTTTGCCCTCATGCATGTAACTGGACCCGTCAGTGTACCAGTTATACTTTGCGTGTGGTAAGGGGATGTCTGATAGGTCTGGTCTGGTGGAATATACATTATCCAACACATGCAGACAGTCATGTTCCAGGGTTGTCTCAATTGGTAACAGAGTTGCGGGGTTGAGACGCGTGGACACATGAAGTCTGACGTGTGGGTTTTCAATCATCATGGCCTGGTATTTCACCAGCCTCTGGTTACTGATCCACAGATGTCCTTTGTTATCCAACACCGATTGGACCGCATGTGGGGTGTGCACGCTAATGGCGCATGAAAGCGTCAATTTATTACAATCCTGCAACAATTCAGCTATGGCTGCTAAGACTTTCAAACAATGGGGCCACCCTTTCGCCACTCCGTCAAGCTGCTTTGACAGATACGCAATCGGCCGTTGCCACGCCCCTAACTGCTGAGTCAAAACACCTAAGGCTATGTTCTGTTTTGTATCCACATACAGGTTAAAGGGTTTTTCTAGGTTTGGCAATGCCAACGCTGGAGCCCTAGTCAATTCCTTCTTTATCTCTTTGAATGCTCTACTTTGTTCCTCAGTCCAGACAAACTCATCAGAGTTGCCCCCCTTTGTAGAAGCATAGAGGGGCGCTGCCAATAACGCGAAATTGGGGATCCAGATTCTACAAAAGCCTGCTAGCCCTAGAAAGCCTCGCAACTGTCTCCTTGTCGTGGGCTCTGCTATAGCCAACACTGCCTCCTTCCGTTCAGGGCCTAACGACCTTTTTCCTTGTTCAATGTCGTAGCCTAAATACCTCACCCGTTGCTTTACTAACTGAGCCTTGTTCCTCGACGCCCTATATCCACACTCTACCAAGAGAACAAACAAGGCTTTGGTGTTTTCCCAGCATAAGTCCTCAGTCTGCCCAGTAACCAGCACATCGTCCACGTATTGTAACACTGTGTCTCCCTTTTGTCTAGGTACATAATATTGTAAATCCCTTCCTAGTGCCGTTCCGAACAGGGTGGGTGAGTTCTTGAACCCTTGGGGTAGGCGTGTCCAGGTGTATTGTAGTTTAGTTCCCGTGGTCGGGTTTTCCCACTCAAATGCAAACAACGGCTGGCTCACGGGGTGTATTGGGATCGTGAAAAACGCATCCTTTAGATCTATGACCGAAAACCACTTGGCTTTAGGCGGGATCAGGCTTAGTAATGTGTATGGGTTCGGGACAGCCGGATGGATCGTCACTGTGACGTCATTAATAATCCTAAGATCCTGTACCGGCCTAAAGGAGACCCCATCCGGTTTCCTTATGGGTAAGATCGGGGTGTTCCAGGGTGACTGGATAGGGACCAAGATACCTGCCTTCAGGAATTTCTGGATAATTTCGTAAATGGCTGTGAGCGCTTCGCGCGAACACGGCCTTTGCCTTATGTGTACCGGTGTGGCGTATGGTTTCACTTCCACGATCACTGGCGGATGGTGAGCGGCAAACCCAGGAGGGTTATCTTCAGCCCATAGCTCTGGCACGCCAAACTCCTCCCATTTCCTGTCCTCTGTAGCCTGTGCCACCATTAGCCTCCATACGGCGTCAGGATCGTGGCTGACAGTGATACTTTGTTTACCCTCATTGAAAGATATGGTGGCTCCCAATTTGCTAAGCATATCCCTGCCCAGTAACGGAATAGGGCATTCAGGTATGTAGAGGAACTCATGTTGGAGTTTTGATCCCTTATACGTGCATGTTACTGGCTGGAGGACCTGCCTTTCCACTACCTGGCCCGACACCCCTTGTACCCTTATTTGGTGTATCCCTGGTGCAGTGATCGGATTATTCACTACAGATCTCCCCGCACCGGTGTCTACTAGGAAGGTTGTCTGTTGGCCCCCAATATTCATAGTAACCAATGGCTCAGGCGGGGCCTGCTCCAAGCCTGGTCCCCGTCAGTCCGACCATCCTGTTCCCACTAAACCAATCTCTTCCACAGCTTCCATTACTACCATACGCTCTACCTCTTGAGCCCCTGACTCCTCGGCTACCAAACCCTCTTCCCCGGAGGGGACCGGTGGTGGTACTGGGACATAACCTCCTCTTCCTATCGCACCCCTGCCTCTTCCGGTTTGCCTAAACCCAGGCCTGTATCCTCTCATTCTGCGACTTGGCAATAACCGTCGTGGGCATTCTCTTTGCCAATGTCCTTCCGCTCCACAATGCGCACATTGGTTCGGACCCAGGGTTCGTCCTCCTTGCAGCGCCACTGCTAACAATTCCGTTTTCTTATGCATCCGAGCGTCCCTTTCTTTCTTCTCCACCTTGTCCCTATTCACAAACACTTTCCTAGCTACTTCCAACAATTCAGTAGTATTCTTCCCTAGAGCTCCCTCTAGCTTTTGCAACTTCTTCCTGATGTCTTCATAACGATCCGCTATAAACCTTTCGTTAAGCATGCGCACATTCTCCGGTTGCCTAGGGTCAACCTGCGTATACAGCTCATACGCTTCGATCAGCCTTTGCAGAAAGCTTTCTGGGCTCTCATCCGCCCTCTGCATGATCAAGGAAGGCTTAGACATGTTGACCGGAGGCTTCCCTGCCCTTCTCAACGCTTCCACAGTCAGGGTTTGGTACTCTCTCAACGCGTCATTTGATTTGCCTCTTTGGGATCCCATCCGGATCCCGATCAGGGGCCCGAACCGCCAGTTCGGTCCCACGTCCGCCATATTAGGGAACCGTTCCCTCATACAGGTCCTAACCGCTGCTTTCCACTTTTCCCTTTCCTCAGGTGTCAACAGTGCATTCAACAACTGCTGCACATCCTGCCAATTGGGATTATGGGTTTGCATGATGGTTTGAAACAGGTCAGCCATTTCCGTCGGCTTACTGGACAATGGCCCATAATGCTGTTTCCAATTCAGGAGGTCAGTTGTCGAAAAAGGAACGTACTGAAAGCATGGTCGGTACTCAACTACTCCCTGGGGATTCACTACTTGCTGATCCATTTGCCTTAACGGTGCCACAAACTCATCCTGGGCTGCAGCGGCTGCCGCTTCTGCCTTGGCGGCTGCTGCCCTAGTTGTTACCCCTACTGCTGTAGCCGCGGCTCCTTCTTCCTCGTTTTCCACTTCCGGGTCCTCTTCCACCCTCTCTGACTTTGGTGGTCTTCCCCTCTTTGACTGCTTTTTCGCTTTTGGGCGAACCACTGGCTCCCCATCGGCTCCCTCGGCCTGGTCATCTTCATCCCCTGCCTGTGGCTGAGGTGGGGGTGGCGCTCCCGGGTGCGGCGGGGGTGCATATGGCGGAGGTCTCAGGATAGTTTCCTCCTCCTGGGCCAATATCTGCTTTTTGGTATCTGATACCTTCGTTTCAGATACTTTCACATCCTTCACTCGCTTAGTGGCTACATCCAACCTTTTTCCTTTCCCTTTCCTTGGCGGCTACACATAACCGGACCATCTCAGCCTGACACTGCAACAGGTCATCAGCCTGTTCATCCACTGCATTAGACCACTGGTCAATGTATGGGAACTGATTTGGGTATTTTTCCTCATTTGCCGCTATCAGGTTCCATAGGTCACTGATAGTCTGGCACTTAAACGAGCCCTCGGTTGGCCAGCCCGTTCCCAGGTGTGGCCACTGTTTTTGGCACAGGTATTTCAGGCGTTCTCTGGTCACTGGGGGGTAGGGAACCTTGTACTGTGTTTTGTTGTAATATTTCTCGAACCCTTTCAGCATGCAAGCCAAGGGGGTGCTTGGCGTGCTACTACCTCCACCCATCCTAACAACACTGCCAACGGCCCGTAGCGCCGGACGTTCCAACGGTCGCTAAGCGGAAACCGCGTTGGCTTAACCACCCACACAGCTTAACCGGACTTCGTTAGGACAGCCGTCCCGAGTCCAGGGGGGTGATCGGGCCCCCTCTTCTGTCTTCAACTGAGACAGGTACACAAACAGTTTACATATACTCGCCTGCGGCGTCTTCACACACCCGTCCTGGCCAGGATTCGGTTCAGACCACCGTTCCTTCCCGCAGGGGTTCTTGGACTAGCCGTCAGCACCGTCGACCCCGCCGAGGTGTCACTGCCGTCTCCCGGAGGACGGGCCCCCGTGGCGCCTGGAGAATGTTCAGGAGTGACCCCTGGGTGGGCCCGAGGGGTCGGGCTGCCCTCAACGAGATGTCGTCTCGCTTAGCGTCCTGCCGCGGTCGCCATGAAGCTGTTGTAGAAAAGACAAGACACAAGCCAGCTCCTCTGGGAAGGAAGGGTTTATTATATATGCGCAGGTTCAAGTACAGAACAAGGCTGTAAGTCTGAACAAATTAGGGGATTTCCAGCCAGGCTTTATATACCTTATAGCTACGTGCAAGCAGCAAATATGTTATCTCAGCATGTTACATTCCATATATGGGTATAGTTCCAAGAATAACAGAAATGGGGAACTGATATTATATCAGGGGGTCACACAGACAAGTTTACAGTTATGGTAAAGCATAATATCTGCAACGGCAGCAGGATGTGGTTATCTGAGCACAGCATATTTCTGGGTGGTAGGGGGTATATGGTCCACCGGAGGCAGCTGCTTATCTGTTTCAGCTGACAAGGCTTTTTGCTTGACCAAAGATGTTTCTTTCAGAACAAGGCCTACTGCTTGATACCTGTCTGTTTGGTTCTCATATTCCTTTACCAACCCACCTTATTCTCAGTGTCAGGAAGCTTCTCCTAAGTTTGAGGTTGCTTCTCTCTTTGTTCAGTTTTCATCCATTGCTTCTTGTTTTGCCTTCGGCTTCTTTGGAAAATACATTGCCCCCCCTTCTTTATGGTAATCCCTTAAAAGCCTGTTGCCTATCACACTCTTGGGCAAAGCATGTGAGCCATTTCCTCCATTCAGTGGTCCCTGAAAGTACATCTATAGTATGTAGATAATAAAGTTGAAAAAAGGTGAACAACAGTTTTACAAAACTATAGATATGTTGAGGCTGGGTGTGAGAAGAAATGCTGGGAGGGGAGGGGCCACGCGAGGCACCCCTTGACATGAGTGACATTGAGTTGGACATGCCCACCCAGTCACATGCCCACCCAGCCACACCCACCCAGCCACATGACCACCAAGCCACACCCACCAAGCCACGCCCACAGACCCAGTAGGGAAAAATTTTGAATTCCATCCGTTTCAAGTCCGTATTTCTAGTTGGCACCAACCTCACCTGGCAAAATTCTGGAATAGAAGAACCTTAGTAATCTCTCCTTTTCATTCGCAAACCTCTTTTGGGTTTTTATTCTTAATTTTGTATGGCGGTTTTTGGAATAGAAGGATTCTTTAAGGGTTTGCTATGAGAGTATGGGTGTGGGTGTCGAGAGATTGATTGATAGATAGATAGATAGATAGATAGATAGATAGATAGATAGATAGATAGATAGAAAGATAGATAGATAGATAGATAGATGATATAGATAATGATGATAGACAGACAAATGATAACTAGACAAATAGAGATGGTATAGAGATATAGTTATAGATGATAGAAATAGAGATAGAGATAAAGATAGTGATAGAGATAGAGATGATAGTGGTAGAGACAGAGATACAGACATATAGATGTAGCTGTAGATACTATAGTTAGATATAGATTATACTTTTTCAAAATATTTTTGCACTTTATGTATTTTATAATTGTTCATCTTTTGTTTGCATTCTAGTCTTTTTATTCTGGTCTATGACCAAAGGTAAAATTTACCTTGATTTGTGTTACGGAATTGGACACCTGTTTGTAGGAGGGAAGGCCTCTTTCTCAAGGAGCTAAAAGGCAAATTAGCTTTGAGTCCTTGTTGTGGAGAAAGAGGCTGAGAAGGGATCCTCTCTAAAACCTGCATAGGGTTTATCTGATAGAGATGCAGAGTGTACTTTAGTCTGGCAAGATTCCTGTCTCTACGCAAACAGCAATAAAGAAGCTATTCTAAACAAATTGTTGTACTGTACTTGATTTCGTGCACTTGATAGTTATGCCCAGCAGCTGCATCATGAATTATTTTCTTTTGGGAAGTCTGCGGGCAAAGGGAAAGGCTTGCCAGCTTGGAAACAGCTCTTGGAGCTGAAGGTCAGCTGGATGGTAATAGAATCTGGAACTGCCACCATCAGTGTCAACGTGCAAGAACATAGATGGACATTAGATGGGTGAAAGCAATGATTCTTATCTAGGATTCCATCCACTTAATGACTTGAGTGATGATTTAACAACTGCAACTGGAAGTATTTATAAGAATATACAAATATATTTTCTTCCGTATAGACCTAAAATGTAAAGGTTCCCCTCGCACATATGTGCTAGTCGTTCCCGGCTCTAGGGGGTGGTGTTCATCTCTGTTTCAAAGCTGAAGAGCCAGTGCTGTCCGAAGACGTTTCCGTGGTCATGTGGCCGGCATGACTCAATGCCAAAGGCGCACGGAATGCTGTTACATTCCCACCAAAGGTGGTTCCTATTTTTCTACTTGCATTTTTTACATGCTTTCGAACTGCTAGGTTGGCAGACGCTGGGACAAGTAACGAGAGCTCACCCTGTTATGTGGCACTAGGGATTCGAACCGCTGAACTACCGACCTTTCGATTGACAAACTCGTTGTCTTAGCCACTGAGCCATCGCGTCCCTCCATATAGACCTACATTGTTCTTAACTTAGATTTTGTGAATCTCCATTGAAAGTCACAGACATTGAAAGTCACTAAGATACTAATGGTCATTCTTCAGGTTTTAAACTGATACAACTGCTGTTATTAGCTAAAAATAATTTACTGAACTATTGAATAAAGAAACTGCAGAAGAAAAAAGGGATGTTAATCAGCAAATTCTCTAGGAAGGAAAACTTGTGTGGGTACTTTCACTTTCAAGAGGAACGCACAAAACAGAAGGTCAAAATCTAGGCTAAAATCCAAAGAGCCAAGCAAGATTTGTCCGCCAGTCCAAAGGGTCAGAATTTCCAGAGGGGGTGGGGGGGATAGTTTACACAAAAAATACACTAGAACAACACACCAGGACAGCAGACGAGATAATTGTTTCCAACACAGAAACTGGACTGGTCATCACCCTGACTTAACTCAGATTATCATTTCCTTACAGATGACCCCCACCCTGTTAAAGACCTTGGAGTTTTCATATCCAATGATCTAAGTGCCAAAGCCCACTGCAACTACATCGCAAAAAAGGCTCTAAAAGTTGTAAACCTAATTTTGCGTAGCTTCTTCTCCAAAAACTCTACACTACTAACCACAGCATACAAAACATTTGCAAACTCTCCTGTCTGGAACCCATACCACATCTCTGACATTAATACAATTGAACGCATCCAGAAATATTTTACAAGAAGAGTCCTCCACTCCTCTGAAAACAACAAAATACCTTATCCCACCAGACTTGAAATCCTGGGATTAGAAAACTTAGAACTCCGCCGCCTTCGACAAGTTTAACACACAGAATCATCTATTGCAATGTTCTACCTGTTAAAGACTACTTCAGCTTCAATTGCAATAATACAAGAGCAAACAATAGATTCAAACTTAATGTTAACTGCTTCAATCTTGATTGCAGAAAATATGACTTCTGTAACAGAGTTGTTAACGCTTGGAACTCATTATCTGACTCTGTAGTCTCTTTTCAAAATCCCAAAAGCTTTAACCAAAAACTGTCTACCGTTGACCTCACCCCATTCCTAAAACTATAAGGGGCGTGCATAAGTGCACAAAAGTGCCTACCGTTCTTGTCCTGTTGTTTTCTTTCATTGTATGTGCTTGTATATAATGTTGTGACAAATTAAAAAAAAAAAAAGATTGCAGCCAGCACTTTTCAGTTAAGGAAGTTGCTCCCTGTTTGGCAAAAAGCCTCTTTGAGCTCCCTTGCTTTGCTCTCTGTGTCAAAGTTCTGAGTAATGGGCCCAATCAAGCCAGAGAGACATGGAACTAAGAGGTGAAGGGCAAGGAAATCTCAGTGTTTCCTTATGATAGGGGTCTGCAAACTTGGCTCCTTTAAGACTTGTGGACTTCAACACCCAGAGTTCCTCAGCCAGCTTTGCTCTTGGTTCTTGGCATTTTGGCTTTGCTGGCTGAGGAACTCTGGGAGTTGAAGTCCACAAGTCTTAAAAGAGCCAAGTTTGCAGACCCTGCCTTATGAATATTGGAAACAGGAAGGCGGTAGCCATACGGGGCCCACTATATCTTGCAAGACTGATAGTTGGCCAGATTAGATTAGATTAGATTTATTGGATTTTTATACCGCCCTTCTCCTGAAGGACTCAGGCGGTTCACAGCCAAAGTAAAAACAACAATTATATACACAATAAAACAATAGTTAAAAAACTTATTAGATACAGCCAAAATTAAAACCATTTAAAATCATAAAAACCCCATAAAATTTATATCAAATATTAAAAACTATTAAAAATTTCTATGCCAGTCCTTTGCGAATAAACGGGCCAGAATCTGATAAAGTCCCTAAACATGGTTGTTAGAATGAAGCAGCAGGTAGTCCTTGATTTACAAACGCAACGGAGCCAGAATTTCTTTTTTTGTTGCTAAGTGAAACACTGTTTAAGGGAAGATGGATTATTTGTACTAAAATAAAATATTTTTTTAAAATAATAATAATAAAAAGAAACACTTGTTAAGATAACTTTGCCCCATTTTACGACCTTTTGTGTGTCACAATTGTTTAATGGATTCAGGAACTCTGAGACATTCGGCTTTCTGAAAGAACTGCTTCACTGAATATTGTCATTTCGGCATGTTTGAAATGCAAAACCAGCTCGGGCTAGTTCCCATGCTTTCAGTATAATTAAAGAATAGGCAGCTCCCTCTCTCCCTCCTTGTCACAGGTCACATTGTCTAGTTCGGTGTTTTGGCATCTCCTTGGTAACCTCTTCTAGCATTCCCCCAGCACCTGTTGGGAAGACCTTGATTATGGTGACCAGATGTCCCGCTTTTGGTGGGACAGTCCCGCTTTTTAATAATTTGTCCCGCGGTATTTCAAAAAAGTCCCGATTATTTTTTCCACTCCCATTCTGAAAATGGGAGGCGGCAATGCAAGAGGAGGAGGAGGAGGCGGAGAAGGGGGAGTGGCGAAGAAGGGGGCGCAAGATCTCCCGCTGCCTGGAAGAGCCGAGAGGAGAGCCGAGCCTGCCTGGAAGAGCCGAGAAGCAGCAGCCGCTCCTCCTCCTTCAGCCGGGTGGCGAGACTCAGCGCGCATGCGCAACACCCCCCCCCCCCACTGTCAATGGTGTCCTGCTTTGCCATCGCTGAAATCTGGTCATTTTAACCTTGGTTCCCACGGGACAATAGGTTGTTGATGTCTGGTCTGACATTACAGAGCTCCCTCCCATCCCCCCTAAAGTGTGTCAAGATGAGAAACAGAGAAAATGGCTGTGACAGGCCCAATCCGTTTTGAAGTTCACACTCTGCTCTAATCCCTGACGCCCAGGGTTTGAAGGTCATATTTCACTGTCTTCTGATTGAAGCTCTTCTGATAGCGCCTATTTTTCGCACTAAATGATTCGTGGTTTGGTGCCTCTTGGGGTTGAAATTCTGCTGGTTCATCTGGCACAGTTTCCTCAGGGTCAGAATCTGGTCTAAGGCGGTGATTGCTAAAGCTCATACCCAAGAATCTCGCCACCTAAAGTTGAGCCAGAGAAGCATCAACTGAATTGAAGCTGGGTTGGATTTGGGCCATTTATGAAGACATAACAATTGCAGGCTGATGACTTACTTAACTCCACCTGCCACCCCCAGTTTTGCCTCCTCTTCTCCCACACTTTCATGCATTTGAACCTTTATCCATTATGCTTAATGGAATAAGGGAAAGTTGTGGTGGGATGTGCATTATTACATG